>NC_135314.1:65679174-65994174 GCF_048772815.1 Callospermophilus lateralis
CCAGCTCTCTGGGATCTAAAGACACAAATTATTACATCTGTGGTCTATAAGTGCAGTGTCACTTATGGTTAGTGATAAGTTTCATGTGATTGTCTCTTTAAAAGTTAAAGAGAGTATGTCTAGTATTGCTATCTTATTTCCATCACTGCCTCCTCCCATTATCCTGTAGGCAAGAAACTCAATTAACACAATTTTTAAAATTTTATTGCAGCTCACTCCCTCCCAGCTGCGTATCAAGGACTTCACCCTGCTTGCTCAGCCTCAAGGACTTCCTGGGCAATTCAGGTTACCTAGTGAGGAATAACTTCTTTCACAGGCTAAAGCCAAGAAATAGTATGGCTGCTTACATCCTGATGATGAACCAACTACCCATAAAGCTGCAGCTTCACCAAAAAGATTCTGTCTTGGGTCCCTTTCCCTCTACTTCAAAGTCTTGCATGGATGCATTCAAGCCTAATATTTTTAAGTGTATGTCAAAAAAAAATTGACGTTCTTCTCTAGATTTGTCTCCCAGCTGGCATCTGACCTTGTCATCTGGCCCTTGCCAAGTCTTTCATTCCTCAAGGCTGGTACCCTCTCTGTTCCCAAGACAAATGTCCCTTTCAGCATTTGTCTGTGACTACCAATTTTAACCTTGACAGCAACGCCATACTAGTTTGAGATATAGCTCATCCAGCTCCCTTGGAGGACTGAAATTAAGAGGACCCCTAGATTTAGTTGCTTCTTTTCTGAACTAGTTGGTTTTCTGTATTGAAATTTCAGCATGTCTTGACCAGTTTTCCCAAATTAAATATTTCAGTATTCAGGAAACATGGAAATTAATGGTTGCCTAAGACTTTCTAGTGCTAATTATTTTAACGGCAAAAAATACCCTCAATGCCTAACAGGGAGAAGAGTTGAATAACCAACAATATATCAATATGAGTGAAAAGAATGCAACCATTTAAAATTCTATTTTGAAGAATATTTTATAGTATAAAATGCACTCATATAACAAACATTTTTAAGGTTCAGAGGTGGGGCTTTAGGCAGTGATGAGGGCTATAACCTCATCAGTGGATTAATCCATTTGATGGGTGCTAACTGTAGGCAAGTAGGCACGGCTGGAGGAGGTAGGGTCATTGGAGGTGTGAACTTAGAGTATATTTGTCACTGTCCCCTTTCTCTTCCTCTCCCTCTTTCTCTCTACTTCCCAACTACAATGAGTTGATCAATTTTCCTTTGCCACATCCTTCTGACATGATGTTTATGGACCAAGCCTCTGAAACCTCTGAAATGGTGAGCCCAAAATAAAATTATCCTCCTCTAAACTGTTTTTGTCAGGTATTTTGGTCAGTGAGGAACAGCTAACACATCCACCCACACACAGGTGCTCAGGCCAAATTCCTGGGAGTCATTATTGACCTCCTTCAACACTAGCACCTCTTTCTTCATAGTATCCACTAACAAACCCTACCAACATCTACTCCTGACATATTCTCAATCTGATCACTTCTTGCGATTTCCACTGCTGCCTCCCTGGTACAAGCCAGTTTCTTCTCTTCCTCCTATGCCTATTCTACAACAGCAGCAGTAACAATGGACTGGAAAAAGTCACACCAAAAATTAGTAGTATTATCGGGGTGGTGGTATTACCAGTGATTTTTAATTTATCTGTCTCCTACAGTTTTTATTTTTCATAGTTTATATATGAGTTATTTTTTTTAAAGAGAGAGGCAATTTTTTTAAATATTTATTTTTCAGATTTTGGTGGACACAACACCTTTATTTTTTTATTTTTATGTGGTGCTGAGGATCCAACCCAGCACCCCGTGCATGCCAGGTGAGCGCGTTACCACTTGAGCCACATCCCCAGCCCCAGACTAACTTAATATGTAATGTTTGAAGACTGCAACATTTTTCTTACTCTGCTAAAACATTCTGATAAAAATGTTAATTACACAGATTTATCCATTTCATACTGTATGCATTTGAAAACCTAAAACATCAAATATAATACCATCCTTGATGTGAATAAAACTAACAGAATGGTTACCAAAAAAAAAAAAAAAAATCTTCAGATGCTTGCTGAACATAGCTTAGACAATAATACTAGTATGTTCATTTTTTAAAATTTAGTTACTAGGATATTTTCTTATTTGAAGTGGTCCTGTTTATTGCACAGGAAAAAAACCCTAAAATTTTTAACAAATAGATCTGGGTATTTTATTCATTAAATAGGTATTAAATGCATACAGCATATCAGACACTTATGCAGTGGGCATTCATGAGTGTTAGTCACTGATGTTCCAGTTAGCCTTTTTTCAGGAACATGGAGGGTGGCTCTTCCTCATCCCCATGAGGGTATGTGTGGCTACATTCTTCTTTCAATCAAACCTGAGAGAAGGAGACCTGTCAATTTCTAGCTGAAGCATCAGGAGCTGAGCATGGTTCACCATCTCCAATCCTCCTGTAGATGATTAGCTTCTAAACAAGTTTGTGGAGGCTTTTTCAGCCTACACCTCCCACCCCCGAATGAGGAAGACATGCACCCTTGCCAACTCTGAAGACGATCTTCAGTTACTGAGATTTGGTTGTGTTTATTCCGTTTTTGTTACTCTAAAGATGCTATCTTCACTAAGTGCTTGCCTACCAAGCTCTGAGGTAGGCATTTGGAAAAAGACGGTACAAGATATAACTTCTTGTCCTTACAATGCTTACAGTCCAAAGAGAAAGATGCACATAGGTGTAAATGATAACCATTCACACATGAATAAAGGATTGATCAACAGATTGGTAAAGAACATGGAGTCAGACTAATCCAGTAAGAATGGCAGTCTCAGGGAGGTAACTATGGAAAAAATGACAATGAAGCCAAGTCCCAGGGAACCAAAGAGGATTGGCAGGTTTTATCCAATTGTGACATAAAGTCACTTTCACATCTAAAATTTCGTGAATCTAAGAAAATAAGCGAAATTCCAAGCCCACTTGAGGTAGTCTAACCTCAGTGTTGGTAATTCAACAAGGCTCCTGACGATGACATAATAAAAACAAAAATTGTGTAAGAAACAAGCTAATTTCTGTGTCATGGTTCTTAAACACCTAGGGATGTATCTCTCCTAAAATGAACTGTATTTAATAATCATGTGTTACTCATTTTAAATCTTTTTCCATCTTCACCACCTGGGTCCTCATGGGAACAGAGCTAAGTTAAATAGAAGAGGCATTCCCATGGGGCAAAGGCAGCAGGCCAGAGAGCAGGCAGAGCAGATGTCATTAGTCATAAGTCAAAATCCAAGCACTCAGCCCAAGTTCAAACTTTTACCCATTTATTACAGAAGTAGAAAATTCAAGGGTTTAACCCCTCATATGAAAATGCATATGTAAAACTTTTGATCCAGCAGTACATAATTTGGATATCACTTTAGATGATGAGATGTATTAATACACTTGAACCTGTTTGAAGTTGCAAATGTTATTTCATCACCTGAATGAAATATTACCAAGCTCTGTCCCCTCTTTATCTGGACTAATAAAACTATAGAATAGTAAACTACCACAGATTCCCTAACATTTGTCTTCCTCCCCTGCTCACACATGTCTATTTCTTTTCCTAATAAAAATGTATAATTACTAGGGCAGTTTCATTTTCCAAGCAAAACACAATATCAAAATATTACAAACTAGTATAAACTGAAAGAAGATCGGTTCTATACTCTAGGAAAGAAACAAGCAGAACATTTACAAATCCTAGGCCACATCTGAGAGATAGCCATGAGACATTTTTCAGCCATGCATGTTTGTTGAGAAAAGTTACTAATGAAATAGATGAAAGGACATGCCAGAGAAAATTTAAAGGGATACTCATCTTTGATACTCCAGTTTTTCATTTCAAACTCATGGGGCCTGTGAAGTACGTGCAAAAGGTTGTACATTTAAAGATGGATCATTAGGTACAGATGTGGAATTCAGGCATTCTCCCTAAGCTTAATTTCCCTGCCATTGCTGAACACATACACATATTTATCTGAACTTCGTATCTCTTGATCCTGCAAATCATTCAACCCAGAAGTGAAGAGAATCAGCCGGATAGATGTCTTTCTGACCTGATGAGTACATCAATGGTACTGATACCTCTCCCCTTTTCTACTAGAATATTTTCTAGAATATTCTTTTTGTTTGAGGTGTGGCTGCATGAGTTGAACACCTAGAAATTGGAACCACTTAGGAAGTATAAACCAGTAACCACAAATGTACTTTGAATGAGGACTAGGGGAGTAGAGGCAGGAGGGTAGAGAATACCATGGAGAAGTTTGGATTTAAATTCCCTAAGCAAGGAGGGAGGAAAGGATGTGATTACAGGCTGTATGCAGAATGCATCAGAGACTCCAGCTGATTTAGAAGAAAGAAGGGAGAGGATGGCGGGAGGTCAAGGAGAAGGCTGCAAGAGGCCTCACTGAGGTGGCAAACAGAACAAGGGGAGGGCAGTGGAGAAGAGAGGTCTGCGTTAACATGGGTATGCTTTAGAGTCTGTGGTCTTGGTCTACACTGCTGTGTTTATTCTGGGTTTCCTGTACATTTTATGTAAACAAAGACGAGGTCTCAGTGAAACTGTGATCCCTGCATTATGTTATTGTAGAAGCAAAACAGTTCCAAGGGATTTCATGACCACATGCACATCCAAAGAATGGTGAGAGAAAAGGGAAGAATGCATCTGGTGCCCATCTGAGAGAGAAGACAACACTGGAAGTCTAAACAGGAAAGAAGTTAATGTGTGTTGAAAGGTTTGCATTTACTTTCCAATCCATAAATTGAATCCCTCCAGTACTCTTGTTATTTTATCACCTGAAATGTACATCATCTCATTGTCAATCAGAAAGTGTTAGAAGCCATGAAGAAGTCTCTGGAAGTACGAAGGAAAGTCATAGCACTTTCTTCCCTGGAGGAGAAATTACTTAAAAAATCCACCTCAGGGATCATTTTCTAAAGTTTCTTTGGAGATTCTCTTTGATTTGGTTCAATTCTGGCATTTGTTTTAATATAATTCTACCTTTATGGCAGATAACAATCGATTATCTGCTCATCGATTCAGAATACAAAATGATCAAGGGCGAGTTTACAGCACTATGACTGACAAAACTGTAGGGATTTTGGCTTCAAGATAATGAAAATACATTCAAGGGGTAAAGTTTTGAAAAATAACACATTAAAACAAAGTTTGTGTTGTGTTGTATGAGAAGAAGGGCATAAAGTCTATCCTACGTAAATTGCGATTATCCATATAGAGGATTTATCCAGGTGATTTGGGGGGATATCTAAGATACACCATTTACTTATCTTTTCACATTTCCAAGTGCTAAACCCTGCTTAGGATCACAGGGATACTAAAAAGGCAATTGACAGGAAAGTTTCATGTTGTTGGAGAGGATGTATATTATAGAGGCAATTTTAGGGGGATGGATGTATATTATAGAAGCAGTTTTAGGAAAGATAATTTAAATAAAAATCTGGTATCAAAATGTTCACACTATAATAAAATTTGATTCTATACCCACATCCTTCCAGGGGCTCGGAGAGCTGAGAGGCTGCTTCAAATAAATATTCTGTGGCAGACAGTGGTGGAAGCCTGGTGCTCAAAGCTCTCTCTGCACACTGGTGGTCCACAGGCTGGTCTCTTTCAGCACTGATGTTTATGATATGGCACTGTTATGAATAAAGCATGTGCTGATGACACGTAATTGAATTCAGACCCAGCTTAGTCTCTCAGAAGCAGTGCCATTCTTCACATGAATTCTATGGGGGTACTTCTGTGGCCACCAATGGCAGCAGATGGGGCCTGGGGGAAGCTTTTGGAGGACTGAAAGGGGAAAACTCAGAAACGTATTTAAAACCCAAACTCTAAGCTCTTGGAGAACAATGGATACAAAACACAGCACCCCCCCCCCTTTCTCTCTCCACTAATCACAGCATCCAAACATGAGGAGGAGGGGGCTAATTAGAAGATTCAGGAATAACCACTTCCTTCTATCTAATATTATTATTTCAGAAATCCAAAAGCAGCCCATTTTCCCCATCCCCTGTTCTCTAAACACTATCTTTTGTCAAACTCTTCAGCCCTTCAACTCCCCCTCTACAAATAAGCCCTCCTACTTTACAAATATTTTCCCTCATCCTCAGCGTCTTCCATCTCTGCAAACAAACCTGACCAGTCCACATATCCCCATGCGCATTCTGCAAGCACCCACCTCCCCACCCCTAGCAAATACTCCCAGACCCTCTCTCCTTCTAGTATCACTGCCCACACACAGATTCTGCAAGGTCCCTAACCCTGTGCCTTCTCACTGTCTCAATCCCATTTCCATAAGACTTGCTTTCTTCCTACCCACTCATCCAGGCTTTCTAACTTCTCTTCCTTTAAAGTCTTCCTCTACACTTAAGCACCCAAGATTTTATATCCTAGGACAGAGAGAAAGACCACTTTGTTAACAGACATAGTAGCATTATTGTTGTTGTTGTTGTTCTTTTTTGAAATAAACAAAGCAACAAATGGGTTCCAGCTCCATTTTTGTTACTCAAAGATATGATTCTGTTTAAACAGAATAATTATTATCTACTAGACACATGTAGAAAGGTTGATATTTTCTAAGGAAGATGTTTTCCATTCCCCAAAAGATCCAGAAAGAGCAGTTCCGTGGTGAGAAATGTATTTTAATGGCAGAGTAAAGAGCCTATTTTATTCTTGCAGATTGAGCCCATTACAATAGGCAGCCATAAATCTTAAATGTATAGACACACACAGGCATACACACAGACAGTCACAGAGACAGACACATGCTGTCCACATGCCACAATAGCCTAAAATGCACAAAGGCTTTTTGTGACAGAGGTGATTCTTCTGTACCCAGACAAGAAGCAGCAACCTCAGGATTCACCAGATGTTGACAGTGATGCACAGCAGGCTAGGGAGAAAGGTGAAGGTCACCATATATTAAATGCTGATGTGATGTCTCAGGACAGTGAGTATATGATTTCTTTCTTGGTTTTCTTTTCTTTTCGTCTTTTGAATTTTTGTTTTATTACATTCTAAAGATGTCTAAAAGGAAAAATAAGGAAGATCATTAAGGAAAGGGGGGGGGGAGGAGTCAGATGAGGCTATAAGGAGGAGAAAGGAGCCCAGATGGGAGCAGAGAGTGACAGGAGATAATGAGAACATTGAACACAGATGGAAGAAGTGGGACAGAAAATAAAAAGAAGTTCCAAGTCCTTCCTGTCACAATAAGGGAATCCGACTAACCCCAGGCTACCCTTCCCTTCTGTTAGCCTTAGCTGTATTGAAGTCTAAGGTCTGTTTTAGAAAAGCAACTCCAGATGGTACCCAAAGGTTCCTAAAAGTAATCACCATCAACTGCAAAAAACACACATCGAATGAGGATCATTCTCTCCTGTGATCAGAGGCTATTTTTAAATGTCTAGGATTGTTTTATATTAAGGGTTCTTAAGAATCTTCCAAGACTCAGTGAAGAGGTTAAAACATCAATTATAGGAATTTTTAAATAAGTTTTTGAGCTAGTCCCTTAAATAATGCTTGTCTGTAGGAACTTTAAAATATTCTTTAGACTGTTCAAAGAATTTGACTGCTTGTTTCCTGTGATAATTCTCTGTAGCCAGTGAGGAAGGCAGGGAAGGAAGACAGAAAACAGAAGCAATCTTGAGAGAATTTTAGGTCATTAAACTTTCCTCCCCACTTGCAAAATTCCTAAATTTGCCTAAATAATCAAGATGTGACATTTTTCAATTATATTCAAATTTGTGTTTAAACAATTATTAAAGTAGTTTTAGCAATATTTTTAATATATAGTATTAATTCAGTAAGTTCAAGATTATTCAAATTAAAAGTATGCTGTCTCTTCTTTCAGAAATACAAAGGAGAGATAATATAGTTTGACATACACTATGAAGAATATATTTTTGAATACACCTAATTCTAGAATGTGGGAAACTCGCCGGGCAAGGGGGTCCACTCCTGTAATCCCAGGGATTCATGAAGCTGAGACAGGAGGATCCTGAGTTTGAAGTCAACCTGGGAAACTTAGCAAGATCCTGTCTCAAAATAAAAAAGAAAAAAGGCTAGGGTAACAAACCCTGAGTTCAATCCCCAGTCCCACAACAACAAAATGACCAGTGAATTCAGTCAGCAAATAGCAAAGGGGAAGAAATCCAGGAGGGAAAGGAAACAGTTCTAGATTAAAGAGATTCAGGAGACATACCAATTAAATACAATGCATAGACATGACTTTGGATCCTGTTTTGAACAATCCATCTATAAAAAACAGATGACAATACCAAAGAATTTGAACACAACTGGAAAGTAGATGCTACTGCAATCACTGCCTTTTTTTTTTTTTTAAAGTGTGATTACAGGGGCTGGGAATGTGGCTCAAGGGGTAGCGCGCTTGCCTGGCATGCGTGCAGCCCGGGTTCGATCCTCAGCACCACATACCAATAAAGATGTTGTGTCCGCTGAGAACTAAAAAATAAATATTAGAAAAATTCTATCTCTCTCTTTCTTAAAAAAAAATACAGTGTGATTATAATACATTTTTTAAAATGCTAATCTCTTATAATTCCATTGTAAATTATGGATGAAATACTAAGATATTTGCAATGTGCTTTATAACAATCCACATTTTGAGGGAAAATGAAGTCTTACAGAGGGAGCAAGATTAGCATATGTAAATTAATGTTCAAGTGGGTCAATGGGTAACTAGGCTTTCATTATCTTATTTTTAGTGCAAGTTTTAAATTTCATGTATATTAAAATTTTCTACAATAAAACATTAAAAAATATTATGCCTTCTGCTAGCCAATATTAATAAAATGAAATCTATACACAGACATAAAAAATACAGTGATTCACTTTACAAAGAAGGATGGGGTCTTATTTGTAGCTCCTAGATGACTTTTAAATTTTTTTATTTCTTTTTTTTTTAGTTGTAGTTGACCCCAATACCTTTATTTTACTTATTTATTTTTATGTGGTGCTGAGGATCAAACCCAGTGCCTCGCACATGCTGGACGAGTGCTCTACCACTGAACCCCAGCCCCAGCCCCTAGATTACTTTTTAAAACCAGAATTCTAATCCCCTAGCATCTTGAACTATGTTACTTAGAAGGAATTTATTTTTAAATACCTGGGAGAAACTTGAAAGCAAATGTGCTATAAAGGTTACAGTAAGCAGGCCATTCTTTTTGCACACTTGCAAGATAGTTCTAGGTGGAGTACCTAATCAGCACTGGGATTTCTTCAGAAAATTGAAATGTGAAAGTATTCAAAAAACAGCTAAATGTTCCAGATTTTAAGGAATATCATCCTCAAAAAGAAAAAAAAATAATAATGCTAAAATGCACCAACACCCATACACCACTTACATATTTATGATGAGGAAGGAACTGATAAACTTGTCAAGTTTTTCATTCTGTTACTGCTTGTCTGAAAGTGGAGCAACTCTTTAAGTAGGAAATTATAAATCCATGTTTTCAGGGTTCTAAACAGTTTTAGTATTTAGATGAGGATTTCTAAATTTTCTTAAATAAATATTTCCAGATGTTTCTTATTCTTGACCATTGGTACAATTCATTCCCAGGTTTAAATGACTCTGCCAAGTCCCCTTTGAACCCAGAAAAGTCCTCCATAGTATAATGATGCCCACCAAAATCAAGGCAGACGTGTGCTAGAGACTTGAAAGTCTTGAATATCTGCATGCACCATATTTCAGATACTTCTTTTGAATCAGATGAAAATAACAACAACAACACTTCTGATTCTTTGAATTCAACCAAAAAAATAAAGAATTCCAGGATCATTGGAGGTAAACATCCTTTATCTTTATCCTGAAACTTTCACTATGGACTTGAAGATTTTTGTCCATGGGAGCAAAAATCTGCTGAGTTTTCCATCATCCAAACCAGTAGAGATCAAAAAACAATGGGCTAAATTTAATTTTAATCTATGCTGGTTTTCATAACTCTGGCCACCAGACCTAATAAAGGAAGTGGTTACATTAGGATGTTATTTTTATTGTAATGGTTAATCCAGTACAAAGAACAGTAGACAGGCTGCCAAGGACATGAGTCAGGACACCCATTCTAGCCCTGGTTCTGCCAGTTAACTAAAAGGAGGGAGACCTGCAGCAAGTCACTCCATTTCACCTGCCTTCTTCATCTTGTTTCAGGATGAGAGTAAACCAGTTTGAAGATGAGAGTAGACCAGATGTGTTTTTTCTCTAGCTTTCTGGACTTCCATGGATACAGGTTAAATAACACAAGAGTGCCCATTATATAATGCAGGAAATGGAAATGACCACAGAACATAAGCATGTTTCAGTGATAAGGTGGCAGCTATTTAATTAGGAAAAGATTTCACCGGCACTGCTGACCATGACATTCCAAGGGCATGGTAAATTGTTTCAGCGTAACATAGTGGGAAAAGGCCTGGTCAGAATTATGTTAATGTAATAGAGTGTGGATATTAGATTCAGCATGATATACTAGAAGTATTTTGTCTACATTCCCATGGCTTGAAATTTCCTTAACAAACCTTAAGCTGTTCCTGAAAACCTACTTCTGCAATGACATAAGCAGTGTGGCAGCCAGACATCACTTCCCAGTCCCCTCTGAGCATCCCTTGGCTATAAAGCACTATTCAGACTGAATTGGTCAAAAGAATGCACAAGTTGGCTTTCCTTTGCCTTCGCCTGCATTGGTGTTAGCTGTAAAGTGGTCAAGAAATGAATCTTGGAAAACTCTTATAAACTTTAGCTTTTTTCCATAAGTTAATTCCGCAGGCATACTGCCATCTGAGAAGTCACTTGAAATGTATAAACAAAACAGTCTAAGAAGATCATCAACACTAGTTTCCACTAGCTCTAGGTTTTACAGTAAATCGTAGAAAAGAGTGACCCTACTTAAGGTAACAGTATCAAATACTGGTGTGCACAAACTTTTCTTCCTCTTACTTTGTAAAGAAAAGCAATGCATCTAATAAAGTCAAGCTATAGGCACTAAACAAACAGCTATATAAAAACCTCTAATGACTTCTCCACATAACTTAGCCTGTTAGCCTATATGTTATTTATCTGTTTCTTTATATAGCAAGCTATGACTTTTACTCTTGGGTTTCTCTTATTTATCACTAGCTGCCACACTGCTTTAAAAATCTTACCTTTAAAGCAGTTATAACACAAAGCTTCTTTTCAACAATGTCTAAAAACACCCCTCAATATCATAAAAACAGCTGTGTGCAAATTTAACCCCTAAAAGGTCAAATTTCTGGGTGACTCCGGGATGATTACTAAATGTTTATGTTGAAATGTTTTGAAAATCTGAACTATCTCTTTTGATTCCATTTATTTTCTAAAGACAAGAGTCACATTAATCAAATCTCCAAAAATATTTACAATGATTTTTTTTTGAAAAAATATTCTCTCTCTTCTCTCACCATCAGGAAAAAAAAAAAAAGAGTAATAAGAATAGCCAGATGAAAGGTGGTAATAAAAAGGCTGCTAACCTCTTTAGTGCAGCACCTGCAGGGGGCAGGTCTCTTAAAGAAGTCATCACTTTGGAGTTATTTTTAAATACATTGCAGGCATTTTGCTTTGTAGTGTACCCATTGACCAGTTGTCAAAATGATAGCTCCCCCAGCATCATTCAGAGCTCTGACCTCTCCCAGGAAAAGCTTACTAACAGCCCTCCTAAATTGTCAGAACCTCACAGATTTGAGGATTCGATGAAATAACAACCATAGCAGAATTACTTGGCATACAAGACTAGAACCCCCAATCAAAGACCTAATGTCTAACCATAGTAACTTGAATGTGAGAGTACACATGTTTGCAATTGATCAGACCATATGTGCACAACTTTCTGATAATAAAAAACTTATTGAAGTAAATCCTTTCCATACACAGAGCTATTCATGAATATCATACTTAGCAGTCTCTCCCAGGAAATTAACAATAATTTTGTATTTCTATAATTTTCTTCCCCATTAGGGACACAGATGGAAGAGTAGACCCGGTGTGAGAGTAAGTAAGCCCAGGAGTTAGGCTATTTGGTTTGTTTTGCCACTATCTAGCCAACTTAGTGGATTGGGGGCAAAAGTGTAAGACAAAAAGAATTTGTAAGATTCCTCTTACCCTTGAAGTTATTTTGTCCTACTTATCCAAAAACTAGTCAAGCTTGAATTGTCTTTAGATTCCGAATCCAAACTTTGTTCAATTGAATTCGTCTTAGATACCCACCCATAGTTTATGAATTTTTCCTACAATTGCCCCAAACCATATTCATAGATGTCAGGTATCATTTTTTCCTACATACTCAGGAGGCCTCTCTCACTTTTCTTTCTAAGACAACCCTAACCATTCATGTGCTCTGCTCCTAATGGATAAGGAAGGCAGGGGTGGAAAATCTCAAATGTTCTGTTTTATACCTGGATTCAAAAGCAGCATCTGCCATGTCTGTGAAACCATCTGTTGCCCACTTTGCCATGGAAAGGATGGTGCAGGCTTCAGGAGTGTCACAGGCCACACAGTGGAATTACCCCCTTCTTGGGGCCGATGCACCCAAACATATGCTTCACAGTTATCAAAGCTGGTGCCACCCCTCCCCCATCTAAAAGTTTATTTTCTTACAACTAAGAGTTTATTCTCTCAAACTGGGTCAGGCCCAGTTTTGGTTCTTTTTTTTTTTCTCTAAATTCCCATCTGCCCAAAGACAGAATTTTAAATTTTATAATTCTGGGTTGTACCTAGAAATATGCCCCTAATTGCCAGTCACTAATCTCTGGACACCTCTTCTATCAAATGAAAAGACTGAAGTTGGTGATCTCTGAGACTCCATTATGCTCTAACACTTCAAATTCCTGTGATTTAAACCCAACTTAGAATCATCAATAAGCTCAAGTTTTCCCATGTTTATGGTATACTGAGACCCTTAATGCCAAAGGCAAAGAATCTACTGCAAAGAAAAGGCTTCTCTGACATGATCTCCTTGTGTTGAGCTCCTACACTTAAATTTAAATAAGTTTCCTGAGGATCTAAATTAAATTAAGAACCCTAATCTTGTTAACATCTGCCCCTGAGGCAACACTCTAGTACTGGGTTTGGAGCAGGATGATTCTTTGTGTGTTCTGTGCAGGAAGTTTAGCAGCATCCAAGGTCTTTATATGTTAGATGTTAGTAGTACTCCTCTGCTCCCAGCTATGACAACTAAAAATTAGTTTTTTCAAAGGAAAGCCAACTTGTGCATTCTTTTGATGTTCCAGCATCCTCTTCCCCAAGAAAAACCCCTGCTGTAACACATAGCATCTTTAAGAAAAATCACATCCTTTAGAAGGTTTTTCCCCCAAAATGGATAATATTTACACCATTAACAAAGTACACCAAGACTTAACAGATTATAAACCACATGCATTCCACCTGTAAAAGTCACTCTCTTTCCAAGTCATCTATATAACTGCCTCCTTCCTAAGAGTTGAAAATTTGCATACCCTAACCTGGATTACACTGTAAACTAACCATAACGTCAACTACTCTTTAAAAGTATTCAAAAGTAATCACATCTTCCACAATAATAACTTCTCCAATGTATTCTGAAACTAACCCGGCTTACAGATTTCAAAATAAAAAATAGTGAAAAGCCAGAGTTTGGTATAATCATTTTGTTTTTTTCTTTACTTACACACACACAGACACACACACACACACACACACACACACACAAATAATACTTCTGGAGCAGTCAGCTTTGGCCAAAGTTCTTCAAAAGAGGATTTAGCAAGCTTTTAGCACAATTTCCTAAGTATCTTTCCTTCCCCCACTTCACACAGGGGATGGAAGAGACACCCCCTGCAGCCAATCTAGCCCCAAAAGAACAGCAGCTGCCAGCTGCATGAAACAGACTAAAGCCTGCAAATTGACTGAAATGATGACTACCCTAAGCCAAACATCTCATTTTTCCATCTGTGAGAATGGCTGGGATTTGCAAACCTTTGGGTCTCAGAAGGTGAAGGCTACATTAGTTAACTGAGAGCAAAAGCTTGACTCCTCTGTGCTATTAAAGTTAACATCAGTTATTGATGTTTTGGAGATTTTGCAGCTTCTTATATATACAGTGTCTAAATTTCTACATTAAATGTATAAAGAAAAAGCCCTTTAAATCACTAAGTTGAGGATGTGAAAAGGGAGCCATGTATAGACACCACCATTACTTCTCAAAGAACCTCAGCTCTTTATTCAAACAAATATTTACACAATTGAGGGCAACGACACCAGGCATATGGCTAGTCTTTTAAATAGTGGGTTACTCCAAAGGTTTATTTATCCTAAACCCAACTACTCTGTTGCTATCCTACCAGGATCCAAGAATTCAAGTGCTCCAAGGGCAAAAGTTTAACCCTCTGAAACTGCGAACCCGTGCAGATGTTTCCAGCTGAATTCAGACAGAAGACAAATCTCAATCACCCAGGTTAAACCTAACTAGAAAGCTTAAAGTTACAAGTACAATACTTGAAAATCTCCATCTGGAATCTATACATCCATATAATGAAGGAAATGTGGCTCTCAAATATTTACACTAACAAGCCTCCACATTTTAATGCCTCTTCTCATCCTCTCCCAACTGCACCTGGCTGTGACTAGCATAGCATCCTACAACTCCGAAGAGCAGCAGAAGGAAGACTTTAGGAAAGAGGACCAGGCTAGCCCAGAGGATTTCCAGTCTCCCGCAAGATTATCCACATAAAAAGCTACAGTGTCAGTCCTTCTTTTACATATGAAAGGTAAATGAGGAATCTCTGGAAGCAGGTTCCCAGTCCAAAGCTCTTTCAAACAGGAAACCCCAACCCTGGGAGGGACAGCCTGTCAGCCTTTTAATTTCCTGGCGGTGGCGGGAGTTAGCCAGGTCCTCAGCGCTTTAATAAGTGATGATTGCTAGTGCGAAGTTATTAAATGTACCAACAAACATTTCACTATTGCCCGCCGAACAGGGTGCTGGAGAAACAGAGGACTGAAAAGTACCTTAAGGTTTCCAGTCTCGCTATCTCTAAGGGGAGCAGAGACTGCTGCATCATAAAACTTTTCGGGGATCTAAAGTCGAATTAGTATCCGAGGCTCTCGGTTGGAAAGACTCAAGACTGAGGCTCAAGCATAACTAGCCAGACCTTTGGAGCCGGGAGGGGGATATTTTCTGGATCCCACTCCCCACACCATCCAGCTGCAGACCCTCTCTCGAAAGGATCTAACCAGAAGAACCATCCCTCTCTTCTTCAACATTCCAGAATTGTCCGCAAAAGTTGCCCCCGGCACCCCTAAATCCCGCCTGTTCCCTACAGTAACTCTGGAATCATCGCCTTCACCTCTTCTCCACGACTCCCTCAACTGGAGGTCCACCCAGTTCCCCAGAGTCATACACAATGGGGTTCCGAGTACCCTAAAGTTGCACAGCTCTGGCTCCAGCGACCCTGGCCCGGGCTTTTGTCCCTGTTGACTGCAAGAGAAGCAAAGAAAGTCTGCGCCCTGGGCGCCTACTCACCGTCTCATCTTTCTTCTGAGCTACGGCTCTCTGCGGGCCCCGCCACTCTGTGGCCTGGCCCTTGCCCCCGCCCTCCCTTTCTCTCTCCCTCAGGCCCTAGTCTCGGCCCCGGCCCTGGCCAGGACGCAGCTCCAGTCACCACTGTGCGCAAGCCAGCCACTCCAGACTCGCGCTGCGCAGTCAGCGCGCCCCTCCTCGGTCCAGGCTGCCACTGCCTCCTCTCCGCCCCCAACCCTCCGCTGCGCAAACGGCAGCGACCAACTCTACGGCGGGGGAGGCATTGTCCCCAAAGAGCCGCTCGGGAGAACAGAACCAGCACAGCTCCTGGATCGCGGCGGACCGCAGCCCTCTCCTCACCTGGCGCGGAGGCGCAGCCAGGTCCTCTCGACAGGAGATAGGAAGGCAGAGTTGGCGCGCCACGCCACGCCTTGATGCCCCCCCTCGGGCCGCGTTGGTGGGCTCCGTGCCTCTGGGTCCCGCGCCCCGGGCCCCCTTTCGTAAGCACAGCTGCAGGCACCGAGGAATCCAGCAGTGTAGAAGGGTACCCTCGCTGCTCCAGGGTAGTTTGCTGTCGGGGATTTTTACTGCTGCCCGATCATTGGGCGCCACCCTTCAAAGCCGAATTCACCGCAAGGTCGTACAGACTTTTGGAGGCAGACTTTCTTTATGAGCTGGAAGAAGGGCGGGAGAGTACACGTCCCGGAGTGATGATTTCCTCACCCGATGATGAAGTTTCTGCTGGGGAAACTCCAGGTGACCACACCTCCTCTAGACATTTGGCCCCCGGGTAGGTTACCTGATGCGTCAGAAAAGCAGCTGTGCAATGACTGTCGGACGACCTCAGGCAAGGGCTGGAGTCTGGAGAGTTTAAAATTCATTCATACTGATTGCCTTGCAGTCGTTTCTCTTAAAGTTTCTATATTTTCTGACATTTTTCTGAGCGGCAGTAACCAATGAAAACAATGCTGATGTGAACATCCTCCAGCGGTGCGTCCTCAGAAGGCATTAAAATGGACCCAGAGCTGCCCACGGTCCACCTCCGCAGGCGAGAATGCAACTCGCTGCCAAATTCTGGGCCAGTCTCTGGGGTTACAGGGATGAAAGACAACAGCCTTGGAGGAACTTACAACCGCAAGAAAACACAACAAACTATTCAACTAACTATTCAACCTAGGACAGTGTGGCATTTAGGTCATTTAGCTCCCAGAAACAATTTCTAGCTTGGTAAAAATGGTATTAATGCTGCAGGGCGGTTAATAAGCTTCTGTATATTATATGCAAAGTGCCTGTCACAGTGAGTAGACTTAGTAGTCACTTAACAAATAGCTTATTTCATATGCTTGTCATCTAAGCAAGTAAAAGCCCAGTTTATAATCTCATGAAGTACCTCACCTACAAGCATGCTTTAATATATTTTTTCATTTGTAGAAGGACACAATGCCTTTATTATATTTATTTTTATGTGGTGCTGAGGATCGAACCCAGTGCCTCGCACATGCTAGGCAAGCGCTCTACCACTGAGCCACAACCCCAGCCCCAAGAATGCTTGATATTTTATAGGACATTTTTTTTTAAACTTTTCTGAGTTTTTGCCCTACAGAAATATACAAGGATCAATTCAGTGGTTAAAGAATCCAGTAATTCTCTTACACATATAAATTTTCCCCTTTCATTGGATCATCCTCATCAACTTAAATGTGTTATTTTTTCTCATCTTAAAAAACAAACTCTGTTGTGTCCACTTCCCCCTCCAGCCAGCCATTTGCCCCCCCCCCATACTCCCCCTATCACTTTTTTTCCTGTTCAATTACAGCAAAACTCCATTAACAAATTGTTAAGAAAAGCTGTCTTCAACTTCTGTCTTCCAATTTACATCAGTCAGGCTTTGTTTCTACTATGTCCCTACAATTGTTCTTGTTGAAATCAAACTATAAAAGATACAACAATAAAAGATTGTTTCTTGGTCTTCATCTTACTCAAGCAATTAGCAGTTGATCACTTTCTCCTTCTGGAATCACTTTTACTTGACTTCTGTTATACATTTCCATGGTTTTCTTCCTATCCACTGGATAAGAAGGAGGGTGCCCTACTACACTGCTTCTTATAAGTTTCATTTGTTTCAATGGAGTTCAAACTTGGGACCTCTTGTCTATTCTTGGTCCCTTGGGGATCTCATCTCATAGCATTAAATACTATCTGTATGTTGATTACTCCCAAATTTTACCTCTAGCCTGAATTCCAGGCTCCTGGCAACTGCCCACTTGGATGCCTATTAAACTTCTCACACTTAAAATTTCCACTGAAATTCCTCCCTCAGTCCTTTAGTCACAGAAATCATCCTCACATCAGTTTTTAAATTTTGTCCTTGACTTCTCTTCTTGCCAATCCATCACCAGAGCTGGGCAAAGGACCTAACTCAGCCAAGTCATTTGAGTGCATTACTTATCCTCTTTGAGAAACAAATTGCTATTCTCCAAACTCCTTTATGGAAAATGTGATAATGTCAGTACCACTCTTTGCCCAGGGATAGATAGCACTAATAGTGCCATCAAAAGAATGGTCTCCAACCACAGTCATTCTTCTGTGGAACTGTTTCTTGTTGATGACATTGACCATGACATTGTACTTTGTCCTACATAAGTTGAGTTCCACATTGTGCACTCCTTTTATAATTTAGTAGTGGGGTAAATTTTTCTCCATTAAAAAGACATATTCTTTCGAGTTGGGGTTGTGGGTTAGTGGTAGAGCTCTTGCCTGGCATGTGTGAGACACTGGGTTTGATCCTCAGCACCATAAAAATAAATAAATAAAATAAAGGTATTGTGTCCATCTACAACTAAAAAAAAATTTTAAAAAATATCTTCATTTTCACATTGGCTTTGCAGCCATTGTTAAGGAGAACTCTGTAAACCAATGCTTCCCTTTGTATCTTAATGTTCAGGAGGCTCAGTTAAACTTGTTATTCAATAATTGTGAAATGGTAATAAAGATGTTGCTTTCTCCTCCTTTCAAACATCTTAGATGTATTTTTATTCCCAAAACTTACTGGATATTTGGATTTTACTCTGTGTTCTCAAATATATACTTAAATAGATGAAGTATAAGCAACACATTAGCTATTCAAATGAATATGAGAAAATTAACCAAAATTACAATGGAAATCACTTTAACCTCCCAGGGACACAAAAAGGCAAATACCTCAACTTTGTCTCCTTAACAAGTTTAATGATTATCCCCACATGCTGCTTTATGTTTAAACTTTTACAAGGCTGGCTCTCTAATTATACAGCTGATTAATTTCTGTATCAAAACACTCTCTTTGTGCCTTGTTCTCAATCTTTTCTGTGAATTTATTTTGCAGTCAGGCAGGGAAAGGATGCTAAGTGTGATGTGTGAGTATGTAAGTGTGTGTATGCATTTGTGCATGTGTGTGTCCTTCGGATTAACCTACCTCCACTGTCTTTATCTGGCTCACTTTTCTAATTACTTGAGGATCTTGAATTGGTCTTCTTTACCTGCATAAAGAGCTTAAAAACAAGGAGTTTTCTTTGTAAGTTATCTGCTTAAATAGAGGGGGAAAAATCCCTTCTGCAGCAGTGCTCCTCAATACTGCAGGGATCTCAGCTTCTCTTCTGTTAGTCTTTATTTTTCTTTTTATCTGACTTTTACCATCCTCCCATTTATTTCATATCTTTATTTCAAAAAAGATGTTTTAATATATGTGCTTGTGCGCACATGTGCATGAGCATGTGTTTTGAGCCACCCGGGGTAGGAATAGAGGTGCAAATTTGATGTGTCAGATATATGTGGACCTCATTGCCTGAGAGGCTTCTGACAACTCAGAGCAGAATTAGAATTTAGAACATGAGGAGAGTTAAAACAAAGGCCAATTTACTAAGCACCTGCTCATTTCTGTATAATGTGTGAGATGCAGGGAAAATGGCGATAAAAGAAAGCATTTTAATGATGTGCCTGTCTTTGAGGAATTTACTGCCAAATATATAACTGGAATGTGATAATACAATATAACATGTACTATAAAGAAAAAATACAAATGACTTCAGATAAAAGGGTATGTGTGCCTCTGTGAGTCCACCAAGGAAGACAATATATATAACTGTCATATTGAAAGAAAAGGACTTTCTAGGTGGAGGAAATGACGTGACCAATGCTGGAGGACAGAAAAGCCAAGGAAGACTGTGAAATGTGAGTAATACAGCCTGCCCGAGCAGACAGAAGGGAGGTGCAGGAGATAAGACCTAACTAGCTGAGGCCAGACTTGGGGGAGACCAGAGAGACAGGGGTTTGAATGTTCGATTCCATGTCTAATACCATTTTAATTATGTCATTTCCTTGCTCTAAATTTGCACTGGCCCTTCCTTGCCTGACAAACACCGGAAGAACCAGTGGCTGTGCAGGAAGCAAAACCTGATTCTATAAGGCTGGGAAGAAAGGGAAAGATGAGTAGGAAGGATAGTAGAATGAATCGGACATTATTACCCTAGGTACATACATGATTATATGACCTGTGTGATTCTACATCATGTACAACCAGAAGAATGAGAAGTTATACTCTATTTATGTATGATGTGTCAAAATGCATTCTACTTTCATTTATAACTAATTAGAACAAATTAGAAAAAAAAAAAAGAGAAAGGGAAAGATGAGCTTTTGCCATAAAATTTAGAGACTCCAATAAAGTCTATACTGATGGTGTTTCCTACGGTAGACAAGGAATCTCTCCAACAACTGTGTTCACGAAAGCCCCAGGTAAGACACTGAATCTCCTCCCACTCCTGGCTGTATTCTTTCTTTCATTTTATGGTGACTCCAAAGTTAAAGATCCTGCAATTCTCACAGAAATAAATAAAGAACAGGTAACTTTAAATGGTTGGGTCAAGTGTTGGAGTGGAAATTTAGTGACAATACAATTAAATGATTGCCCCCAGAGTTTCAGGCCTACTTGTGTGAGCTTTTTATTTCATTTATTTATTTATTTATTTTGGTTACTGGGGATTGAATCCAGGGTCACTTAATCAATGAGCTACATTCTCAGCCCTTTTAATTTTTTATTTTGAGCAAGATCTTGTTAAGTTGTTTAGAGCCTTGCTAAATTACTGAGCTGGCCTTCATCTTTCTGTTTCAGCCGCCAGAGTCTAGGATTATAATAAGCATGTGTTGCTGCGTTCAGCATGTGACCTGTTTTCTTTTCTTTTTTTTTACTCTTCCACATTATGGGGATAATTTCATTGGTTCTATCAGGGATTTATGAATACAACTAATAAAAACATCGTTTATGCTGGGCATGGTGACACACATCTATAATCCCAGCAATCTGGGAGACTGAGGCATGAGGATCACAAGTTTGAGACCAGTCTTAGAAAATTAGTGAGGCATAAGCAACTCAATGAGACCCATTGTCTCAAAATAAAAAATAAAAAGAGCGGGGAATGTAGCTCAGTGACGAAGTGCCCTGGGTCCAATCCCCAGTATCACTAAATAAATATTCGACTGGGAAGATAGCTCATTGGTAAAGCATCCCTGGGTTCGATCCCCAGTGTCAAAAAAATAAACTCCAAACAAAATAAATAAATAAATAAAAAGAAAGTAGAGATTTATTGTTAGTCCCTAATGAGTTCAAAATGGATGATGGAAGAATTTATTTCTGATACAGGTAGTTATGTTTATCACTAGTACAATTTCTTGTAGACTCATTTGAATTTCTGGCTATCTTCATGAACCAAGAATTTCTGTGAGTTATAAATATGTCCTAAAGATGATAAAAATTCACTTGCTGTGTTGTCTAAATGAGAACCCAAAGAAACTCTATTTAAAGTGTCCTTCTCTTATTTTTTATTTCCAGATTTCAATTCTTAACGTATCAGCATTACCAAGAGTGATATAAGACTCTTCAGAACTTTAACATGGGCATATGGATTTACTTAGTATATTTTCAGTGTCAATATTAGAGTTAGCCTTACACAAAACTTAACCTAATAATACACAGGAGGAAAGTTACATATATTGAAGTGAATTTGGTAGTTGAAAAGCAAATATAGGTATGTTTAAAGTCCACACTAGGATTATTGGCCCAGCTTTCTGGGGCTTTTTTTCTGATTCCTCTAAAAAAATGCCCAGGCCAGGGCTGGGGAACTCCTTAGGCCACCCCACTTCACATATGCAACTGAAGTGCTGGTAAAAGGAAACTTCCTAGGAGAGTCTCACTCCTCACATTTGGTGAGCATTGATGAGCAATGTCAACACAAGTCCCAGTGTGGTTTGTTGTTTTCCTCTTGCAAAAGCTAGTTTTGTCCCACATGCAGAAGTTATCAAAGTGGCTATCCAGGTGGAAAATTCTTTACACAGGCAATTTGGAAGGATCCATATCAGTGGAGAGCAACATTACCCTTGATGAATAATTCACTGGCAATTACTTTTCAAAAGACTTTTAGCTCTCCTGGGCTGCTAAGAGTATTTCTGGTTAAATCCTCAATGACTTTGTAAAGAGTTGAACGCTTTGGTACTATTGGAAATAGCAGTCCCTTATTTTCCATTCCAACTGCCACAATCCTCAGTACAAGAAAGGAGGGCCAAGGGGAACACATGGAGGAGGGTGGGGATCACATATTGCACACCTCCAGAGGGAAATCCCTTGACGTGGCAGACCCAACATGTCCAAATCATTCAGCTTTTTCTTTATTATATTCTTTGATTCT
Organism: Callospermophilus lateralis; assembly: GCF_048772815.1. NCBI lineage: Eukaryota > Metazoa > Chordata > Mammalia > Rodentia > Sciuridae > Callospermophilus > Callospermophilus lateralis. The sequence goes on from NC_135314.1 coordinate 65,701,458, forward strand.
ATAAAGATCACCCTCATATCCAACTCTCCAAATCTGAAAAATGTATTTAGTTCCTCATGCTTCCTTAATCCCTATTAATTCATAACTAAATCATATAATCCTATAACTTTTACCTCTTTTTTTTTTTGAAGGGCTGAGGATTCAACCCAGAGTGCTGTACATGCTAGGCAAGTGCCTTTCTACTGAGCTACATTCTTACTCCTTTTTGCTTCTTAAAGATTTGTCAATGATACTCTTTTCCCTATCTTTTATACTTTCATTGATTATATAATATTTTCAACTCCCACTGCAAAAGATGACAATGAGTAAGACCAGGGATCATGGGGAGATGGATCCTTTTTAGGCCTGGGGATGGAGGGATATTGGGTGTGTAGTAAGCACCATTTACCCAAAGCAAAGGAAGGTAGAAGAGCCATATCTTAGAAAAAGGGTCTGGAAGCATCAAACCCAAGAACCTGTGCATTTGAACATGAGAAGTGATGGGGAATAGAGGAGTTGCTCATCAGTGGCTCAATACTCGAAGCTTGTGTTATGGTTGGATGTGACGGCTGGGGAACAGGAGTAGCCAGACATTGGCAGCTCCCAAATCAAGTTTCTGGTCTCAACAGCACTAATTAAATTTTCAATTATTTTATTAGCTTCTCCATTTTCCCACAAAATTCTAAGCTTTTTGAGGGCAGGGATTTTTCCGCCTTATATTCCCAGTGCAATAAGTTGTATGTGGCAGACTATAAAATAAAATATTTGTTGAGGACTGGGGTTGTGGCTCAGTGGTAGAGCCCTTACCTAGCACATGTGAGACCGTGGGTTTGATCCTCAGCACCACATAAAAATAAATACATAAAATAAAAGATATTGTGTCCAACTACAACTGAAAAAGAAATATTTTTAAAATATATTTGTTGAATAATTACATAAATTGACCATGAATACTGAAAATCTAATCTTATCACTTCAATGCTTGGAATTCTTCAGTGACGCCTCAAGGACTTTAGGATAAAATAAATCAGGAATCCTCAGTTTAGCAAGAAAACAAACAACACAAAATAAATCATCCGGTTTTGCCAGGTTACTTCCGAATAGTTTACCTTTTCTTCCCTCCTCTTTCTACAAGGAGAAAACATTTCAATCTCAACAAACGACTCACAGTTATTCGTGTGTGTCACACTCATTCACCTCTTCCTTCATAACCACAGTTTACCCAGCAATTGTTAATACAGGAATCACCCCTCCAGAAAGCTTTGCCCAGCTCCATGCCCAGTTTTAATCAGGTGCCAAAGTATTTTCATTGTCATTTCAAATTTTCTCTTTTACTTTTCATGTGTGCTGGAGATACACAGGCTCTATGGACTGCCCACAACAGAGTAAGACAATTCCTCAAAAATCAATCTGTGTGTGTGTGTGTGTGTGTGTGTGTGTGTGTGTGTGTGTGTGAATATAGAATATATGTTTCTGGTTTTCTGGAGAACCCTTACATAGGAGCTTTCTATTTTTACTCTTTGTGTCTAGAACGTAGCATAATGAGTAAGTGAAAAATTAAACTTACTTCGAAATCACCCTCCTTATTAGGAGAGGATGCTGCAGGGCAGAATCAGCTGATCATAGGGAAAGACTAATAAATTTGGCTGAAATCAGATCCCCAGCATATCCCTGAGCCTCCTACTTACTTGTTCATCTTATATATAATAAAAAATAATAAAGAAAATACACAATTTATAAATCCATTTATTCTGTTTGATTGTCAGCAAACATTTTGCAAAGACTTCAGCACCACGCACCTATGAATTGGAAGCAGTCAAGTTGGAGCCTTGTCCCTCCTGGGAGGAAACAGGAGGATCTGTTACAGCCTAAAAACTTGGGATCTATCTTTGTGCATGCCATCCCACTCATTTTATGTGGGCTTTGCTTTCTAAATGACCAATGAGCCACTGGAAAAGACCACTTCACACCAGCTGCTTTCATCTTCCAGTCCCCTCAGCATGACTTCAGTGAGATATGGAGCAGTGCCTATGGGGGAGCTGGTGACTGGAGCTCTGGGCAGGGATTGCCAGCCTCAGGCTCTTCCTGGTACTTGCTGGACTCCTGAATTTGTACTGAAAAATGCCAGCTCATTCCTAGTATGTATTGTGGAGTAGATACTTGTAAATATGTGCTTAAAATCTCTGGGAATGAAGTACATACTGAGAGAGTTCTCACCAAAATGTTGTGCATCACCAACTCCATCTTCCTTGGGCTCCTCTCTCTGGGTATCTTCCTCTTCCATCAGGGTGTTGTGCTGATTCTCAAAGGAGACACTGGGGCTGATACCAGTCTGTATTTGGCAAGAAAAGAGAGGCACCATGATCAGAAAGCTGAAAGCAGAAGTGATTTCTGAATACTGAAGGTCAACTGAGCTTCATCTGTTGAACACAGATGTTGAATATCTGGGAAACACGCACTCCTTTTGAAGTTGAAAAACAGATATCTCTGTTATCTCACTGCTAACTCTCCTTTAGAATGATGAAACTTAAACACCACCACCATCACCACCAACAAAAGCACATTTTTAGATGGAATGTTTACAGATTAAACAAACAAACAAACAAACTCCAACAAATAAGGATAGAAGATCCCTTTTATCAATCCTAATGGATGTCTGAAACTGCAGAGAGTATTGAACCCTATGCATACTATGTTTTTCCTGTATCTATGATAAAGTTTAATTTATAAATTAGGCATAGTAGATGATTAATAGTAACTAATAAAAATGGAAGCGTATAATAAAATTTATGTGATTGGGTTTTTTTCTGTGTATAGAAATAACATATTATAGATCTTTCAGAAACTTCAACATATGATTTTTTTGCTTGCTTATTTGATCAAGAACATTCACTTTCCACTTAAAAGGAGCATTTTGTGGTCTGTCTTTGGCATATCATTATATATATATATATATATATATATATATATATATATATATATACAGTTTTATTGATATATAATTTATAAACCATACAGTTTACTCATTTAAAGTGTAAAGTTCAATGGTTGAACTTTACACTTTAAATGTAAATATATATATATATATATATATATATATATATATATATATATGTATTATACATATTTATCCATTGCCAGCATCAATACTTTTGCTTTATGGGGCCTTTACTAAGTAAAATAAGGGTTACTTGAATATAAGCACTGCAATACAGTGACAGTCAATTTGATATCTGAGATAACTGCTAAGTGATTAACAAGTGGGTAGCACATACCCTATGTATACAGTGGACAAAGAATGATTTATGTCCCAAGCAGAATGAAGCAGGATGGTATGAGATTTCCTCATGCTACACAGAGAGCACGCAGTTTAAAACTTATAAATTTTTTATTTCTGGAATTTTCTATTTATATTTTCAGAATAAGGTTGACTGTGGGACACTGAAACCATGGAAATTGAAAACTTATACAAAGGAGAACTGCTGTACTACTGTGATAGACAAAGCATAGAATGAAAGAGGGACCAGTTTCTTGGACTGGCTGTATTTGCTTGGGGTTTTTGTTGTTCATTTTCTATTTTTCATCCTATCCTTATTATTTACCAGCCACCCTCTTAGGTGTTTTGTCATTTTTGTTTCTTTTAGCTTTTACATAATCCCATATTATGGAGAAGAATATTGGTTACAGTACTTGATTTTATCTGTTTTTCATCATAGCCATCTTAGTGGGTGTGGAGTGGTATCATATTGTGAAACTGATAGGCATTTCCCCAACAGATAACAATGTTCAGCATTTTTCATGTGTTTATTACCTATTTGTATATTTTACTGAGAGAAGTAACTAGTTTATTTGACCATTTTGAGTTTAAGTTTTGAGTTTAAGAATTCTTGATATCTGCTAGGTGTGGTGGCACACACCTATAATCCCAGTGACTTGGGAGGCTAAGGTAGGAGGATTGAAAGTTTGAGGTGAGCCTGAACACTTAGCAAGACCATGTCTCAAAATAAAAAAGGCTGGGGATGCAGCTGAAGAGGAATGTGGTAGCTTAGCTCACTTTCTCCCATTTTGAGAAAAAAACAAATTTCTCATAATCTACATTCTTTAAGTCTATATCTCTATACTTGGATACTTGGATACTCTGTACTTACATACTCTACATATGTAAAGTATATAAATATATACTATAGATATATTCCAACTTGATAGGTTCAAAATTGAGTTTCCCTTTTCATTACACATTGGCTCCATTTCCTGTATTTCTATTTGTAGAAAATGATCCCATCGTCAATCACTTACCCAAATTACATCAGACTTTCCCCTGTTCCCACCTGCCAGTTTCAATACATCATACTGGCCTGATGAGTTTGCCTCTCACATACATCACAGTGTATGCCTTGCTCTCTTAACAAAATGTCCTAGTTTAAGTGTTTATTGACATCTCTCCTCTGAAATTTTGTATACACCTGTAACTGGTCTTTCTACCTCCAATTCTGCTACCATTAAAATCCATTTTCCTTAATACATCAGGAACAGTTTAAACAAATCCTGATATGGTTTCAGCATTTGAACTGGAGATGGGAACTGGAGATGGTCACATCATGGGGTAATGTACATTACAGGTTTTGTGACTTTCGATAACCCAGTCTTCCTTAGCATCTAGCTCATTTGTAAAATGGAAATGAAAATACTTCACCTTAAAGTCATTATGAGAAGGAACTGAGAAAATATCTGGCCTAGTATGTGTCAACAACTAGGAGTCCATATGGCGATAGGACCACGTCATCTCCTGGGGCATTCCTGAATCTGAGGAGAATATTGGGCACATGAAAGCTGTGGGATGCCCAAATGAAAGCCAGAAACTCATTTGGGAGCTCTGGAGTGCACAGTTTCATTTATATGAACTGTCTAGAATAGGCAAATCTATAGACATGGAAGGTGGACTAGTAGTGACCCATTACTTGGGGTGGGGGAGAGGTAGAGGAAGGATAGTGGATGTAGTTTCTTTTGGGGGTAATGAAAATGTCGAAGAACTAGATTCTGGTAAGTGGATCTATATATGAAAACCATTGAACTTTACACTTTAAATGAGTAAACTGTGTGGTTTATAAATTATATATCAATAAAACTGTTATTAAAAGGGAGCTTCACAGACGACTTTTAGGTGAGTGAAAATATTCTGTATGATACTATAATGGTGGGTCCATGTCATCATGCATTTGTCCAAAGCCATAGGATGTGCAGACCAAGAGTGACCTCCCAAGTAAATCATAGACTTGGGTGATTTTGATGGAACAACAGTAGATTCATCAATGATAACAAACGTAGACTCTGATGCGGAAGTCGATGAAGAGGAAGATGATGCACGTGGGGAGGGGGGTGTATGGAAAACATCTGTAATTGCTCAGTTTTGCAGTAAACTTAAAACTGCTCTAAAATTTAGTCTTTAAATAAAAGATTGAGGTCTGAGAAAAGGAATATTGACAGAGGTAAGAGCAGAACACTGCGAAAGACTGGAGAATAACAATAGCCATTTTATTTAGTACTTAGATGCCAGTGTTTTATCTATGTTGTCTCCTTTCATCTTCATCACAGATCCATAACTATTAGGTCCTTTTCCCTCATTTTACAGACAATACAATTAAAGCTCAAAGAAAACACAAACATCTGTTCAATGTCAACAAGAAGAAACAGACAAAAATGTGACTAGGTATGGTTCAGTCTCGTTCTTGATGCACTGTGCAGTTTCCCATGGGCTGTGCTTTTCCTAATAACTCCAACCTCCTGGCTTCAGCACAAATACCAGTGTCTAGGCCCATCTGTTTTCCCCAAGCACTTCCACAATATTCTTAGTAAGAAGACTTTCATCTCCACTGTCCTAGTAAGGAGTTGTGGAATGAACGCATCTCTGAATAGGCCCTCTCCTTACCTCCCCCACACTGGGGCTTCCTAGAAGTATGGTTCCTGCCTTGTATGGGGTGACTCCCTGGTGCTCAGAACCCTAAGAGATACAGTAGTTGAGAGCTCAAGGAAGGGAATTTGTATCTTTTCAACTTCTCCTGTTTGAGGAGTTTATGTGTGAAAAAAAAAAGAAAAAACACTGATCTCAATGTTTATATAGAGACGATGCTCACACTCACCTTCCTCCTAAGATGATTCTCAGAGTTTGTGATTTCCACCCAACCTTCCATCTTTCCTCATCTAATCCTGGCAAACAAACCCCAGTAGTTTCCGGTATGTGTTCAAGACATTTTATTTTTCATTCTTTTCACAATTCCTCCTTTTGTGTCTAGTTGACACCCATCAAGAGATCCCTGCTTAAATTCAAATCTATAGTCTAGAATGAGGTAACAATGAGAGCCAAAATATAAACCTGATTCTCTGAGCTTCTCCTCTGTGGTTTGGTAGTCAGAGCAAAATGCTGGAGGCTGTTTGAGTATCCCTGAGGAAACCACAGCACCTACACACACATATACTCCCCCCGCCAACAGACACACCACTTTATTATAATGTGAGAAGTAGCACAGGGTGTAGCTCAATGATATAACACCTGCTTAGCATGCATGAGGTCCTGGGTTTGATCTTTATCACCAAAACTTAAAAAAAAATAAAAATTTTTTTAAAAAGGAAAAGAAAAATAGTGCTTTATAGTAAAATATCCCAATGTTTATGTGGGTTTACACTGTATCAGACACTATACTGAGGTCTTTACAAGATATTTTACCATTTAACTCTCATGCAAACATTTGTGATAGGTTTTCATATCTGAAAGGTGAGAAAGTTGAGGGTAGAAGAGGAGGAATAACCTCTCTAAGGTCATGGAGTAAGAGAGGGATGAGCAACTCCCTCAAGGTCTATGTAACCCTAGTCAGGGAGGGAGAAAGAGAGAGAGAGAGAATTTTTTAATATTTATTTTTTAGTTCTCGGCGGACACAACATCTTTGTTTGTATGTGGTGCTGAGGATCGGACCCGGGCCGCACGCATGCCAGGCGAGCGCGCTACCGCTTGAGCCACATCCCCAGCCCAGGTCTCCCCATCTCTATATCACACTGTCCCTGTGTCCTTTCTATTATCACCAAGCCCCTCCTGTTCTCCTAATAGTACCCAGGAAATGATTCTACATGTAAATAGGTTTATAAGCAACCACCCTGTATCAATTTAAAAATGCTAAATTAAACATTAGAAAACAAAATCAAACAGGACATTAAGAAAATACCATGACAAAGTAAGATTTATTTCTGGAATGCAAGAATGATTTATATAGGTAAATCTGTTAATACAAATACCATATTAGTAGATGTAAGAAGAGTAATCACATGATTATCCCCAGATGCAAGCAAAACAAAGCAAAACTTTTGACACAATTCAATGGCTGTTTCAGGCAAAAACGCTAAAAAAAAAAAAAGTATTAATAGGAAATAAATTAATAGGAATTGACTCAAATTTCTGAAATACACTGATTCTTCTTTTGTTTCTATTGTTGGTACTAGGAACTGAATCCAAGGGTACTCTACTACTGAACTATATCCCTAGTCCTTTTTATTTTTATTTTTTATTTTGAGACAGGACCTTGCTAAGTTGCAGAGGTCGGCCTGAAATTTGGAATCCTCCTACCTCAGCCTCGCACCTTGGTCCTTTTAAATCCAGAAGTATTTCGAATAAGGTTAGTAAGGAGGCAAGCATGCTCATTATGTTTGCTACTATTGAACAGTATTCTTGAGGTATTAACCAAGAAATAAAACCATTTCCAGAGGACACGCTGGTTTACCTAGAGAACCTGAGAAAAATCAATGATAAACCAGAAAAACTGCAAGAGTAGCACAAAGAACATTTTTTTTTTCTGCAAATGAGTTGTGAAGATAGTGTTCATCACCCCTGAGTACTTTAACATACAACCCTTCAGAGAAAGATGTTCTCCAGATAACTACAATACAATGATCAAATTGAGAAAATTATTGCTTACACTAACATTGAATTCACGAACAGCATTCAAGCTTAATTTATTATCCCAATAATATTCTTTATAGGATCCAATCTAAGAACATGTGTTATATTTAGTTGTCATGTCTCTTTAGTCTTTTTTTCAGCCTGTAAGAGTGTACTGTGGGGCCTCTCATACACTTATTTATTCTCATTTCCACCAGAGTAGAACCAGAGCTGATGGAAAAGGCCAAGACTGACCACAAACCAAACCCATCCTGCCAGACACATAAATTAATAATTGCTTGAGTGTGCAGAGAGACATTAGGAAGTGATGTCATGCTTTTATCTAATTGTACCATAAAAGCTTTGAAGCAGTCTGTAAAAATGGGAATATGTTAAACTATTCATCCTTTGCTGAATTCTTCCTAGGAAGTCTGCTTACAAGAAAAGAAAAAAAAATCTTGGATTTCCAAAACAGTTCTAAGAAAATCTCTTAGGTTAGGTTTAACAGTATATCTCTTAGGCCAGTGTATTTTCAGGTCTGGCTGGTTTCCAAGTCAATCTTGGTTAAGGAGACTGTTCTTACAGTAAATTTTAAACAGGAATGCAGAGAGTCCAACTTGTATTAACAAGAGTTCAAAAGTTTTAAACTGACTCTGCCTCAAAATTCAGTTGGAAATTCTTAGAAATCTGTTAGATATTCCATGGGGTGATAGTTCAAATTTCTTTATATGTAAAGCTGACAACTATTTTTCCATAATTACGTAAGTTTTCATCCAGATCAACTGAAGAATATTTAAAGCATAATTATCACATAGATCCCTCTCATGCTGTTCTCTGATAAATTTTTGTTCTCATTACATTTTCTGAATAACCTACCCAGATACATGAGAAGATATTCCTTATTTTTTTTAAGTTTAGACAGCTTTCTTGAGCCAGTGTAAAGTATCACATCCAGAGTTTGTTTTTTAATAAAAAATTCTAGATTTTGTTTTAAGTGCCCAGGATCCATGTTTTCAAAGGTCACTCAGTGTAAGCACTTATAAATCTCGTCATTCTATGTTCAGATCACCTTCTTGGTGGCAAAATTCTCCATCCCCCAACAAATACCTTCTTTGTGGAAGCCAGATTTTGTTGTTGTTTTCTTTAATGTTTATTATTATTATTATTATTATTATTATTATTATTATTATTATTAAAACAGATTGAAAAAAATGGTGGGGATAGTTTATGGAAAGAGTCAAACTCCTCTCCTGGGTTTCCAGGGAGTTTTTAAAAACACATTTTTCTTAATTCTACTTTAGACTTTTTGAACCAGAATTTGCATTGTGGTCCCAGTAAGTTTCATTTTAAAGAAGTTTTCCAAGAGAGTCTGCTGTAATGAATTTAAGGCTGACTTTGACAAATGCTGAGAAGTTATGTTCCATAGAATGAGCACTAAAAAACTTAAAGGGTTTGGAAAATTATATTCCCTTCTTAACAAACCATGACATAATTAATATATACATTTAATATGTATAGATGCTAAAGACATATTACTTAATTTTGCTTAATCTAGCATTTCCCAAATTTGAATGTAGTACACACTTTATTTTTAACACAAAACTACTGTAGAACCCTCCAAACACAGACGTTGTGAAAGATTGATGTAGAAAATGACAATTTCCATGTCATCCCTCTTTTATAACACATCAGCGATGGATGATTTGATGTTAGGTAATTCAGTAATGAACATGACTGAAGTTGTTCATAAAACTGTCATACAAGGTTTCTTAAGGCCCTTGTGCACAGTGTTATTCTATGGTTTTTCCTCTGATCGTTCCTAAACTTCAGATGTTAAAACACAGACAACTGATCATTGGTTAGTATGCATTGATTGCTTACCATGTGCCAGATCTGTTCTAAATACTTTGTAGGCATTATACCATTCAATATACAGTCCTGTAAGGTAGATCTTATTATTAAAGGATAATGAGGCCCAGAGAAATTCAGTATCTAAACCTAAGAAAGCACACAGTAAGTGGTAAAATTGATATTACAGACATTAAATCCAGCTGTTCACATGCAGAGCCCATTAACCACTTCATTATTCCACATGAGTAATGTAGATTCCTTGTCACTCTCCTCCACAGCCAAGGATTCCCTTGTCCACCAATACCTAGGCTCTGTCCTTGACTCTTGTTCTCCCTTCTGAGCTACAGATAGACATCGCTAACAGCTTGTTAGTCTTCTCAGTGGTACCCGAAATCTAAAACCCAATATGTTTTCAGGAGAATCTCATCTGCCCCCTATAAAGGACCTCTTCCTCTGACCATCTTCTTTTCATTTGTTCATTTATTTCTTCATATAACAAATAATGAGCATTCTCCTTGTGCCTAGCACTCAGCTCTGACAGACATCCAAAGGTGAACAGAACTTTTGTTCTTACTTATAACTTCTGTTCATCTCATGACTCTAGTGAACACATGCTTCAACATGTCCTCTTTTTCCATGACATCCTTCTGGGTTCATCGTCAGCAGTGGTTTTATTCTCCAGTTGCTCTTAAGCCATATCCACTTGAAAGGGAGCTTGACTGTGCCAGATTACCTTTCTGTGACAAGTCATTGGCATGTCCACAGGTGCCATGGCAGATTGTATTCTTAAAATGACTCCACATGCTTCTTGCCATGTGTTATTGGAAGACCTCCATCATAAGATGAGGTCATGTTTCTCCCTTTGGATCTGGGAGGGTCTGTAAGTACTGTGGACAAAATGCTACATATTTTTCAAGTCAAATTACAAAATAAGTTCTTTCTGGCCTTTTAGGGGTACTTGCTCTAGGAACCCAGGTCCCATGCCATAAGGAGAGGAAAGACTACATGGAAGTAGCTACTTAAAGATGTTCATGATGACCCACTGAGGTCCCAGATGACATCCAATACCAACCTCCAAAGGAGTAAGAGAGCCAGCTGATTCCCTCTCCTGGCCTTTGAATGCCTCTGGCGAAGACAAGATGTTTCTTAACAACCTCATCTAAATTGCAGGTTTGTTGTAATTATTTTAAGCTGCTGAGTTTTGGGGTGTCTGTTCTACAGTGATAGCTAACAGAAAAAGTGCCTCCCTTTGTTTAACTGGTTGGTACCAGGATGCAGTCACATGGCCAAAAGCAATGCTTCCTGAAAGGAAGTGCAACCATACTGTAAAAATGGATCCATATTGGCCTTATGATGGCAGGTTTTAGAGCCAGTATATTTTTAATTAATTTATTTATTTTAATTAGGCATATATGACAGCAGAATTCATTTTGATTCATTGTACATAATTGCAGCACAACTTTTCATTTCTCTGATTGTACATGATGGAGCATTGCACCATATGTGCAGTCACACATGTACCTAGGGTAATGATGTCCATCTCACTCCACCATCTTTCCTGCCCCCATGCACCCCCTCCTCCCTCCTCTTTGCCCAATCAAAGTTCTTCCATTATTCCCATGCCCTTTCCCCCATTATGGATCAGCATCCACTTATCAGAGAGAACATTCAGCCTTTGTTTTTTATGGATTAGCTTACTTTGCTTAGCATGATATTCTCCAATTCTAACTCAAACTTAATTTTGCTTAATCTAGCATTTCTCAAATTTGAATGAAGCACACACTTTATTTTTAACACAAGACCATTTACCTGTAAATGCTATAATTTTATTTTCTTTTAATGCTGAGTAATATTCCATTGTGAATATATACCACAGTTTCTTTATCCATTCATCTATTGAAGGGCATCTAGGTTGCTTCCACAGGTTAGCTATTGTAAATTGAGCTGCTGTAAACATCGATGTGGCTGCATTCTTATAGTATGCTGATTTTAAGTCCTTTGGGTATAGACTGAGGAGTGGTATAGCTGGGTCAAATGGTAGTTCCATTGCAAGTTTTCTAAGGAATATCATACTGCTTTCCAGAGCGGTTGCAGCAATTTGCAGTCCCACCAGCAATGTATGAACGTGCCTTTTCCCCCCACATCCTCGGCAACATTTATCGTTGTTTGTATTCTTGATAACTGCCATTCTGACTGGTGTGAGATGAAATCTTAGAGTAGTTTTGATTTGCATTTCTGTAATTGCTAGAGATGTTGAACACTTTTTTATATATTTGTTGATCAATTGTATATCTTCTTCTGAGAATTGTCTCTTCAGGTCCTTAGCCCATATTGGGTTGTTTGGTTTTTTGGTGTTAAGTTTTTTGAGTTCTTATATATTCTGGAGATTAATGCTCTTTCTGACATGTGTGTGGTCAAAATTTGTAGAGCCAGTATTTTATTACAGGATTGCTGATTGTCTCTCCAGATGGATTCACACTGATGTTTCTAAGAAAACACTTGCAGAAAAGCCCATTCTAGCTTGTTAACCCTAGAAATACACCAAGAATACTTCTTTTACCTCCATGGCTTTAAAAATTACTTTGGTATCTCACTAAATGAATTTTATCTACAAAGCCCAATAATAAAAATTTTCTTACATGTATTTCTTTAAATCCTATTCAATATTTAATATATGTTGTATTAGATAAGAATAAATGATATCTCTGAAATTTAAAAAAGTATATGCAAAGTGACTTGCAGAAGTTTCTCCAATATTTAATTACTTTGCTAACTTCAATTTTCTTTTATTTATTCTATCTCCTGTAGATTCTTAGTAGATATAAGGATTGCATAAAAAATTGTGTTATGATGGCTCTCTCTCTTTCCTGCATGTCTACCAAATAAGTCATGAAGCGAGGCTGCCCAAGATACCACGCCTTTCATGATGACAACAACATGCTCAAGAGTTTGGGCTGAGTTGCTTCTTTTTGTCACTTTCCTTATTCATAACATTGATAAACAAAGTATTCTACACACCAATGAAGCTATATATATTCTTTGTTTAAAGTCACTGTTTATCAATCCTTATGATAGCTCATAATTTAATATAAATGTTTGAATAGAAGATGAAGAATTTTATGTTGTTTTAACTTTGTCGGTCTTTTCCAACCAGAAATGCCAGCCTTGGTTTCCCTGCTTGTTATGCATTATATGCTGCCAAGAAATTGCAAAGTGATAGTGGCAAGTTCCTTTAGAAATTACTTCTTTCTCTGGTTATTAGTCTAATAGAGGCATGGAAACGAGGAAGAAGAGAAGCAATTTCGGGTTCTGGCAATCAGAGAGATTGTGGCAATAGAGAGATTGTGGAGACCTGCTACCAATTTTAGTAGCTTCATGTGCTTCATTTAGTATAGCTGGGGATGGAGGGAAACAAAATTAATAATTCTCCATAACAGCTTAGCTAAAAAGTCAAAGTTCACATTTGACCCTGACACTGAATCTTTTAATAAGGATCATATCTAATCCCTGTTTTTTAATAGTTCTGTCACTTTGGTGATGAAAATGTCGAATGATATGAAATAAAAAATCAAAAACTACACAAAATATCATGCATTTAGTATCTAATGAAACAGAATAAATAGTCTTCCAGAATTCAGATAAGGAAAAGACAAGTATAAATATTTGAAATATATAGAAATATAAGATGCCAGTATTTCATTTTCTTATCTTTCTTTTCTTTCTTCTTTTTTGAAAAAAAAAAAAGAAAAGAAAAGAATAGAAAGATGCAGGAGTCCAGAATAGGAGAGAGGCTGCTATGATGCCTTCATTCAGGAAAGTGAAACAATCCACCTCTGGTCTGAGTTACTTTTCAGTGTGTGATGGATTTGAACAATCCATCCAAACCCTTTCACCCAGTACTGCTCTTTACCAATGATAGGCCTTTGTGCAATGGTGCAATATGGGAGAAATGAGGGAAGAGAAACGGCCCTCTTGTGAGTTTCTATGACCTTTTGTCATTGGTATCTTGGCTCTACTTAATTCTGATGACAAGAGAAAGGAAGTTTCTTAAACTCTGGATGAATAGTCACTTAAGAACTTGCAAGTGAGAAAAAAACATTGTAAATATTTGTCTATGCTCCTTTGGTTTCTCAAACAATCATGTTCCCTTTTCTTTGAGAGTAGAAGATGCAGATTCTGCTTAATTGGCAACTCCAGAGAACCACTGTGATGTCTTCACCTTCATACTCTACAGCATTTAGCACTTTGCAGTAATTCAATACGTTATTTGCTAGGTTTAACTGGATGGAGAAAAGAGGGAGGAAGTAGAGTCCTTTGCAAGCAAAAACAATTTCTAAATCTTTATAAGAAGTTAGTAGCTAAGTTTCTTGCTCAATCTGTATTCAAAGATCAATTGGATGAGAATTAGGGGAGATCAGAAGAGCCATGAGCAGATCTGTGATTTGGGGGTATCTTTATGATCCAGTTTTCCTTTTACTTGTGGGAAATATCACAACATCTAAATCAATCAGAGGGTGAGGATGCTGAGGGTGGGGCAGTGCAACTTCCTTTGGCTCCATGCTTACAATTCTGTGGAAATCAGTCTCTGCAGCCCTCTTGGCCTCTTTCCCCCACTTGACTAATGCTGTCCATAAAGAGAGAGGGCTGTGTATTGGGAAATACACTGGGTCCTCCAGCCGGCAGCTAGCTGACCTCAGAAGTTAGTTACTCAGCTTCTCTGTGCTGCTTAATAGAGGTAGCTCCTGTGAGAGGGTGTGCTGTGACAGGTGGATAAGTCCACCTCTTACTGGGGTATATATTTAGGAAGTCCTCAGTCATCATACGCCTAAGCCAAGCCCTTCTTCATCAGCTTTATAGTAATAGAGATGACATTTTAAACTCCTTATGCCATATTTTATGCCTATTTCTTCATTGTTTTCGAACTTGTTTAGGAAAAGAAAGCTATTTCCTGGCCTCCTCAATCCCTATTAAGGGTACTAAGTCTCATCAACTTAGAAATACTTACTGAGCCACTAGAATTTGCTCAGCACTATGGCAAGCCCTGGGACATCATTTGTTACTTCACAGTATAAAGTGCTTATAAAGCAGCTGGACCTGGCTTCCCAGTGGAAAGACAGATTGAGTCCATTGCTCAGTTTTTTGGTCTTTTTTAACTGAGTTATAACCAAGTAGGTTGGCCAGGAAGTACTGGGTGAAGTCAGAGTTAAGACTAAACAAGATCCTTAAGTCAACCTTAAATTCATTCCAAACAGAGTTGCTTACTCTCTTTTAATAGAATCATATACTCATGAAAAGAGTTCATAATGCATTTGGAAATCACAAAATAAACTGTTCATTGTTTTTATGTAGAAAATCAATTTGGTATCTCCTTGGCTAAATTTTAAGTCAAATATTTTTACATTTCCATCATACAGATACATTCATATAGAATAAATGTTAATGCTAACTTTAAATAAATAAGTGTCCTGGAAAATATAATTTAAATAAAATGGAAATGTTATTTATGATACATCTTTTGCTATGAATTTTTCATTCAACATTCAACAAATAATAAGCACCAATTATGTTCGATGCATTTATTTTATCTTTCTGTTGTTGTGACAAAATACCTGAGATAATCAATTTAGAAGGAGGAGCAGCTTACTTTGGCTCAAGTTTTGGAGGTTTCAGTCCATGGTTACTTGGCCCATTGCTTTTGGGCTTGTGGTGAGGCAGAACATCACAGTGGGAGTGTGTTGCTGAGGAAATCATTAACTTCATGGAAACCAGGAAACAAAGTGAGAGACAAGAAAGGCTCAGGGTCCCCACATCCTCTTTGAAGGCATGCCCTCAAGGACTGCATTTCATTAGGCTTCCCTTTGTATTGTTTTCACCCCCTCCCAATAGTGCCACAAGCTGGTGACACTTTAAGTCTTTAACATAAAGGGCTCTTGGGGGACACTTCATATCCAAACAGTGGCAGCACGATTTCTTTGAAAAGCATGGATGATAGTGGAATGCAACTTAAATTCACTGTATACTGCAGAGTCTATCTCCATATCATCATCCTGAGGTCCCTTAATATCCACTTTCAGAACAAATAGCCCCAGTGAAGGAAGGCAAAGGATGTACACTACGCAAGCGAAGCACTGAATTTTAAATTGACTACTTTCACTTTTTGGAAATGTTTGGATTGTGTTTTTTTTTCCCCCCATCCATGTTAATAAGATAAAGTTGATTGCTTTAGATTAATTTAACATAAATATTATAGTTATTTATATAGAATTGTGAATGATTCCACATTTGGGTTGGTACTGCTCATTCCAAACCTTCCAGTTTTGAATAGAAACCCCAAAGTGCCATGATAAATAAGTCGTCTTTACCAATGAATGGACCTGTGCTTGTTACAGGTGAAGGAACTAATGATAAAGGGAGTCAGATATGTAGTCCTGTCTCATTCTCAGAGGTCAAGAAAGAACCCTCTGACAGAAGGTCTGAATTCAGCCAACTAAATTGTGCCCTGCCCCCGCTCCACCCCATCACTACATGACCATACCTCCCTTGGCAAAATTGCCAAAGGAACGTAGAATGGCAAATTCCTGCCTTGCTATCCTGGTATGGAGCTTAATTATGACATTATGACAGTAAGCATTGGGCTTTAAGGATTTCCCCCTTTGCTCTAATATTATCATGTCTTCTTCGGCCCAGAGCTGTTTATATTTGAGGGGAAATGTAGGGTCCAAAATTCTTGATTTAGTAGCCAAGATACCTTAGTGCTTCAGTAACAGAAGAAAAATGGCACCCTTATGCCTCAGAAAACAAAGTGCTTTCTGGATTCGAATGAAGAGTGCATGGGTACACTTGTCTCCAATGTGACCCGTGAATAATTGGATAATTCCAGCAAATATTATATTGAAGAAGTTTTATGTGGCTGGTATATTTTTGAGGCTTTATTTAAAAGATGATTTAACAAGACAATCAAATATTTATAGTGTATTCATGTAAGTCATAATAAACATATTAATGACAAAGATGAATAAAATTAAATGTAACACAAATTTCATTTTGAAAAACTTTCTTAAATTTAGTTTATCAACAGAGAACCTGATTGTATTTCAGTCTTCCTTTCCTTTTTTACTCTCTTAAAGACTGCGTCAAAACTTGAGAAGTTTCCAGTGGACAAAAATCTTTAAAATAATGTAGCACTTAAGGGGGTACTTAAAACAAGAGGAGTGATTTGTGTGCTCTATCATTTTCTTCTCCATGCCTGGTCAATATGATTTTCTTAGTGTATGTGCCTTCATGAAGAGTTTTAAAAGGTAAGAATCTTTTGGAATAGTGTTTTCCAATCTCTCAGAGCTCTCCTGGCACGTGTGAAGCCGGGGTTCAATGTCTACCACTGCAATAAATAAATAAATAAATAAATAAATAAAATTTCTGGCTGTAGCTGTTAGAGAAAACCACAGCTTTCTGCATATTTGCCTAATTGTTCTATAATGATTTTAGCTTATGGTAATTCCTTAGATTATAGAAATTTATGGGCTTCTTCAAATCTTTTCTTTATCAGCATGTCTATTTTCACACCTATACAATACTGGTAATGTTAAAAGCTAAAAACAAACAAACAAACCAACCAAAAATCTTTTCCTTAGAATAGTCATTTGAATTTAGGCCAAGTACTAAATTCTTAGTAAGCAGGTAGAGTCGTCAAGGGGTGATGCAGGAAGGTAGAGAGTCTACAAAAAAAAATATATATATATAAGGAACAGTTCTTCCACAGCTATAAGAACTCTTGCAGGTAATTAAGTTGTTATGGTTCGGATATGAGGTGTTGCCAAAATCTCACGTGAGACAATGCAGGAAGGTTCAGAGGAGAAATGATTGGGTTGTAAGAGCCTTAACTCAATCAATGATTTAATCCCCTGATAGGGTTTAACTGAGTGGTAACTGAAGTGATAGGGTATGGCTGGAGGAAATGGGAATTTGGCTTTGGTGTATATTTTTGTATCTGGAGCAAGGATTCTCTCTCTTTCTGTCTCCTGATCACCTTGATATGAGCTGCTTCCCTCTGCCACACTCTCCTGCCATGATTTTCAGCCTCACCCCAAGCCCTGAGGAATGGAGCCGGCCTTCTATGGACTAAGACCTCTGAAACTGTGAGCCTTCAAATATACCTTTTCTTCTTTACAATTGTGGTGGCCGGGTCCTTTAGTCACAGTAGAAAATAAAATAAAACTGCCTAAAACCTAAGTATGTATTTGTTTATACCTAAAAAGCCTAAATTTACCAGAGTTTTTTTCCATATAGGACATATTTTTAAATGTCCAACAAAATTTAATTTTTTTTTAGGATACTCTCATCACAAGTCTATCAAATTAGCTTACACCATACAGAAAGTTATTGTCTTGTGTACTGGACCTCATGAATTCACTGGGCTACAGGTTCATGGACCCAGATGCTTTCCATCTGTGTTCTCTGCTAAGATTTCATTGTAAGGACAGTTCTCCTCACAATTGCATGACAGTTGACAACTGAGGTCAGGCTGCATGCTCATATTTCTACTTCCAATGTAAGGGAGGCTTGTTTCTAAAGAGTTTTTAAGAACAAGGCAGCTTTTCTCCTAGAAATGCCTTTTAGATTTAGATCACATGCCCACTCCAGAACCAACCAGGGGGAAAATGTTATGAGATAATCCTTTAATAATCAGGACACTGAGGGATGTGGGCTGAATTAGAAAAAGATGGATACTTGCTGGGCCTGGTGGCACATACCTGTAATCACAGCGTTTGATGGGGAGGTTGAGGCAGGAGGATTGCAAGTTCGAGGCCAATCTCAGCAACTTAGCAAGACCTTGTCTTAAGATAAAAAATAAAAATGACTAGGGATGTAGCTCAGTGTACAGAACCCCTAGGATCAGTACCCAACCTAAATAAAAAAGAAAAGATGTGGATACTTGGCCAAAATGTTGAAGGAACAATGGAAGAAAGGACAATAGATGCTGAATATCCACTATAGAGTTTCTGGAAGGAACATAGTTACACCATAAGCCTAAGACTCAACATGTGCCTTTCTGCTATAATGTTCTGCCTCACCTCAGCCCAGAGCAATGGAGTCAGCCTATCGTGGACTGAGCCTCTAAAACTGTGAGTCAAAATAAACATTTCTTTCTCTAAGTTGCTCTTGTAAGGCATTTTGTTCACAGCAACACAAAGCTGACTCATACCAACTGGGTGACTTGAAACAACATAAATTTATTATTTCACAGTTCCAGAGGTCTTAGCAGACTGCACCTCTTCTGAAGCCTGCAAGGTGGAATCGTTCTTTGCTTTCTCAGCTTCTGGTTGTTTATAGCAATTCTAGGTATTCTTTGACTTGCAGCTGCAGCATTTCAGTCTCTGCCTCCATCATCAGGTGATGTTCTCCATCTAGTGTGTCTCATCTCTTCTCTTTTTATAAGGACATATATAGTATAATATAGTCATATTGCACCACAGTCCCACTTTATTCTTATGTGACCTCTGCGTAATTGATCATATGTGCAGTGACCCTATTTCCAAATACAGTCACAGTCTGAGGTACTCCGACATATCTTTTGGGGGATACTGGTCAACCCATAACAGAAGATCACATGGAAGTAAAGGGAGTGGGGATTAGATGGAGACAGATGAGGAATTCAGTGTTTCTGAACGGCATAGATAGATTCAGAAATAGGCCCAGGGGAAGTGAAGAAAGTTGTCTGAAATTCATCAAGTTAGGGCAAAGCATATCAAGAGCTGGGGGCTGCAGAAACAAACACCTGACCTGGGACCCATGTGGGAAGGACAGTCAGACCTCAGGTGGGCTCTGCAGCTCCACTGAGGACAGAGGAAGATTGAGTCATCAAGGGAAATTCCTGGGCCCAAATGAGCTAAGAGTAAACATACTACAAATTATGAATTTCACCAGCTGCAGCCTTCCATTAGCAGCAGGTGCCAACAAAATCATCTATCCAGGGAGCAGCCCAAATCAGTCGTTCCACAGAAGAGAACAGCAAAGATCTGGCCAGCAGAGCATAGATCTCAGAAACATGCCTTCCCTCAGCTATTTGTAGGTGCACTTCTTCTACAGTTAGACGTCATCTTGGAGATTAATTGGGAGAGGGAGTTGGGTTCTGAAAGACTTGAATATTTTTGTGAGTAAGCCACAATGAGACCAAGTGGTCCATAGACAGATAAATTTTTAGGATTGAACTGAATCTCTTATTCCTCAGCAACCCTCCCCAGTTTCTCCCACATACCGCACTGTCGTCCACAGGAAAGGGGACTGGTAAGGATCATCAACGTGGACCCAGGGAAATCTGGAAGATACGTTTCTCTACACCTCTCAATGGTATATAAATCCAGCATATGATTCTGCATTATTCAATTACCAGGTCATTCTAAGGATTCAAAACATGTTAATGCAAACGGATCATAATTTTTACATTTGTCTCTAGTTTATATTTGCAGTGAATTTCTCTGTATGTGTGAAGATATAAATAGATAGGACTTTTATACATTTATGAAAGGCCGGCAGAGTATTTGGTGAGTGTGGAAATATAAGAGAGGAACATCCTGTAGATTCTGCTTCACAGAAGATACTCTCAGAGACCTCTTGAGATCAGTGAGTAGGGGCATCCCTTGGCTTAAACCCTTATCATCTACAGATGCAGGTTTTTACAGTTTAGTGACAAACTCCTATTTTTGTTTTTTTTTTTTTTTGCAAGCACTATGATATGGTGCAACTTCACTTGAAATTTTTGATTGAAATGTAATATTATCCAGAAGTTTTAAAAATAACAGAACAAACATTTTCTCAGACACACCAGCCCAGGATACAAAGGGTGTGTAAATTTTGGAACACTTTTTCTACTTCCAAGTTTTCATCAGTGAGAAATGTAATTGTAGCTCTTTTAAATGAAGACCACAGGCCTGAATAAAAGGGCTGATCAGGGTAATTCACAGCTCCCATTCTTCTCCCTGTCCCTGAGGATGTCTAACTTGAAGATGCGGATATTGCCTTAACTGAGCACCTCATCATCACCTTGTGATCTCATGATCACTAATATTACTAATACTGCTCCTTTGGCCATCTGGCACAACATGTCAGAGGCTCAGACTAAGAAAATAAGTTGAAAGGCCCTTTTTTGTTCTATCATTCCATAAAGCTGGTATTTTACTTCAGTAGATGTAATTATGTGTGTAGTGGCCTTCCCTATCTTCAGATTCTCTCTGTGGGTTCAACCAACTGCAGTTTGAAGATATTCAGAAAAACAAATTACATCTGTACTGAACATGAACAGAGTTTTCTTATTATTTCCTAAATGATACAGTATTATAACTATTTACATAGCTTTTGCATTATTTTAGGTATTATATGTAAAAGTGATTGAATGTACACAAGACAATTTACATAGGTTATATGCAAATACTATGTCATTTAAAGAAAGGATTTGAGCACCTGAAGGTTTTGTATACCTAGGGGGATCCTGGACCCAATCTCCTGTGGTTATTGTGCTAGTCAGCTTTTCATCACTGTGACAAATACCTGAGAAAAACAACTTAGAGGAGGAAAGATTTATTTTGGCTCAGGGTTTCAGAGGTTGCATTGTATGGTTCACCCAGCTCCACTGCTCTGGCTCTGAGGCAAGGCAGAACATCCCAGTGGAAGAGCATGGTGGAAGAAGCTGTTCAGCTCAAGGCAGCTAGGAAACCCGGAGAAAGAGAAAGAGGAAGCTGTCAATGACAGGAAATACCCTTCCAGGGCACTCATCCAGTGACCTACTTCCACTAACCATGCCCCACCACCTACAGTTTCCACCACCTTGCAGTACTCCATTCAGCCATCAATGGATTAATCTACTTTTGAGGGCCGAGCTGTCATGATCAATCACTTCCCAAAGCCCTACCTCTGAACATTGCTGCATTGGGGTTCAAGCCTTTAACAGAGAAGCCATTGGGGGACATTCTGGATCTGTAAAAGATGCCTAGGGACAACCATTTATATGTGTTTTATTCCAGGGCTAAAAAGAGGATTCTTCAAGGGCAAGGACTATGTCTACCATGTCCTTATTTATAGTGCTACCTGGCATTATGTGATCAGTAAATGAAGCAAAGAATAAATGAAGGAACTGAAAGTTCTGGTGACCTTTGACATTGGTCCCAAGGAGGAATTTCAACCGAGTAAGAGAGCCAAGAATGAGAGAAGAGTACAAGATCAGATTAATCCCTCTTAAGTCAGGCTTCTTCTTCTACAACTTGCCAGTGTTTCCTAGAGCTCACAGGAAAGATTCTGTACCTTGACTGTGGACTTTCATTTTGGGTTTTCACAGCAATTGGATAAACTCCCATCCTTTAAAGTATAGTGAGCAAATTCCATAAACCTGAGGTGGTTTGGAGACTACTCAAGAGGATTTCCAATTCCAGGCACACAGACTACTTTATATGTCCATGGAAAGCTCCTGAGCTCCCTTGCCAGCCCAGGAATAGAGAGGAGTCTAAGAGCTACCTCTTCCAAGCCTGACTTTCAGTCTTTACAAGAAGAATAGCTGCTTCAGTTCTGGCAGATCTGTTTATTTTTAGTGTATCTTTGGTAGTTCAAACTTCTTAAGTTTCCATTTTACCTTTAAATCAGGGCAAATGGCACTTACTGTCTTACATTTAGAATTAGGAGTGATGTATACACAATACACCCGACAGTGGCATATATAATTAGTGTTGAACACATGCTAGTATCATTATATTTGATAGTCCCACTTCATATCTTATATATTTCTCTTTTCTTCTTTGATTAATTTATATCAAACAGATGACATAATTCCTGTGATTTCTAATATGAGTGTCTATATAGCACAGAAAATTTTATTTGGATTCTTAGAATCCTTAGTGAACCCAAATTTTTACACACACACACACACACACACACACACACACACACCCAGATGCTTTTTACATATATCTGGACACTTTTTTTTCCCCTGATGCAAAGTATAAAAGATGGAGAGAAAAGCTCCATATGAAAAACCAATACCTAACTTTTCTCCCTAAGGGTCTGGCCTTGACAAGTAGACTGGGAAGGTAATCAGCATAATTAAAAGTAACCTGGCTTGCTTTTATTTATGGAGCTTGACATATCACCCCAATTTGCCAAATACTGGATTTCCTGACAAGTGAAATTCAAACTCTTCCTGTGGAAACGTGGTCATGCCTAGTAAAGCTGCTACCCTGTGGAAGTTATATATCTTTCCAGTACAGAACATGTTTGCCTGCCAGCAGCCTGGAATGGAAATGAAATCTGGAGTTTCTAGTCATTAGACAGCTTGTCGAGCCTGTCCAAGGTTACTGAGATTTTCCAAGGTAGAGTAGTAAGATGGACATGTTCAAATGCAACTTTAAGGTAATAGCACTTGGCAAGCAAGGTCTGAGCGTTTTAGAAGCATTACCTGCTGTCGTACACACAAAAAATATTAGCTGTCATGGACTCTATGATGGTTAATTTTATGTGTCCTCTAGGCTAGGCCACTGTACTCATATACTATTTAGTCAAATGTTAGCCTGTATGTTGCTGTGACAAAGTTTTCTTTTTTTTTTTTAAATGAGATTAACATTTAAACAAGTAGACTTTGAATAAAGCAAGTTCCCCCATAATGCTGGTGGTCCTTACTAAATTTGTTGGAGGCTTTAAGAGAAAATATACTGATTTGCCCTAAAAAGGAGAGAATTCTGCCAGACTTTGGGCTTGAGTTCTTCTCTGGGTGTCCAGCTGCTGGCCTACCCTGCATGTGCTAGTCTTCATCATTGTATGAGCCAATTCCTTAAAATGAAGCTCTTTCTTTTCTGTCTCTTTCTCTGTCTCTTTCTGTGTCTCTATTTCTTCCCCCTACCCTCTCTCTGTCCTGTCATTTATCCTACTGCTCCCATGCCCAAGAATCCTGAATAATACAGAGTCATTGCACATTCTCCACCATATGGACTTGAAACCACGGAAGAGCCAATCTCTTGGGCTCCCAGGACAAGTTTCTTGGACTCTTAGAAGAATCATGAGTCTGGTTGGTCATAAAAGGTATGTAAAATCCACCACAGTGGTGGGTCATATGTTTCTTTCTGTCTTGTCTTGAGAGAATTGCTAAAGACAGACCTAATTAAGCTCAGACCAACACTGGAAGCTCAGAATCCTTTCCATGTAAGACCTAAAAGCAGACTTTCTCTGAGGTCTCAAGGGAAGGAGAATTTCAGAGCTCTTGGAATTAAACTCTGTTCTGGAATTGCATTCTCCCAACTAGCATAGTTTGGCTGCTGAGGTCTAAAGGCAGAAACTAGCCTGACTGTGGAATTTGTTCTGGTGATATGCTGCTATTTTAATTGTAAAGTGTGTTAGTATCCTGACAACTCTTGGTGTTGATAAACTACAGTACCACTCTTATGCAGTTGTTCTTTGTTATCTCTGGGGGATTAGTTCCAGACTCTCCCTTGTCTCAGAAAAGGCCAGTGAAAGAATCCATGACTCAAATAAAGATTTAGACTAGCTGGCAACTGAGTCCTCTACCAATTCTGTGATTGTACATGTGATAGCTAGAGGAGGAAGAAAATGGTCAACACCCTAAATATGCAGATGCTCAAGTCCCTCATATAATAAAATAAAATCATATTTGTATATAATCTATGCATACCCACCTGTATACTTTAAGTCATCTCTAGATTATTTATAGCATATAATATAATGAAAATGTTATGTAAATAGTTTTCAGACTACACTGTTTAGGAAATAATGACAAGAAAAATTGTCTGTACATGTTCAGTTCAGATGAAATTTCTTTAAATATTTTTTATTCATAGTTTATTGAATCCATGGATCTGTAGCCTACAGATAAAAAGGGACAACTTTACTTGAGCAAAAGGACCCCTGCCATGGGGTCCTAATTGTGCTCCTCTGGTGCTACTTTCCTAGATTTTCCTTTTTTTTTTCCCCCCCTCTTCATCTTTTCCACAAAGTGAGGACTCTTGAAGTGGAAATCCCACACTCAAGATTTCTGGTCAGGGCCTGTGAAAATCTGTTCTCTATAAGATATATGTCTATGTCTGAGAGGTGGACATGGCACCATTTTTTGCAGTTAATATGTATTAAACTTATAGCTATGGACTAGTGTGAGGTACAATACAAAGAGATAAAACACAGTACAAAAGGTATCTGGAATTGAAAAGAGTTTCAGACTATGTCACTATGTCATACACAATTCCAAGGAGTCTGAGAAGTCTAAGTTTTGTCTAAATGTTGTTTCTAGTACTTATGAAGGTATCTTTTTCAAGGTTAGAAGATAGAACATATTTCCTTGATCATTTTAAAAACTGACTTTTAACTTTTAAATATTTAGATATATAAGAATATGGGTTTCATTTATGCTCTAGAGCATCTGTGTCAATCATTACAACAGTGAAGGATTTTTTTTTTTTTTTGTAGAATCAAGTTTTAAACTAGCTGACCACTAAGTTTCTTGCCAAGTCTGTGATTCTACATGTGGTAGCCAGAGGCAGAAAAATATGGTTAGACCCCTCTTTAGAGAACTCAAGAAAAACAAAGAGAAAGAACCTCAAGTCACCAGGGCAAGGATGGTTTGACCTTAGTCCAAGTTTCCGTTGGTTAGACTTTCAACTTGAACACTACTCTTCTTCAAAGCTTCATGATTACTAAAGCCTACAAGATATTTCATATCATTCCAGATGTGGTTGCTAAATTAGGTCTTGCCAACTTTACTTGGTTTCCAACTCAATAATTTGATAAACATGAATTCATCCTCAGAATCAAAATATCAGTCTCTGTTGACATTTGTTTATTTTAGGAGTAAACTGATAAAAGAAAATCAAAATGAGCCATGGTATGAGGGTAGGGTATCTTCTGAAGGATAAACAGCATTGGGATAAAGAAAAATAGTGGGTTTATTTCCTGAGAGGAAATATAGTATATTCATAGAGAATGTACTAATGATATTTCTAGGACACCCACTTTGTTTTTTTTTTTGTTTGTTTGTTATTTTAGCCAGCTTCTCAAAATTCCTTATTGCATAACTTCTAAAAAAGAAAAAGGAAAGGAGAAAGAATACCTAAAAGTTGAAATGAAGCTCTAGATGGAAAATGGTCAGTGTTGTAGGATACCTCTGGGTTCTGTCATGTGTTATAGATTTATGTAGGTCTTCCACTTCAGATGAAAAGTGAAGTATTATTGAATTCAGATTGGTTGTATACCCTGATTTTTTTTATGGATTATTCCACAAAGCAACTGTTTAGAATTTTTCATCTTTAAGCAAAGTATGATGGTTCGCTCCTGCAATTCTAGCCACTCCAGAGCTGGAAGTTGCAAGAAGATTTACATCTGAGACCAGCCTTGGCAACTTTGTAAGACCCCATTTTGAAACAAAAAATAAAATAAAATAAAAATGCCTGGGAATATAGTGTGTCACTAGGTGTAGAGTGACCTTAGGTTCAATACCCAGTATTGTTAAGAAGAAAAGAAATTATCATATTTAAAGTTAGGAAATTTACCACTGTGAGCTAGAATGGTGTTTATGGACTGAATTTTCTCCTCCTACTGTCTCCCAATTTGTATGTTGAAACCCTAAACTCCAATTAGAGGTAGGGCCTTTCAGTGATATTCTAATATTGTAATTCCAGCTTCCAGAACTTTGGGAATATAGATTTCTGTTGTTTAAACCATGATATTTTATTAATGGCAGTCTGAACTAAGACAGATGGACATAAACATTGCAAGATACATTGGAAGGAAAAATCAATAATACCTGTGAGATAAAACCAACTTTGAAGAGAGAACTCATCTTGTATAGTGACCAAGGTTTAAAATTGTAGTGGTGACAGAGCCACAGTGTAGAGTTGATGGCAGTTTTCTCAGAATTTATCCCATCTAGGCTTGGGTCAGGCACATGGAGAATGATATAATAGAGCTGCATCTCTGGATCCCTATTATTGGTTTCACTTTAGTCCTAGTGAAGCTCCCCCTGACAAGGGCATTACCATGAAGAGCTTAGACTTTGCAAGACCCAACTTCAAAGGTGATAGTGTGTGACATTGAGAAAATATGGCAAGAGTGGTTCAATCAGACTCTTATCCTAAAGAGTGGAAGCAGCGCTATCTGTCTGGAATAAAATCTATCCCTAGAGCTCTTGGACAATGCAGTTATGTAGAAGACTGAAGAGTTGATATCAATGGAAGAAAAATGGATTCAGTATTAAAAACCCATGGACAGAGTCAAATAAATAACAGGAAAAAATTATGTGACTATATTTTTAACAAAATTGTACCAAGTTTAGGAATTGGATTATGCCATTTATCCAACATATATAGTAGCCTCCAAGATCCTAGTAAAATCCTACAAAGGCCGCCATATCTCTCTCTTTAAGGTCACCATAATTCTCTCTAATACTTTACTGAGTAGAAACACACACACACACACACACACACACACACACACACCATAGAATTAATTTTTTTTCAAGCAAGTGTGCTTTCCCAAAACCTATTCGTATGAATCAACTTATATTTAACAGGAACCACAACCTCATATTAGTGGCTTTTTCATAAGAGATCAATCTTAAAGATGAATATTACTGTATAAAAACAAAGAAAACTAAACAAAAAATAAGGTTCTGTAACTCTTCAAAGAAGAATTAAAGGTCAAAGGGTCGGAAATTTAGCTTGACTTTTACTTTTTAACTTAAATAATATATTACTATCCTATCTTCTTCCCCAAGAGGTATATTACTAATTAAGTGAACAGAGTTCACTAACCTTTCTACTCACTCTAATTTAACATTTATAACTCAGTCAGCTATTACTAGTTTGAGAATTTATGTCCCCAGCGGTCCAAATATTCTGAGGCCTATTTTCATATGCTGAGTTATCTCCACATGGGGAACCATGATCCTAACTACAATTAGCTATGATATAAAAATCTGGAGAAATGTAATAGTAATGCTAGAAAATATGGAAAAAGAAATTTGGTTAAAGTATGCATATTTTTCTATAGCCTTAAGAGAAAGTAGCACTTTTATGATTCCCCTCAAATTACTAACAAATGATAAAGAGTAGCTGCTGTGTTAATTCCTGCCCCTTCCCTATACCTACAAGACAGCTGGTATGGAACCTTGTTCACAATTTTCTGTTTAAGAGATGTTAAATTAACTGCTCTTCGTGTGGGTAAATAACATGACATCAATGTACAGAATCTAACATCATGGAGTACAATGATTTTTTGTCCTAATCTTATTCTAAGAACTGCTTGAAGTTTGGAGTGGTGGTACATACCTGTAATCCCAGTAATTTAGACGGTTGAGACAGGAGGATTGCAAATTCAAGCCAGCCTCAGCAACTTAGCAAGGCCCTCAGCAACTTAGTGAGAGCCTATCTTTAAAATAAAATAAAATAAAATAAAATGGGCTGGGGATATGCTTAGAGGTTGGGCATCCCTAGTTCAATCCCTGGTACCAAAATATAAATAAAAAATCAAAAGGGCTGGGCCCAGTGGTTCAATCCCCTACATTCAATCCCCAGGTCCAAAACAAAACAACAAAAGAACTGCTCTGACCTGTCCATAGTTTTTAATCCACTGAAGAGTTTCTCAAAACTTTAGCTATTCATTTGCTCCCTTCATGGTTGCCATACTGTACATTACCTAGACTACTTTTTTCTTTAAATCACTCGCTTTTTCATCTTTAAATGAATAAAAATATTACTACTATAAAATAAATAGAAGGAAACAACAAAAATGAATGTACAGAAAGCCTGACAATCCATTCCCTCTAATATTGTTCCTTACAGAAGTTGTAGCTGGAAACTTACTCTAGTTTCTTTATTTAAAAAATTGGAATACGTGAGGGACGTGTTAGAATAATGACAGAAGCACCTCTCAGAGACTTACTCCTTGATGTAGACAGAAAAATAAAGAATTGAAAAGGTCATCATTTGTGAATCATTGTTGTTTAATGTCTTATGAATTTATCATTTAAAAATCATCTTTCTCACTGCGGACAACAGTGATTCCTTTAACAATCATCGGTGTGAGCCTAGTAGTTGACTTAGAGTACTGGATAATCTATGAACTCACCACAAATTACATTAATTAGATGTAGCTGGGGACCAATTTCTGCCCTAGGTTTTTCAAAGTGCAAAACAAATCTAAATGTGACTCTCTACTTTATAGTGAATGATAAAATAAGCATACACAAAGGGTTTGAAAGGTGGTGAAAACAGTGTTCAGCCCTAAAAGGCCCAGGATCTGTTCTCTATTCACAGAAATGCTGTTCTCTGATTTAAGGCGTGGATTTCAAGTGTTACATGCCTACGATTCACCTAGGGTTTAGATGTACATTCCCAACTCTTCTCCCACAGAATCTGATTTGGAAGGTCTGAATGAGATACCTGGAGTACAAGATTGCACCCTGATGAACAAAATAGAAGGGGAAAGTAGGTTTCAACTTGGGAGCTGGTAGCAGGAGAGGTCAGACGGCAGAGGTGGAACTGATGTCAGAGTGTAGGTCCAGGTGTTGCCTCAGGAAAAGACAGAAACTGAGAGGTAAAATCCTGGACAAATGTGATCTTACCCTTTGAGTGGGCTTCAAAAACTTTCTCCTACTACCGCAGGAAATTAGGTTAAAGAGAAGTGTCTCCAGAGACTTGTGAATCAATGTGTACCAATCTTTAATTCTTCCAGGGCTCAGAAAATGTTCAGGATACAGTAGTAGCTTTTAGTAGAAGTTAAAGAGAAAATATATTTTAAATTGTTATATGGAATAGAAGAGTTGATACTTAGAGGATTATTACCTTAAGCTGAAGCATTTGTCCATTTTTAAAGGTTTCTGTAAATTGTTATAAATAATGACAACCTTTTATTTGGTACTTTATGTATTTGAACCTCATTGTGTTAATCAGCTTTTAGTTGCTGTGACAAAAATATCTGACAAGAACAACTTAGAGGAGGAAAGATTTATTTTGGTTCATGGTTTCAGAAGATTCAGTTCATAGTCAGCTCCATTTCTTTGGGCCTGAGATGAGGCAGAACATTATGGTGGGGCAGAGGAAAGCTGCACAGCATCAGGCAGCCAGAAAGGCAAGAAAGAGGGAGAGAGAGAGATAGCGACAGAGAAAGAGAAAGAGAGGCTGAGGAGAAGACAAACTCTTCTTGGAATGTTCCCAGTGACCTACCTCCTTCTATTAGGTTCTACCTCATGCTGGTGCATTGACTGTCAATGGATGAATCCATCAAGTGATGTTCTCCCTCTCCTCACCAATCTACATCAAGAAAGGCCAGGTCAGTCTGCTTTGCAGGTGAACATTTCTAAGTTCTAGCAATGTGCTGCTTCCTTCACTCATTCCCTTGTTCATTTGGTAGGGAGGGGGTACTGGGGATTGAACTCAGGGCCACTTGACCACTGGACCACATCCCCAGCCCTATTTTGTATTTTTTTAAAATTTAGAGACAGGGTCTCACTGAATTCCTTAGTGCCTTGCATTTGCTGAGGCTGGCTTTGAACTTGCAATCCTCCTGCCTCAGGCTCCCAAACTGCTGGGATTGCAGACATACACCACCACACCTGGCTTATTCATTTTATAGACTGCTGACTATGGACCAGACTAGACCAGATGGTGGTGGTGTCATTAGTGGACCGGATCCTGCCCTTAGGGAGTTTAGAGTCTAATAGGGATATTAAATAAGTGATAAAAATGGTGTTATAGAAACTATGAAAAGGTAGGTTATGAAAACACTTCGCCACAGGCACAGATAGAAATGAATGAGAGGCTTAAGACCTGAGTAATGAACAGTAAAAGTTCTGACACTGACAGCCAAAAACATCTGGGCCCCAACCTGGCTCAGAGACTCTTCTTTGCCAGCATGTTGGTGATGATTGGAGCTGGGACAGTGAGTGTGCCAGGGGCAGATTTGAAGGAGGACTGCTCTATTTTTAGTAGAAGAAGTATTGTCAAAATTATAAACAAAAAAAAAATTATGTATGAGTGTGAGGGATATATAAAGTGCAATTCTGTCTACTGGCAGAACTTCTACCACCGCCAGTATGCTGATATGTTCCAGAAACCATTTCCGGATCATGTCTCCCATCCCATTCAAATGTTGAGATTTTCCAATGTATGAGTTCTGCTTATACATTAAAGTTTTCCTAAAACAGGAGTAGGACTAGCACACTAGGTGTTTGTAAGTTGGGGGCTGGGTGGGAGTGTTCGTGTGAAAAGATAGGTGACAAAGACTTCTATCACAGGTTGCCCCAGCCATCCTTGCTGAATGCAACTTCATAGTGGGTGTATTTTGGTACATTACGTTTTCCTAAGCCACCAGTTCTCAATCCAAAACATCTCCTTCTGTCATATCGTTCATTTCATAGTCATAAAGAATATAGAGCTTATTATATTTCTTATTGTATTCTTCTCCTTCCCTTTGCTTTGTAATTTAACCATAGTGGCTATGCCCAGTGGTCAGTATCCTTTGGGTGTCAACATCTGTCAAGGGTGACTTGGCTCAGTTTCACCTCATCTCCTTGTTTTGGTGCATTCAGAGACCCTTCTCTAATTCAGTAAGTTCTCAGACTTTCCCCTTTTCCAGTATGAATCATGAGGTTAGCTCTCCTGGATCTGGGTGGGGTCCTGTACTAGCTTTGCCTTCTGCAGTTCCTTGGTTCAGGAATGAACATATGTTGGGTCAAAACTCCTAGATTTTGTTGTTGTTGTTGTTGTTTATAATTTTGACAAGTGGTTCTGTGAAAAGGTTTTTACGATTGGTTTTGTTCATATTCACGTAACAAATTTAATTGTTTTTTTGTTAGACTTAAATTTATATTTAAGGAAAATATTATTATAAATGAAAACTGATAGTGTGTGATAAATAGATCATATAAAATAAATACAATGAAAACAAAGCATTTCTTTTTAATTCTAGCTATAATTTAAAAAAATTACTATGATTCAGAGGTCTAGTTTATTATCTGCTAAAATGTTGATAAAGACAATTAGCTTTGAATTTCAACTTTCTTCTTTTGTAATAAGAAAACTTGCCTTCATCTTCTGTGATTCAGTGTCATTTTGTGTTGTGTCTTTTGTCCTTTGAGACCTCAAATCAGATTCTCATTTGCTTGTATGTCCACCTTTTGGAAAAATCCTGGTTTGGTCCATCTTCTGGGCTGGGCTGCAATTGGGTATGTCTGAAGCAGACTTATATTCATTTCAGATGGTTGCACTGTGGGAGACCAATTTAGAGACCACACTCCCTTTCAGCTCGTGTGGAACATTTTTAACAAAATACACAGAATAAAAAGAAGTTCTTAAGTGGATGAAGAATAGAGCAATCATAGGTCTTGGATTTTGGTCCCTGTTCACTCATAAAAGTGTTTCACTCTTGTCAATAAAATTATATGTTCACCCTAACTAAGTAGCTTTATTTAGTTCAAGAGCTGGTGGCAAAGAATATGAAAGCTGAGCTAGGTTGGGACCCCAACCTATGCTTTATAGTTTTTCCAGTTGCTTTATAGTTATTAGCAATGCTTGGCACTCTTCCACTCTTCTTTCCTTTTAGTTCTTCCTTATCATTTAAATTTTTCAATTTTGTGTGAATGCTGTTTTGGACTTTTAATCATAACATTTACATTTTGATAAAAGGAAAAACTTGTCATAAAACACTGGCCTGATAGGTTTGCTTGAGCTTTAAGCCACAAATTTTCCTCCTTTTCACTTAATTATTTTGTTAATTATTTCACTTATCTTTTGTTAAAAGATTAACTAACAGCCCCAAAGGGAGAAAACCCAAATATACTAAAATATGCCTTTTTTGTCCTCTTGTCTAAGAATTCTGAGCTTCCAAAATGCCAAATGAATTATTGTATGCTTTTTAGTTGATTTCAGTAGAAAATAAAACATTTATGTATTTACTATGTGCAACATAATATTTTGAAATATGTACATATTGTGGAATGTTTGAACTGAGCTAACTAACATGTATTATCTCACCTATTTATCATTTGTGAGCGTGTGTGTGTGTGTGTGTGTGTGTGTGTGTGATGAGAACACTTAGTTGTGGCTCAGTGGTAGAGCTCTTGCCCAGCATGTGTGAGGCACTGGGTTCAATTCTCAGCACCACATGCGAATAAATGAATAAAACAAAGTTCCATCAACATCTAAAAAAATATTTTTTTAAATCAGTTATTTTCAAGAATGTAATGCTGCTATTAGCTATGAGCACCATAATTTCTCTTGAACTTATTTCTCCCGTATGACTAAAATTTTCTATCTTTTGACCAACACTTCCCCAACCCCAGGACATATTTTAAAAATACTTAAATGAAAAATTTCCATTTAGCAGGAGTCCTTTCACTTAAACTATCATTATAAGCTAAAGCACTCTGCTAGACTTAGAAACTGGCTGAAGGCTTGATCTTCCCTGTAGAAAAGCTCTTAGTCTATGGGGGCATAGACAGAAAGTGGGCATCACAAAGCAAAGCATTCTGCAGGCTTTTGTAGTGTTCTCCCTACAGCTCCTTTATTGCCCACATACCCTCACCCCTGGTTCATGGCTGTCCATCCTTCCCCCTTGTTTTTACTCTCTCCTTGCTCTGGCATAAGAGTTAAAAATAAATGGAAAATGGGGGCTGGGGATGTGGCTCAAGCAGTAGCGCGCTCGCCTGGCATGCGTGCAGCCCAGGTTGGATCCTCAGCACCACATACAAACAAAGATGTTGTATCCGCCGATAACTAAAAAATAAATATTAACATTCTCTCTCTCTCCTCTCTCACTCTCTCTTAAAAAAAATAAATGGAAAATGTAAAAAATTAATTTGCCTGACTCCAAGCTATATTCATTAACTTTCTCAGCAGAAAAGCAAAAAACAAGCGGTGTTTGATGGTCCCCCCATCAGTGTCCTTCTCTCAAGGACCAGTCTTTATGAAGCTGCTTTGAACAGTGGGGTAACACTGGGCAAAAGGGACTGTTCCAGGAGGACCCACACTGAGTGAACTCCTCCTGAACCTGAAGATGGCCTCACAGAGTAGAAGGCAACTGAGAATGTCCTAATGAGGCCATCATTCTGCCCTCCTTCACTGATTCCTTTCAAAGTTTAGGGGTTCCATCACCAAACCCCCTATTTTTTAGCTGTAGTTGGACACAATACCTTTATTATGTTTATTTATATTTATGTGATGTAGAGGATGGAACCCAGCACCTTGCACATGCAAGGTGAGTACTCTCCTGCTGAGACACAACCCCAGCCCCCAGTACCCTATTTTGAAAAAAAAAAAAAAAAAATCAGTTAATTGGTTCTCTCACTGTATCATCAAATATACTTTGGTTTTATTATATAATTCAGAAAACTTATTGGTCCCCTTTTGGAGTACCAAGTACTATTCTTGTAAGGCACTAAGTTTCATATTCTTTGGAACTTTTCACAAAAACCTATTCCATGTAGAGCACCCCGACCTGCAAGGAAACTGTGCTAAGCTCCATTCACATCAACTGAAAACAGTGATCACAGGAAGGTGCCCTGGACATACAGAAGATGTTTGAAACAACTGAAGACATGCCAGGAGAGAATATAGTGTTTTAACAAATATCTTGCCTGAAATGCATTAACAACCTTGGATATCATAGAACCCTAGGGATTTTTTAGATATCTGAATTTTAGAATTCAGTTTCTGAGACATCCTAAAGGCAGGGTTGGTAGCAGGACCAGAAGAAAGAGACAGAAATTCCTGATAGAATTTCCAAGCAATTTTCTCTCCCCTTGGGGCATTATTTGGACTTATACATGGGAGGTAGAAAATGACCAGGCTATGCAGGATGAAGGTTGAACACTGAACCCTGCTCAGGCGTCATTACTTCCTTCCTCCTGGACTTTATCACATTGGCATGTGTGGGCCAGTGTACTTAGCAGGAGCAAAGATGTTTGTTTTTAAAAAATTTCTACTGCAGATAAGTTAGGAATGTAGGCCTAATACCACACTTTGCTAGGGTGAACCTTAAAAACATACAATTATAGGATCTTAAAAGCAGAAGGGTTTCTAGTTCCCTGTTTCTCAAACTCTCTCTCTCTCTCTCTCTCTCTCTCTCTCTCTGTGTGTGTGTGTGTGTGTGTGTGTGTGTGTGTGTTTATCTATTGACTACCAGTATCACAATCAACAGTGTGTGAGTAAATAATGAAAATTCCTGGGTTTTGCCAGAGAACAACTGAATGATAGTATTTTGCAGGGGAAGCTACAGATCAGAAAACCTACATTTTAAATGTACTGCACAACTTATTTCTATGCACATCAAAGTTTGAGACACACTGGCCTAATCCTCCCTTTCTTTACTGCCAAGGAGACTGGATCACTTCTCTAGCAAGGCTAATTAGTGTCAAAACATGAATAAGGCCATAGTTCTTCTAACCCCAATCCTGTACATTTTTCCTTAAGCTTTGATGAAGAGACTTAAACTTTCTTATAGGAACGATGAGGTCCTGTTTTGTACAAACACTAAGTCTTGAAAAGCTACCCAATGAAGTAAAGTTTCCAGTTTTGCAAGCACTGTGATTTTATCAGCAGAATGCTAAAGGGAGTACATTCTTAAAAGAGGCTTTAACTGGCAAGACCAGTTGCTTATTCCCCTGGGAAATATCCTGATGACTCAGAATGAGACACCTTCTGATTGAGTCTCTTCTTGCATTCAGTCCTCTTTTACTCCATTCTATTCCATGGTAACCTTGAAGTACAGCTGTTCTTACAGATACCTCTTTTTTTATAGCAAAGATGTTTCCACTAAGGGTTTCATAGGGTTTGTTTTTGAACCATTCAGTCAGGATGGCAGCTTCTTGAAATCCCCTCTGTGTCTACTCCCTGAGCTGCTTTGGTGCAGATGTAGCTATACACCCTGACACAGGCCGAAAACATTGCCCATTGGGACCTCCCAGTAGTTTCACTTACTTTTATATTACATGCTGGATATCTTTATAAAATTAATTTTGAACAAAATGGCCTACTGTCAAAAATAATGCATTTGCAAAATATCTATTGCTTTGAAGATTAAAATGGATTTCCATGTTTTGGGATATTCTATGTGAGTTGCTGTATCATTGCTATGGACCAAATGTGCCCCAAATTTATACTGTCCAATGGGAGCATATTTTAAGAGAGGATTTTTAGGAAGTATTTAAGGTTAAATGTGGTCATAAGGTCGAGGATCCTAATCCAATAGGATTGGTGGTCTTATTAGAAGAGGAAGAAAGATGGGCTGCGGTTGTGGCTCAGCTGTAGAGCGCTTGCCTAGCATATGCAAGGCCCTGGGTTCATTCCTCAACACCACATAAAAATAAATAAATAAAATAAAGGTATTCTGTCAAACTACAACTAAAAAGAAAGAAAGAAAGAAAGAAGAGGAAGAAAGCTGTCTTTATGTACATGTACCAAGGAAGGGCTATGTGAGCATAGGGTAAAATGGGGTCTGTCTGCAAGCCAGAAAGAGGGAACAGAACAGAACAGAACAGACTGGCAGTCTGACCTTAGATTTTGGTTTCCAGAACTATGAGGAATAAATTCTGTTCTTTAAGTCACACCATCTGCAGTATTTTGTCAGGATAGTCTGAGTTGATTAAGAATAGCCCTGGTTTCAAGCCAGGTACAATGACACATGCCTGTAATCCCATCGGATCAGGAGGCTGAGGCAGGATTACAAGTTCAAAGACAGCTCAGCAAAAGTGAGGCTCTTAGCGACTCAGTGAGATCCTGTCTGTAAATGAAAAAAAAAAAAAAAAAAAAAAAAAAAAAAATATATATATATATATATATATATATATATATATATATATATATATATATAATAGAGTTGGAGATGTTGCTCAGTGGTTGAGTGGCCCTGAGTTCAATCCCAGGTACCCCACCTCACCACCAACCAAAAAAAAAAAATTTCTGGTTTCAGAAGTACATATGAAAATGCACAGTAGTAAGGCCTGGATAGGCTCCTTCCTAGAACTCGTATTTCTCATCTGCTACTCTTAGATTTCTGTTCATGTGTGTAGCCTGCATAGAGAAACTCCCATGTGGCCTTTTAGCCTCTAGCTTCTGGGGCTTCCTTTGGCATCAGCAATGACATGATACACTGAAACCTGCCTTTATATATTCTTTCTTAAAAAAAAAACTTAACAAAATTGTAAGCACGAAATATTGTATTGCTAATTATAGGCACAGAACTCTAGAACTTACTCATCTTGTTTACCTGGAACTTCATTGTATTCTATTGTATTGTATTCTATTGTATTCTTACGGCAGTATCTAACCTCTTGGGTGTGTATTCTCTCCCTGACCACATTTTGACTCATTCCCAAACCTCTGCAAGTGATGTACAATAAATTCAATGTGGCTCTTCTTTTAAATAAGTCGTTTCATTGACCCATATTTCTTTTGTGCCACCAGAAAGTAGAAGTCCTGTATGACTGATAGATCTGCAAGGCCATGTCTTAAAAATGAGAAAGGAAACTACTTTTTAAAAAGATATTTGAGGGATGAAGACCTGATATATAGTTGTAAGTTGGCATTAAATAAAGAGAACCCATCTTAAGAAAAGCAAAATCTAGTGAGCATGTGGGCATCTTTGGGAGAAAAGAAAGGGAAATGAGGTTTGTGTGGCTGGGAAGTGGCCCATTTCTGTTGGGGGTGGACTCCCTAGAATTACTGACATACCACAAAACCACAGGCTTGGAGACAGCATTCTCATAAGGGAGAAGGTTGAGCACAAGGTCACCCAAAGGCAGAGGAAAATATTTATCTTACTATTTAGAGTTGTTTTCCTTTCTTTAAACAAACTATTCTTTAATTCCATAGCAAGAGCTTTCTTCTGGCACTTCTAGTTTATAAGCACACTAATATGTATTTATTAGTGATTTTCCCAGGAAGCCACAGCATCACATGAAGGCTCCTAATCATTTCACCAGGTAATGATTAATGTCACGTCACAGTTTTGCAGTACTATCGCTGGTGAATTAATAAATCAATCAACTAGAGCTCTGTCTGCACCTTATCAGTAAAGTAACAGTCTATGAATATAATTATTTCTTGATTAATTACAGCTGTCAGTTCTTTCTGGGACATATGAACTGAGCCATTGCATTTCTTGGGTAACATCATTTACATGCCCTGCTCCAAGACCAAATATATCATTTATTTTTTATTCCAAGAATGTAAACAGTTATCTAAACCCTCTTTTTAGAAGATTTTTAGTGCTAGTAGAAGGTCCCTAAATAACGAATGTGTTCATTATTATGTTCATCATGAGAATAACAATGTTATAGTGATTGGAAAATACCTTAGCATTCTTTTTTTTTATTGGTTGTTCAAAACATTACAATGCTCTTGACATATCATATTTCATACATTTGATTCAAGTAGGTTATGAACTCCCATTTTTATAATTAAATGAAAACCAAAGAGAGTAGAAGACTTGTCCAGGCTTCATGAGTCTTTAAGGATTTTAAGTTAGAACAAGAATTGGTGCAGATATGATTTGTCTTCTTGAAGTTACTATTCATGAGAAATGTACTTATTGCTTAAGATTTAAATATCCAGCTCTGATTGAGGGTTGAAAAGAGGCAGCACATATAGAGGTAGATGACAACCCTATTCCAAGCAGAAATAGCTAATGTCATTCATATGAAGCTCTCATGCTTCCTTCGGTGCACAAACATCAAATGTTGATAGAAAAATGAGAAAAGATTATCAGTGAATAAAATATCTGGATGGAGACAGGCAGGCTCTGTGGTTTGATTTTTCTAAGATATCATAAGTAGTGTACTCTGAAGATGTTTTAGGCAAGAATTGGGAGCCCATTCTCTAATACACAGGGAAAAACAATATAAAATTTTAATTCAGCCATGGATTCTTTACAATGGTTATACATTAATATTGCCAAGGGAAACTCAAAAAATCTCCCTTGCCCAGGCAACTCCTCAGGCCAATGAAATCAGAATTTCTGGGCTGGGGCTGAGGCACTGGTGATTTTTAACATTCTCTGGGTGACTTCAATATGCATCTGAGGCTGAGAACTATTAGGCATAAAATTAGGGGGAAAAAAAGAGCAAAATGTAGCATTCTCCCAACAAAGAAAATAAAGCAATATTCAGTTAACTAAGTGCCATGCGACTGGCACTATCTTTTATATGTGGGTTTCTCTCTCTCTCTCTCTCTCTCTCTCTCTCTTTCTCTCTCTCACTGAATCAGGGTTTAAACCCTAATCTTAAATTTGGTAACTTACTACACTCCCTCCTAAGTCCTTTGTCTTGATGAAATGGGATCTGAGTTTCCAGCCGAAAGAAATGATCATTCATGAAGTTTTTCATGTTCATGTAGCCCTGTGTCATGCACACCGTGAACTTAATTTATTCCTCACAACAGAGTTATGAATTAGATATTATTATCCTCATTTTATGTGAAGAAAATTGAGCTTCAGAGAAGTTGAGTTAGTTGCCTAGAATACATCACTAGAGATGACAGAGCTTCTAATAGAGTGGAAGAGGGGACAGTCTGCCAAAGAAGAACTTTCTGGATTGATGAGTATATTCTAAACTGGATTTCAGTGACGGTTGCATATATGTTCAGGCAAAATCATATAACTACATTTAACAGTGGGAGAATTTTATGATATAAAAGCAACCCCAAATTTTGATGGTTCAATTTAACATTTTTTCAACTTTGTGAGGGTAATGAAATGTACACATACAACCGACCCATTTTTCACTTGCAGAATTGCATTTAATAAATTATCTGAGATATAATGCTTTATTATGAAATGTGTTTTGTGTTAGATAATTTTTTTCCAACTTTAGGCTAATGTAAGTGTTCTGAGCATGGTTAAGGTAGGATAGTCTAAGATATTATTTTAAGTAGGTTAAGTATATTAAATACATTTCTGAATTAGGAAATTTTCAATTTAGGATGGGTTTATTAGGATGTAATCCTGTTATAACTCAAGAAGGGCATCAAATAAAGACTTCATTGAATTTTATAGTGGCTTTCTGACATTGGTAGTTCAACCAAGAAGGAAGTTTGAAGGTTGTTGTGTACTGTTAACAATTATCTTCCTGAAATACTTTGATTGTTTATGAAAAGTAACTTTAGTAGAGCTGGATATAGTTTGTGTTGGGAAAAATTAAAATAAATAACCACAGTTTAGTGATGTTCTCCTATACATATCTCAAATATATGCAATAAGATGAAACTA
Organism: Callospermophilus lateralis; assembly: GCF_048772815.1. NCBI lineage: Eukaryota > Metazoa > Chordata > Mammalia > Rodentia > Sciuridae > Callospermophilus > Callospermophilus lateralis. The sequence goes on from NC_135314.1 coordinate 65,741,452, forward strand.
GCACAAGTTTAAATTTTTTGCACTTTCAGGGATTAAAAAACCTAGGGCTTTTTACATGCTAGGTAAATGTTGTACCACAGAGTCCATTAGTTGTAATTTTAAGAGAAAACTAGAAGTTTAATTGGGGAAAAATCTTGATATCCAAATAAGGTAGGTCAATTTGTTGATTGACATAGAACTCATTTTTGGAGTTCTTGTACTTGAGTTGCAGATAATCCAATAATGTCTTTCACAAGCTTAAAAAAAAATCTCCCAACAAATTTCAATACTTTTACAACATAGAACGTGCATTCTGAATGGTGACAGTAGGTATGAAAAATGTTTTACTCTTTTTAATGTATAAGTCACAAGTTATATATACAGTACTTAAACAGATGTAATTAAAATATAATAACTTGATTCTGCTATTAAATTTTATAGAGAGGAGGACAATCAGAAAAAAAGTATAAAAAGTCTCTTTAGGGGTATGATAATGACAAAAGTTAAGAAAATGGAATAGATGAGAGGACAAGTAGTTTCAGGGAGCTAATCATCTCAATTGTCTTCAACTGATTATAGGAATTTAGTCTGGGATTTTTTTCCCTCTGAATCTCTCTACTCTGAAGATCCTGCTTGGTCTAAAGTCATTAGCTTTGGAAAAAGAATGAAGAAACCTAAGATTCATTTAAAAATATTTGTAAATTGAAGATTTTTATTATCTCACTTTCTTTTAAAACAACATTATTGGGGGTGGGGATGTATGTCAGTGGTAGAGTGCTTGCTTAGTACATCTGAACCCCTGGGTTTGATCCCTAGCAAAGCCAAGAAAAAAAAAATCTTTTAAAACAGTTTGTGGAAAAGATATTGTCATTTCTTTCTTTATTTATTTCTTCCTCTCTCTCTCTCTCTCTCTCTCTCTCTCTCTCTCTCTCTCTTTCTTATAGATGAGGAAACTAAGGCCCAACAGATTAACAGTTTTAGATTCTACAAAGAATACATGGCAACTTCTGAGTGTAATAAATGAGTACAAGAACCTGAGTTTGATCTTGAAGTCCATGACTTCCCACCCACCCTGCCGTACCCTACCCACTGATGGCTGATTGGTGAGGTGATGCCCATTCAGTTACCTTGAGTTCACTGAAAATTGATTCAGATGTTGTGTCAGGATTTGATGTGTTCCCACAGTTCAAATTCCAGGGATGACAAACTGGTATGGTGGGGTGTCACTGAGATATCCCAGGAGTTCTGCATGGAGCTGGGAAGGGGCAGTCCCTTCAGGGATCAACCAGATGGGAATTTACAGGAATCCAAGAGGTTTGGCCAGAAGAGACCCAATCTCAGGATTGCAGAGAGCCATTAGTCACAACCGTACATTCCATTCCATATTGGTCAGTAAAGGAGAAGCACTTTGATCCCAAACAAAAATTTGAAGAACCACATAAGTTTCAGCTACTTGTCTCTTCTCTTTGCTTCACAACATGAAGGGAGATCTTTTGTTCGACATACTTCACTCCTAAATAGTGCGTGCAATAAAAGTATGGTTGCTGATTTCAAAATGAGAGCACTGGCCAAAAAACTATGAATACAAAGCCTGCATTTTTCTTTTTTTAAAAAATCTGGTGCTAAGAGATTTGTCAAAATCCTTCACACATTTTTAGAGTTCAACTTAACTCTAATTCTTCACTTCAGCTCATTGGGGCTGTTCTCAGATTTGAAGCATATGTGCAATTTGTAAACTGCTTTTTGTAGACAGAAATGGGAGTGGTATGCAAGTTACAAAGGTACTTTCTATATTTCATTCTCAATGGGGCTTTGGGGAATTGTTTTTCATTGCAGTACCACGTTCACTTTCTTTCTAAGGGCACCTTAGTGCCAGTGATCACCATTTCTTGGTGTTAGCTGGTATCATATATCTGCTTTTTTTTTTTTTTTTTGTACTTCTATTTTTCCTTTCTTTTTTCCAGAGTCAGATGGTCATTGTAATTCTGATTAATTATCTACCCTTTGGGAGCAGGGCCTGAACTTTGACTTTCCCTTTAAGAACAAAAATACATGTTTCCCATCACCCTGCTTTGCTGATACTCTACTCCAACCTCTGGGCAAAACAATTAAGTGCAAGAAAGACTGCTTGATTCCTTTAAAAGGAAAGAAAGGAGGGCATCAAATCAGAAATTAGAAGATAGAGGTTTAAGTGCTATGGTCATTTCCTTGTCTGTAAAAGAGAGATAAAAATGATGTTTGCCTCACTCTAACAAAGGAATACGTGTGAATACACTTGAACTTTCACTTATTATTCACAAGGAAGGACAAACTGTGATTGTTACTTTACAATTAGTCAAGTTAATAGACGTAATGTTTTTCCTGAAGGACAAATACCAAGCATTTCACAAGAGGTTACAAGTCATCTTGCTCTGTGCTAGTCTGGAAATTCATTGGACTTGAGAAAACAGGAAATAAATACTCTAACATCTCAGAGAGTATTACAAAGGCACAATGAGGTGGGGGGTTGCTAGTTATTTTGATCTTAAAGCAATACTTGAAGAATGAGGGCTACTTGGGTGGTGTCTAGGATGATAGAGAAAATGCTTTTAAGCTATGACCTATTGCTTAAAATCTAGAAGCAGAAGGTACTTGCCCTTGCACTTTCGTCTGCTGTATACTGTGCTCCTGGCAGGCCAGAGTCTGAGGAGGTGATGTGCAGCTACCACTGGGTGTCTGCTCTGACCCAAGTGGTTTTTTGGATATAAGTACAATGCTGTATTGAGCTTTATCCCTGATGTCCCTCTACAAATTTGGGGGCCATAACTTGATAAAACCATAGCTAGAAGCCAAAACTTTTGATGTTAGTTTTAAATTCACACTTCACTAGCAATGTGGTTTTCAGCAATTTACTTAACTGTCTCAATCTCAGTTTGTTGTTTAAAATCCATTTACTTTCAGCCCTTTTAAAATGTACAACTCAATGATTTTCAGTATCTTCACAAAATTATGGAACTATCATCCCTATCTTGTTCTAGAACATTCTCATCACTCTGAAAACACACAAACAAACCCCTATCCAACGGAAGTCACTTCCCATTCCTCCCTCTGCCTAACCCTGGACAACCATGAATCTGCTTTCTGCCTCTCTGGACTTGTCTATTCTCAACATTTTATGTAAATGGAGTCATATAATACATGGTCTTTTGTGCCTGCTTTATTCCACTTGACATATTCAAGGTCCATCTATGTTATAAAACATATATCACTATTTCATACATTTTATAGCTTCATCATGATTCATTATTTTGTCATTTTTTATCTTATCATTTATCACTCATCCACTCACTATTCATTGAACACCTACTGTAAACCAGCCTTGTCCTAGAATCTTTGGAAACACTGATTAACACTTATTACATGAATAAAGGCACAAATTTTTAACTAATATGTATGGAATAAATATGAGCTGTTCATATTCCATCAATTAAAAATAAAATTGAGGTGAATGGATTTTTTTTTTTTGAGAGGTCTTTGTCCATATAAGAGGCATGTAAGAGAGTACATGTAAACCGAATATACCAGTACCTTTCTTAGAAGCCTGTTTTTTACAAGACTTTTTCTTATTGAAATCACATTGTAAACTGATCTGTTTTTTTATAATATGCACAATTTAAAAAGAGAAAAGCAGAATTCATGACCTACCTCATTACTTAAAAGCCTGGTAACTTAGCTCTTTGAACAACTGGCTCAGTGCAATTCTGTATGTTTTTTAAACACTATTAGACAATTGTATGTAGAAAAAATTCAGAAATGCTAACTTGTATACATAGCACAGATATTGACAATCACTGTTGATTTTTTTTTCTAAATCCGAATAGCATAGGGCATTAGACCTCAGTTCTTGTTTATATCTAACAGATATAACTAAGAGAAGGGAGTTCATATTAAAGAGAAAATAGCATTTTAAATAAATGACTTAACAATTTCACTTCAGAGTTTTGGTTCAGCTAATTTTTACTTAATTTTACGTGATTAAAAGCAGTAGGAAAAATAAATGCAAATAAGCCTAGAACATACAAAACCTTCCTACATAATGATTTTATTTTAAGTTTTTTTTATTTGCTTACTTTTTAAGCTTGATAGTAACAGTTAAACTTTAAATTTTCAGTTTTGAAAAATTTGAATACTCTCAGATTTAGAATATTTTCCACTTCTTTTCTTAAAGAGAAAATTTGACCAGTTATCAGGACCAAGCTTTTACAAGCTCACTTTGCTTTCTATTTCTCAACAATTGAGTGATCATAGCTGAGTGACTTTGGGCAAATCATTTTATCTTGCTAAGGATTAGTTCTGTTGCCTGTAATATTTAGAGGACTTTAAATGTTCATTCCAGTTCTATAATGATATAATGGTGGAGAGATGTTGTGGAGGTTGCTTATAAATATATTTGTCAAATTAAGAGAGGTATCCCAAGCATCAAAAAATGCCACATGGAGGCTGGATTAAAAAAAAAACACAAAGGGTAGCAAATATAATAGCAAGATATTGATGCCTTTGTCTCACCCTTACACATGAACTGAATTGTTTACAAGTATGGCAGTCAACAATAACATGAAACATTGCTATGGCAATGGTTGGGTCTCTAGTTACTCAGAGTCTTATGAGATGAGAATTGGAAAAAAGGATGGGGCTGCTCAATAATTTACTAGGACGCACGTGTATGTGCGCACGTGCACACCTAAGTAGAAATTAAACTGTGGAAAGTTCTTTATATTTCTTTATTCATTAATTTTCCAATGTCTACTGTTTGTCAGGCACTGGAGGTGGTCAAAACTGACCAAAACATATACTTCATAAATAATCACACCAACAGATAGTGACAAATTGTAACCTAGCTAGGAAGGCCAGGGTTACTTTTTTAGAATATGGAGTCAATGGAAGCTTTCTTTGAGGAGGTAATATTTGGGTAAGACATGATGTGTGAACAGGAAGGAAGTAGATAGCAAAAGAAGATTTCAGGCTGAAAGAGGTTAAGCCTAAGGTAGAGAAGAGCGAGAGGAACTTTAAAACTGAGAGTAACAGGGAATAAAGATGGGAAATTTGTATACTTTGTAGACCTTGACATAGATTTTATTTTTTGGTATTTAAGAAAGTAACACAATCATTTGTGTTTTTAAAATCCCCAATTGACTGGTCTATGGCAAATTCCTTAGAAGTGAACAAGGGTGGGTCCAGGGAGATTTGTTTAAGGGGATATTATAACTGTCCACGTAAGGATGATGGTGGTTTGAAGCAGATGACAGCCCAAGCACTGGAAAGAATGGATTGATATTAACATATTTTGAGTGTAGAACCAACAAGACAGTTTCTGAGTACCTCTGGGATTTTGTTTGCTTGTTAGATTTTTTGTTTTTGTTTTTGCTTTTTTGGGTACCAGGCATTGAACTCAGGGGCAGTCAACCAATGAGCCACATCCCCAAACCTATTTTGTATTTTATTTAGAGACAGGGTCTTACTGAGTTGCTTAGCTCCTCACCATTGCTAAGGCTGGCTTGGAACTTGAAATCTTCCTGTCTCAGCAGCTGCTTGTTAGTTTTTAGGTTTCATTTACCTCATCCTCACAAGTCTAGAAGACTCTGTAATGTAGGATAGGCATTTTTTATTGCTCCTTTCCCCTCAAGAAAACAGACCTTTGCTTATGAAAACTAGGCCATCTTGGAATACTGAAGGATTGTCTAAAAGGGAAGGAGCCCCAGGTGTTGGACAAGGCAGAGGTGGGAAAGGGTGTGGGGTTTCCCAATATTTGTAGGTGTGTGGAGATATGCGGCTTTATCAATGACATGTTTACTTTCAAATATATATGGTTGGGAACTAGTTCTTGCCCCTGAGTGGCTTGCTAGAGATAGCCGTGTTGATGGAGGCATCATTGTGGTCGAGACCTATGTGGAGAGTCCCGATGAAAGACTTCCAGCTCCAGCTTACCATGGTGAGAATGGAGACAACGATATTCAGATGGACCACAGGGCTTGGAAAATGTGCACTTCAGAGACAAACTGCCTTTTCTAGTTAGGATACATCCTCTGCTCAGTCATCTCCACACTCACATCGCCTTTGAGAGGAAGAGTGGGCTCTTAAACATTACTGAGATGTAATTTCCTATGATGGGAGGTTGGAGACCTAATTAGGCATGCTTAATGATTTTTAAAAATAAAGAAATCTAACCAGGTCTGAGGGATGAAGAGCTACTCTTATTTGTTTCTGAAGCTTATGGCACAACAAACAGAATCCAGACATTATTTGCTGTTTTTCATTAGTGATAGTGATAACGAACTGGTTGTTTTCAGAATAGCATTGGAAATGGATTTTGAGAAAATGTAACTGAAATGAGGGCTGTGGCTGGAGTGAATGTGAGAACAGCTGGAGAACACGTGGTCCTCTCCTCTCCCAGGAGCCATCAAAGGCAATGGGGGGCAGAGGCATTCCAGATGGTTCCACTCTTGCTTCCTATATCTCCCAACATCAGATCAAAGTGGGCAGCTCTTAGGCAATGATGAGCATGGGGAGGGTCAACCAAATACCTTGCCACTCATGGATCAGGAGTAGAGGTTCCATGGCTCAGGTGACTCCTATCCAGTCACTTCAGATTTATAGAACAATTTGGGACACAGTGAACTTTTCATCCTTATACATTTTAGTGAAAATATAAACTACTTAACCTTTCTTGAGGGCAGATCTAGTGATGTCTGTAAATTACCTCCAAATGTTCGTGTTGTTCCTCTCCTCATTGGATTTCTGGTACACCAACATGAATTAATCACAATCTGGGCTTATCATGTGCACATGGTCTGCATCTGTTTGTTTGCATGCTTATTTGTTTTTAATAAATTCTTAGAATGTACCACCCAAAACAAATGCTCAGATCTTGATGATAACTGACATCTGTCCATAAGCTTTCTACATTTCATCCCTCTGCTTCCCTCCTGAGTTGAGCTAAATCTTATTATATTCCTCACTCCATGCTTTCCATTTTATATAAGACAGAAAATATATAAAACTAATAAAATATCAAATGATATTTGATAAAAACAGAGATAGGAAAGAGTAAATTATGTTTGTAATGTAATAGCATTTTCTAACCATTTCATAGATTAACAATAAGCAAGTCAGATACTATCAATTATCAGAGTCGCTGTAAATGCATGACCTCTGGAAGATAAGTAGCAAACTTTTCCAGGACTAGAAAGTTAATTCCTTATCAGAGGAGAATCATTTACCTGAGCAGTTTGAGTAAATCTGCTTCAGTGATCACAAATGAGGCATATGGAGCCTGTCTGTGGCTGAACAACAACAGAGTGAGCCCCAATATGACTCTAAGAGGAGTCTCTTTGTTGGCCATTCTGTAAATGGAGAAAGGCCTTTGTTTAGGAGAAGCTGAATATCAGGGATTTTCTATGTGGTCTTTGCAGTTATAAAGCCTAAGGTATGGCCTATTTCTGAACCGAAACAAACATTAGAAGATCAGACTTCCACCTCCTGTAGCTGACTAACTTTATAATGCCTTTGCGGTAATGATACGATCCAACAGCAGTTGGAAGCCTCTGCACCCATACAGGCCCTTCAAGCCCATGGAGACATGATAGCACTTTCTGTGGTGATGGAACTCTATTAGAGTTCTGAGAGTGCTTTGGCTGCCGATATGTAAAAATCACAGACTTCACATTATGGTGGTGGTAAGAATCAAAGAAGTCATGGTTCCCAAAACTTTTCAGGAATTCAGTTTTACACTCTTTAGTGGCTAAAGACAAGGGTTAAACAAAAATGCTCAGGCACATAGTTCCAGGGATGGTAGCTTGACCATACCTGCCCAATGGTAGCCACTATTTATCATTCACTCCCGACAGGTTAGACCCTATATGGTTTGAGCACATCATGTATTTCCATGTGTTTTAAGTAATTATTAACTCTCTAAGGTAAGATATTACCATTACCATTTTACAGATGATAAAACGCATCTCAGGAAATTAGATAACTTTCCTAAATCCATAAAGTTAGTAAGGTAATTTGAACTCAAGAACATCTGAATCCAAACCCTGGACTCTCATTCACTACCATGCATATATGGTAAAACATTTTGACTCTTCTTTTTTTCTTAAATGGAAAACATATCTATAGCAAAACCATTTTGTTCTAAGAGCCTCTAAAACTATCCAGACAGGAAGATACCAGTCAATTATGTAACCAAATAAATGGTGCCTCCTTAATAGTTGGTTGGACAAATGACTACCTGGATCCTCCAAAGAGTGTATTATTACACTTAAAGCACACTATTACACCTAAGAACATGGGCTAATAAGAAGTTCTATTGAAGCCTACAGTCTTTTCTTCAAAGGAACTCCTAATCTGATGCCAGGAATCTGACAGGACCTTGAACCACGGGCATAATGTGTTATTTAACAGAACCCTCACCAATTGGCCAAGAGTGAGGAGTATTGTTTTGTTTTAATCAACTGCAGTGATAAAACTCAGTCTCCAAAAGAGTCATAAAGGGATATGATGTGTGACCTTCGGGCCCCTTTCTTACCAGTTTGACCCCACCAAGTAGACCTGGCCTTAGCATTTCCGATCCACAGTCCTGCAATGCTTCCCTCTGCTGTGTTCCTGCTGAGTGCCTTCCCATAAGTCATCTTTTTACTCTTTAAAGTATCCCTGTGTATAGGTTCAGCCATTCTAAGTTTCCTGCCTCACTTCAGACTCTTCACAGAGAAAGATAGATAGATGGGAGAAGTAAACAAGAGAAGAGAAAAGCCAGAGGGTCCCTCAAAGAGTCTTCTTTTAGGGAGCATTCAGTTAATGCCATTTAAAATAATATTGGCATATTCTTTCTCATCCTGGCCTTCTCTGCCTTTGGAGGATGAAGGTTTTAACATTAAAGAGCAGGACTGCATTCACAAGTTCCAGACTCTAATTCTGATCTGGATTGAGTCTATCACTATGCCAATTTTAGTTGGCTGTCACAGGAGGATAACTGGCACATCTACCTCTATGGCATTCCTAAAAGATAGAATAACCTCTATCCAAAATAACACGTTGAAATGACATTGACAAGAAAGTCATCTAATAGTTTTCTACACTTGATAGTTCCTGTGCCTGGGTTCCTTTCTCTTATTTTAAAAGCATATTTAGTTTGAAAAGTCCTACCAATTCCCTTTTGGAAAATTGTGACCCTCCTGGGTTAGGATGCATGAGGCGATCACCTTGGTTAAAGTGAAGAACCTGTTTTGTGATCAGAAGCCTTGATCCATTTCCCACTCATAGCCCCTTCCAGTCTTTGCCAGATCAGAAGATTTCTTATCATCTATTCCTAGTATGTTTACTGAAAAAAAAATTATTGATTTATTCTCAAAAGTTTATTTGGGGGGCTTTAAAAAGTCTATATTTGAAAACTGTAGAAAAGAGTTATTTGGTACAGCTTCACTTTGGGGTTCTATTTTAGAGAAATATATAATTGGGTTGGATCCATTCTAGAATAGCCTGGTGGGGCTGCCAGGGACTGAATGTTTGTGTGGTCCTTTCTTCCCATCTGTGACTATGGAATGCCAGATGCCAGTGTCTTCCTTGAAGTGTTGTGCACCTGAAGGAAAGATGCAGGGCTGGAAGCCCAGAGAAGAGAGGAGAGAAAGACTGTGGAGTTATCCAATGCTACCAACCATGGCATTGGAAATGAATAGAAATAAACTGAGCACTCAGATTCCAAATTAAAAGTGTTCTTATCTGAGGCAGGTGTGAGGCCACTACCAACCACCCAGGAAGGCCAGGAAAATAGTCTACAGATGACAGAGTGGAAGGACCCCTCATTTTCAGCATTTGAAACTCAAGCGAAGGACAGCATACAAAAAGAAAAAGGAATCTCTCACTTATAAAACAATCTGCTCTGTAAAGATATTCTGATCACATAGCATGCTACAGAACATACAGTAAGTCTCCCAAATGGTGAATTAAGCTTTTTTAAACAGGGAATACATTCCCCTTTGGTTTCCTGAAGTTATGAGTATCAGAATTGTAAGCTAGAGTTTCTTAAATTATCTATGGTGTATCTACAGGCTAAGTGGACTATTTACACATCATATGAAACTAGTAGAAAACAGGAGAAGCAGGATATTCCTGAGGAAGGAGAGAAGCACCTTTGTTCCAAAGCATGACTCCTTGATGGATCATGTCCTTGTTTTTCTCGTGTTGATTCACTTCAGTCCATCAATTCCTTAAATACTTTACTCACAAAGAATGCTCCAGAATTGAGAAAAAGTTGTTATGGTTCTGAGAGACTTGCTGGCCTTTGCAAGACTTAGTCTGCCATGACATAAACCATGGTTTAACCCTCTCCATATCCAAACAGTCCTTTGAAAGATTTATTTATTTTTGCTTTGAGGCAGTATCTGCAGCATTTGCATGGTGATCTGTGAAAAGATGGTATTAGCTTTACATTTTTAAAAATTGTATTCAGTGCAATGAATAATAATATTATGGTTAATAATGCAGTATTGTTCACTGGAAATTAGTAGGGAGGGTAGATTTTAGGTGCTCCCCCCACATACACACATAACAAGGTAAGACAATGAATTTGACTATTGTAATCATTTAACCATGTATGTATATATCAAAATAACATGTTGCACACTTTAAATATATAATACAATTGTGCACAATCTTGTTACTATTTATTGTGAATCCTATTTTTTTTTTACACTATAAATCAAAGGTCATTATTCTGTTGGCATCTTTTCTCTAGGCCCAAGAAGAATTTTTTTCTACTGGGAATTGAACATGCTAGGCAAAAGCTCTATTGCTGATTTAAGCCCTTATCCCTTTTTGTTTTATTTTTTATTCTAATTTGTTATATATGACAGCAGAATGCATTACTATTGATATTATACATATAGAGCACAATTTTTCTTATCTCTGATTGTACACAAAATAGAGTAGACATAATTTGTGTCTTCATACATATACTTAGGGTAATGATGTCCATCTCATTCCACCATCTTTCTGACCCCTTGCCTCCTTGCCCTTTTTATTTTGAGACTAGAACTTGCTATCCTCCAGCCTTAGCCTACTGAGTAGCTGGGATTTTAAGTGTGTGCCACTGTGTCCAGTCATTGTTCAGAAACTTCCCATCTTTGCTTCCCTCCATTTCTGAGAGAATTCACTAGGGAGAACTTTAGTGAGCACAGAGGCCTGGTTTGACTTGGGCAGGTCTTTGATATAGTAAAGGATTTGTCAAGTATTAGCTATTTAATGTAGGGTAACAGTTCTTAGGGTTCGACCTGTGTACCAGCAGTATTAGTAACATCAGGAAACAGGCTAAACATGCAGATTCTTAAGCCCTGCCTCAGACTTATATGAATTAGAAATTGGGGTGCAGTCTTCATGCTCTGTTTTAACAAACCCTCCAGACCCTGTTCCAGGAATATTTTTCTCTCTCTTGGGCTGCTGCACACCTGGGGATGTGTTTTTCTTTGAAATATAGTAGCAGGAGAAACAATCACATGTGTTGGGGCCCTCTTGAAATGCTCTGTAATGACAGCTTCTGTATTTTCCCTATCTTTCTTCTTTATCAGGTTCTATGAGGTTATTCTTAATGAAACAAAATCTGAAGTTTTACAATGTGGAAATCTGAGGGCTTTGTACTCTAAAAAACACAATATGAGAATCCTTCCCTGTTTACAGGCTCTAAGAGACAGATCACATAACTACCTCCACAGAGGAAAACTTTAGATAACAAATAATCTGTTTCCCAGCCATCACTTGTAGCAGAGAATCAGTGAACTTTATCATTACAATCACAGACCAAAACATGCTTACTCCTCAAAGATATAGATTACTCCTCAAAGATACAGAGGTGTCTCTGGATCATCCTCTCAAACAAAAAGTGTCTTTATTGAGCACGTTACTGAAGCACAGAAAGGGTATCTCTTTGGGTTTTATTTATATCATTCTGGGACATCTTAGATGAGTCAGCCACCATGGGAAAATGTCCACATAAGGTAATGGACAGAAAAAATTGGGGGATATTGTTCATATTTTATTTGATTGGGGGCTCCAGAGGCTTCTCTAGTTTTATACAGGGAATTGTAAGTGAGCCTCTGCCTTAAACCTAGATGACATTGCTAAGCATTGTTGTTATATAGCTACTGGTTAACCTTAATAGAGAGGGTATGATGGGCTAGCCTTCCTTCTGATTTATAAGCATGTGCAATGTATAGAGCTGGAAAGATCCTTAGGTATTATCTTGACCCTTTGTCTGAGACTTGGACAGAATGCATCTGTCTCTGACACTATGGCAGTTAGAGTCATCCAACACAATTATCACATAGTAGCCTAATTGTTGGTCTACTGTGCTGTCATTACTTTTAAATGGTGAGATCTTTGAAAGTTCAGACTTCATTTTAATCTCTGGTACCCTGCATAGTACATGATGTAGAACAAGTTCTTACATTTTTTTAAATGAATGTTGACTGTAAGTGCCTCGGATTTAACCTCAGGTTATTGATTTCAGAGGCTTTCAATAAGATAAGGCATTAAAATGACCAGGGTTTATGAAAGTAGGCATTTGAGTTTCTATTGGGAAACCTGATGATGTAGATTATCCCACCTATTTATTAAACAGAATTATAGTGTCTTTGGTTTTGATGGAACCCTTCAGTCATCTACTAATAATATTTTAGTTCAACTCTCTCATTTTAGAATGACGAATTGTAGCCCAAGAAAGGTAAGTGGTTTGCCTAAGATTCTGCATTCTGCTGCGGGATAGGGATTGGGCTAGAACGACAATCTTCTGGTTAGTGTTTCTTTCCCTGTATTGATGCTCCTACCCTAAGTTTTTTAAAAGAATTCAGACCCAAAACTTTGAAAGAAATAGGGTTATTTATTAGTTAATTTTTACTCTAGACAGATCCAATTACCAGTAGTGAAAATGTCAACACTTTGTTTTTGAATAGATCCCATTAATATAACAGTCATCTCTTTAAAAATGACATAACCATTGCTTTATATATTTTTTAATCAACCACAGAAATCTAGAATTATAGAATGAATCCGGTACTCCTCCATGGTAATTCTTCCTAAATCTGAATACGATTTTCATCATCAACATAAATCTCTTCTCCAAGCAAAACATTCCTTGAATTGGTTATCAAAAGGCATGCTTTCTAGAACCATAACTATCCTGGTTGCCTTCTCTGATAATCCTGCAACTTATCAGTGACCTAACTTGATTTTAGGTGTGGTCTAACAAAGAGAGAATATAGCAATAATATGGGGGTTTTGTTAAGGAAGCTTAAAATTATATCATTTTGTTTGCTTGTAGTTTTAAAATCAGTATTTCTGATTGTGATTTAGGTGACTTTAAACTTCTAGGTATTTGGACTGGGGACATAGCTCAGAGGTAAAACAAATGCCCCATATGTGCCAGGCCTTGGTTCCAATTCCTAGCACCAAAAAACAAAAGATCACTAGATCTTTATTTTTGAGGCAGGACAAGAAAAAATTTCTGTCATTTAATATTCATAAATCAATTTCAGGTGGATTAAAAGTGTGTGAAGAGAAAATTAAAAAATACTAGAGAAAAATATCAGTTTTGTTTAGAGATTCAAGAAGCTATTCTGAGCATGACCTCTAAGACATGTCAAATAGGACAGACTGCTAAATTTTACTAATAAAAATTTAAATCTTCAATATGGAAAAAATAAAGAATGTTGAAAAGTAAGAAGAAAACAGAGGAATACATTTGCAAAATATATGATAGAGATTAACAAATTAACATCTCAAGAGCCCTTGAAAATAAATAAATAATATCAGTAGAGAAATGGACAAAGAACATGAACAGGTGAGTCACAAATGAGGAGATAAGATGGTTCACAAATATATGATGAAAAGTACCAACACACTAGCCCCAAAGGTGCCTCCAAATCAGACTGGTAAAAATGAAAATAATTACCAATATCTTATATACACAGTATCTGAAAATCAAGCTTTCTCACAGTACCTGAGAGGACTATACATTTATTTGTTTTGCTTGTTTTGATATGTATGATAAAAGCTTAAGAAAATAATAAATTTAGTTCCCCAAATGTCACTGTTTCTAACTTCCCCTCAGGGAAATACTACAGATATGCCCAGTGTTACTGCAGCACAATTGTAATATTAAAAAAAAAGGAAAAATAAAATTCTAACAATAGGGATTAGTTGGTAATGTGCAACATGTCCAAAATATGGACCATTATTATTTTTCAATTATAAAATTGATGTTGTAGAAATACATTTACTTCATAATATAATGAAATGAACCTATATGCTAAAAATATATGATGTTTTTTATTTTTTAAATATATATATATATATATATATATATATATATATATATATATATATATAAAAAAAATACATATGTACTAAAAATCTTGGAAATGCTAGTTTTATCACTCAAAGTCATTTAGACTATGCTGCAGTAATAAATAATCCCCAAATGTCAATGACTTGATACCATATTGCTCATACTATTTACTGATACAGGTTATGAAAGAGGGTCTTTTCCCATTATTCCTGGAGACACAGACATATGGAAGCTCCAGAAGCTGCCATGACCACTGAAGTAAAAAGGGTGGGGCAACTTTCACACAAGGCATGACATTTGTGGTATTTTGTTGTTCAAAGAAAATCAAAAGATCATGTCTCACTTCAAAGGGAGCAAGAAGTGTGATCTTCCATGAGCTCAGAAGGACTGCATTTTTGCACAGCTCTAATGACTACCACATTCACCGTTGTTTTCTTCTATTTGTTTGTTTGTATTTTCTGATCTTTCTAAATCAACATGTATAAAATTTGATTAAGAAAGATTACTGTTAGGACAGATGTCCTTAATCATGTGTTTTCGGAAGGCTGGAGATTATATTTTTAGTGCCTGTTAAAATATTTCTCAATCCTGATCTTGATTCTATTAACCAACATATTTTCTCTCCCAGTTTGGTGCTTTTGGCAGTTTTTTAAAATGTTATTTAAATCATCATCAACATGACGCCAGGCAGGGTGAGCATTCCAACATGCCAGGGAGACTACTCCTACCAAAGGACATAGATTCACTCAACAATTACTTTTAATATGTTCATCAGGTTGAGTCTGAATTCATCCAACTGTATTTTCATATAGTCTTCAGTTTCTCATTTGAATCTTAATGATAACAAACCTGTGAAGACCCTTGCTAAAATTGAATCTCTTTGGTATTCATCTGATGCAGTATAATAAGTTTGGCATCACTTGATCTCCTTTGGATCAAGACAAGCTTTTCTGGCCAAAATGCTTATGAATTCACTATTAATATTCAATTTTATACTTTTACAAGTGTTTGATGGCAAGCTTATCAATCTCTAAGTCAGAAGGGTTCTGGAGTACATTTATATTTATTCATGTTTCTCTCCCTGGGTGTTCCCTGATAGATCTGTAAATTTGTTCTAAATAATCTGCATCTGGAGACTTAAATACACTTAGAGATATTTTTATCTCTTTACCTTGTTCATGTTTCTGTTTCTTCCTAGCAATGTTTGTACAATTCTTTCAAAGAACTTGTAACTACTAAAAAATAAAAAAAATAAAATAAAAAATAAGTAAATTCTAGGCACAACTGGATATTTTAAATTGTCAATTGAGGCTATGTATTTCAGAAAAGAGTGATAAGCAAAGGTAACCAAGAGTTGGCTCTTCTACCATCACCCAATTTCAGAACAAGATTTTCTCATGACCTTGTTGCTGAAGCCACAGATCTCAGAACTCCCGAAAGTACAGTTTCTAGAAATAAACATGTAAAGCAAGAATTTTTAAAAATGTGAAGCACAGAGAGTTTTGGAATTTTATAAAGTGCTGTCCTAGAATAGCAACTTGGAACAGAGGAGAAGAAAGAAGACAGGAACAAAAAAAGAAAACAAAAACCAAAAGACTGAAAGTAAGACAAAATTATATATAAAATAAGATCAGTATTTAAAGACTAATTCAAACTATGCAATAGCATGCAAATACCTATATAGAAACTCCTAAAATATATATATATATATATATATATATATATATATATATATATATATATATATCAACATTTCAAAACTTTTGTCCTCTAAAATAGCCTGAGAATAAAACCAAAGCTCTATTTATCACTTCATATGTGCTAAGCACATGTTCAAAATGGTAGGAATGTAGAGAGGGTTGTTGCCCTCATGGAATTTACCACTGAGCAGAAAGAGGATTCCTAAACAGGAAGAGAAGTGTGTTTAGTACCCTCTTGGGATCAGTTTTTGGTGCTACAGAAATAAGCTCTGGGAGGAGTCTTACCTAGTTTCAAGGAGAGCAGGGAGGGTCAGAGAGGGATCTCTGGCATAAATGATGTTTCAACTATAACAGAAAAGATGTGCAAGAAGATGCCAGGCTGAAGAGGAAGATGGAGAGTGTTCCAGACTAGGGGAAGAGTAAGAATAAAAACTTAAGAAGTCATTTAGCTATAAATGCACAAGGTTGAGCTCTTGAACTCAGAGTCATCAATATTTGGCAGGGGCGGGGGAGGGGGCGCGTTTATGATAGGCATGCAGCCTCTCTCTTTTTTCTAATTCTCACTTTACATTTTGCAATTGAGGAAACAGAGCCACAAGGCAAGCTCACGGTTTGGCATATTTGCCAGGAACCTAGTGTCATTTCCAAGCCTGATTGTTTAACTCAGAATGGAAGTTTCATACATAACTTAGGTCATTTTCAGTAAAAACCTGAGCCTTTACTACCAACTGTAAGGATAGTCATTACCCATTTCTTAGTGCTATAATTATTTTTTGTCATTTGGATGCAAATAATGAAATTTAGCTTTGCAGTTGCTCTTTCACTTTCATATCCTGTCTCCATATTTTGATTCTGGCCTTGGATCCTGTCCTATTCCTGAGAGACTAAATGAATAAACAGAGTTTTGGGCTGAGGGAGATAGAACTAAGTCATTCTTTCCTTGCTTGATAAAATTTAAAATAGGTTGCAATGCTGGCTCTTTGTTGAGGAAGTTTAGTGCTAGAAGCAATACTGCCATTGCATGTGGAGACCATCATCAAAGGAAACTGCATTTCATCTGCAATGAAAGGAGGGTTGGGAGGCCCAAACTATACTTACTGTGCTTAAGAATTTGAGAGTTGACCATGTGGGGAGAAAGGAATGCATCTGCATAGCAGAAGGCGGAAAAAAAAATTCTTGTTTTTAAATTGAATCATACTTAGAAAACTGATGATCACTTCTAGCATGTACATGAGCCTGATCTTTTTTTGTGCATATCCACAAATGAGAGATTCATCTGTGACTTGATACAAATATTTGAACAGCAGAAGACAGGATTCTAGAGGAAAAAGGCTCTTGTGATGAAGTTTTTATTATTGCTGAGATGTGGATAAAACTCCCCAAATTAAGTTTTGGTACTAAGGCAAAATATGAATATTCCAAGTTTCCTGGCAATTTTGCCTCAAGAGGGCTCTTGATAAAGAATTTACTAGAGAAATTGGGGAAAAGAAAAAGGGGGAGAAGATAAGAGGTATGTGGATTAGTATTATGGGAAAGCATTTTCTTAGGAATAGACAAATAGGTTTGGGAGCAGTTTCAGGATTTAAGGAAAGTTGGTAGAGAAAGGCAAGGAAATTTTAAAGAAGTGATTACCGTAGTCAATAGATCCCCTTCGTAGTTCTTCAGAAACAAGTAAAGAAATTATAATATCTTTGAAATATCTTTGGCAGTTAGATTTTTCTTAATTGTGATATCACTCTGCCACTGGGCTGTAAAGATGTCAGCTTGAATCAGAAAAGCTGCAAAATTACTTCTAAGCAAATCATGGAATTTGCAGGGTAATGGATGGCACTAGAGCAGATTATGCTAAGTGAAGCTAGCCAATCCCTAAAAAACAAATGCCAAATATCATCTTTGATATAAGGAGAGCAGCTAAGAACAGAATAGGGAGGAAGAGCATGAGAAGAAGATCACCATTAAGCAGGGTCCAGATGGGGGAGGGAAAGAGAGAGAGAAGGGAAATTGCATGGTAAAGGAAGGAGACCCTCATTGTTATACAAAATTACATATAAGAGGAAGTGAGGGGAAAGGGGAAAAAAACAAGAGAGAGAAATGAATTACAGTAGATGGGGTAGAGAGAGAAGATGGGAGGAGAGGGGAGGGGAAGGGAGGGGGGATAGTAGAGGATAGGAAGGGCAGCAGAATACAACAGACACTAGTATGGCAGTATGTAAAAAAGTGGATGTGGAACTGATGTGAATCTGCAATATGTATAGGGGTAAAAATGGGAGTTCATAATCTGCTTGAATCAAATGTATGAAATATGATATGTCAAGAGCTTTGTGATGTTAAAAAGAATAAAAAGAATTAAAAAAAAAAAAAAAAAAACAGCCATCTGCAAGCCAGAAAGAGCCCTCACCAGAAACTGTGCTCTGCAGGACTTCAACTCAGGACTTTCAGCCTCTAGAACTCGGAGAAAATAAATCTGTGCTGCTCAACACCCCCCCCCCCCCAAAAAAAATACTTCTAAGCAAATTCCAAACATTCTGATGTTGCCTGAGATAATACTAATAAAAAGATTCTAGGTAACTACAAAAATATAAAGGATGATAATCACTCATTCAGTGATTGAATACTTACTAGGCATCTACCACATGTGTAACTCTGTACTTGACCCAAGGGGGAAACCAAGGTTTTGTGGTCAACTTGTGAAGGGTCAACTTGTGAAGACATGTAAAAAACCTTTAATTAACACCCAATGAACTTACCCATGTGTCAAAACACCTATCAAGATCTGGTACAAGACTCCAGATACAACACCCAGTGAACTTACCCATGTGTCAAAACACCTATCAAGATCTGGTACAAGACTCTATCTCTTCTGATTCTGATGCTAAGGATGGATTTGGGTCCATGTGCCTGGTCTTCAAACCAGCAAGTGAGGCCATAGCCCATCATGATTTCACTGGAAGACTCTCCAGATAACACGTGATAGAGTTCTGAAAATGCTTTCCCATTAGTAGTACGGCACTCTTCAACATGATCCTGAGATGCTATACCTCAGCCTTTCTATTAATGTGCAGTATGAAGCCCATACCTGAGAATTCACTGTGACAAATATCCGACTTATAAATAAACATTTTGGCCCACATTTTGTGAACTAGATTCGTATCTGAACCTCTGACTCTGTTCCTCCTATAGAGTCTGCAGAAGGGGTGGGGTGATAAATAGCCAGGTGTCAAATTTCATGGCTCCGTCTCTTGTTGGCTACAGCTAATAATTACCCTAAGTATTCCTATATTCAGGATGGCCAGAGGCCTGTGTAGTTAAGGCAATAAAAAAATCTTAGAAATATATATTTTGGAAACCTCTACATGAGTCTGATCTTTTTGTGCATATCCACAATATACTATTTGTTGTAGATAAATAACCATTGAAAACTGAAGCTGTAATGTTATAGAACAGTGGTTCTCAAAGTGTGGTCTTTGGGCCAGCAGCATCAGCATCACCTAGAAACTTGTTAATGTTTCCCCTGGCTGACTGAATCAGAAATTCTGAAGGTAGGGCCCAGCAGTCTGAGTTTTCTATACTACACAGGTGCTAAAATTTTTAGATCCACTAATGTAAATGTAGCGAAAAGAGGTTTGTGAATGGCCTACTGGACCACATAGGCGCTAAAGTTTGTCATTAAATTTGTAGGTAGAGGATAATAAATCAGATTACAGAAGAGAACTGGGGAAAATTCCAGTTCTCCCCAGTGATCTCCATAGATTCCTGTTTCAGTTTCTATTCAGGTATGTCCATATGACAACTGCCATGTTTTCTTTAGGGATTCAGAATTGATCTTGGTTTCTTGGGACTGAATTGTCCTGACTTGGGCCCTGGGTAGTAAGAGGAGTTGTTCTGTACAGGGTACTCCAAGGCTGTGGGACCCATAATGGGGGCTGAAGAACATTTCCCCTGAGGGCATGAGTTGCCTATCATATTAACTGAAACTAAGGTCAAGTTCAGTGTTCTAGGAAGGGTAGTTACAGCCCCAAAGCTGAAATCCATAATGCCCAATGTAAATTTTTTGTAATCCTTAATACAGCGAAATGAGGTGGATCTATAATGGTATCTATATTAGTTTCCTATTGTTCTTGTAACAAAATACTACAAACTGGTTGGCTCAAACAACAGTAATTTAATTTCTCACAGTTCTGGAGGCTGGAATCTGCAGTAGGCATTGGCTAAATTGGCTTCTTCTGTGAACTGTGAGGGAAGGATCTATCCTGTACTTTTCTCCTCATCTTATAGCTGGTCATCTGCACGTGCCTGTGTCCAAATTTCCCAATTTTATAAGGACATCAATCATAGTGGATTAGGCTCACCAAAATGACCTCATTTTAACTTGATGACCTTTTTGAAGATGTTACTTCCTCAATAAGTTTCCATTCTGATGTTCTAGGGTTAGAACTTTAAAATAAATTTTGGGGGACCCATTTCAACCTGTAACAATATACCTATTTTCAAAATTCAATCACAGAGGTTATCTGACTGCCTCAAGCCAGTAGATTGAGTATGTGGTGGGACACAAATCCAGAGCTCTGTGCGGAATTCTGTGGACTCCTGTGCTTATAAGCCTTTATCTGCTGGGGCTTGTTAAGTGGACTTGCTAGAAGCCAGTCCAAATTTAGCAGGAGGAAGGGAGGGCAGTGATGGAGAAGAACATATAACTTCTATAGTGGGATAATACACATGTTTCCTATCTAAAGCTAGTTGAAAGATTTAGCACCCACAGTCTTTGCCCATTAGAATGGTGCCACATATTTATTGCTTTGAAGTGGGATCAGATGAAATTCAGCACACATGATAGGACTGCTAATTCTTTTCCATTGTGTTCAACAGATGGCATCAAACAACAAGAGGAGAAGAGGATGCATACAGGGTCACCACAAGCTAGCATCTTTTGGAAGAAAAAAATGTGGCACATAATTGAAGGAAGTCACAAAAAGATGAACAGAGAATGAAAGAGCTGTTTCTAGGAATCTGGAACCAAAGTGCCTTCATCCTTTTTGTTCTTCAAAATATTCACATTTTAGAGAGAACCGATCTGATTTACAATACTGCACTAAATGCCCCTTTGTTATAAAACAAACAAGGCAAATACCATAACTTCTGAGCCTCAATTTTAAAGCTGCACATTAACTTCAGATTGTGTTCTGCATATTTTGGGTTGTTGCCTAAGATAGAAAAAAAAAAAAAAGAAGAAAGGAAAGAAAGAAAATATGATCCTTATTTAGGAAATCATTTTTAATTTTAAAAATGACTTTCTATTACTTTCACATACAAGATAGATACCCTTTTTACAGTTTGAAAGGGGAAATAAAAGATGTTTTTCCGAGCCCTTGAGAGGATGATCTGGTCCCCAGTTACCTTTTTCTAGCAAGAACTGCTTTGCTACTTTTTTCATAGAGAACTCATTCTCATAGAACTTCATATATCTTTCCTATAGCAAAGATTCTTCCAGCTTTCCAAAGTCCTCAGGGCCTCTTGTGTCATCCCATGTGACAGGCTCTCAGCCGGCCTTTTTGGCTCTTTCTTATTCTATTTGGTTCCTTAACCTTTGACTCTTAGCCTACCCTTTCCAAATTTTCTTAGCAATGTACTTTAATATCTTCAGCCTAAGCATCCTTCAACAAAATGTATTTCTATCTTCTGTACCTAAGAAAAATGAGCAAAGAATAGGCATAATAAGCTTTAGAGCCTATTGCCAAATCTAAATAAACTATACATTATTAAACTACCTGGTGACTAAGAAAAGATAAAGGTTATACAACTTCAAGAGTGAATGGTAACTTCCTTGTATTCTTACATGGACCTAGATTCTTTGAGTTCTATTTCTGAGCGTACAAAACATTGCAAATCCCTTTTTCAGACTTTGTGGTTTTCTAGGGTAGGGTGCAGTTGATTTAATATTTTCACAGGGAAAGATTTGCTCTCAGTAAGCTGGACTTTCTGGGATGTGAAGGGAGATTCCAACTGGATCAACTTGGAGAGTGAGGTATCATTGTAGAAATGTACTTTCAGATAGTAAATCAATATTTGATTTGTAAAATAAGTATCAAAGCCCCCAAACCATAAATATTTTGGAAATACATTACAAGAATAGAAAGGACATTTCTTATATTAAAATGTTACCTTTTAATATCTGTAAAGAGAGAGATTTTGATTTTGTATCTTTCCTCTCTTCCTATTCCCTCCTAGTCTCACTTAATTGATAAAGGGACTCAAGGAGAGTTTCTATATTAAAGGAGAAATTTTTCCATATCCATTTCCACTTCAAGTCTAAAGGCAATTCCCCTACAGTTCCAAATGTGAATAAGACGTTTTCTTTCAGTGTACTTTTTGTAGCAATTACCAGAGGCTCCCATTCCAGTTATTCATAACCAATGGCTGAAGAACTTGCTCTGTGTGGTCACACTATGCTTAAGAATCTCTTGCCTTTGGCATTGATGTGGGGAGCTCAATATCTCTGAAAAAGAGTTAAAAAATATTTCAAAGCTTGCACCAGCATTTCTGAGAATACTTTGGGCTAATTTATTAAGCAAAGCAATGAGGCATACTTAAAACTTATTTGAGAAATGAGAGCCTCTTTCCATAAACTCAATGTCAATTTTGGACTCTCACTCATTTAGCAATTGGATAAAAATGGGTTCTCAAATGTGCAACTGTAATGTTGAAAAAAAACTTGCTAATTTATTTAGTATGGAAAATCATATTTAAAATAATTATTCTGTAGGTCAAATTCCAATTCCACATTTCATTATCTCCAGTTTTATAATTATACTTCTTGATGACTCTCCTTATTACTTAACTTCCAGAATAAACTAGATTCCATGAACATGAATTGGATGATGTTTCAAAAATGTACAATTAGAAGAAGATCTGGGAAGAGCTATGGGAATTGAATTAATTATTATCCAATTATTTCCAAGTCCCTTTGTAAACATCCTTCCTGCCAGCAGAGAAGTCTGGGCCATATCAAATGCAGCATTGAACCCAAATCATCCACATTTTGTATCTTCCTATTGTTAGTTCCCAACTCACTAGATGCTCTAAACTATCATTTACATTCCCTTCCATATGATTTTCTTCTATGGTTACTCACCTTTTTAATCTATGGGGAAAACATCTCAACTAAATAGATTAGACTTGGTTCTTATGGCATGTTTTTAAGGGTGTGGACTAACTACACATCTAGCAAAATGAGAGGCCAAGTCATTTCCCTTTCATCTTTCTGCTCCTTGGTTTCACCTTTAAATGATGAAAATGGTGGTGACGGTGGTGATGGTATCTACATCTAAAGTTGTTGGGAGGATGACATGAGATACTACAAAGTCTCCAGAACAGTACTCTGCAATAGTCAGTGCTCAGTAATTCATAGCTATGGTTTTTATCATCATTATTAGGAATTCTTATAATAAAATACTCTTTTATCCATACCACACATAACACTATGGAATATAAATCTTTATTTGGTTTCTTTGTTTCTCCAACTCATTCCTTAAGGTGATATCTGATCCATTGAGGATCTTTTCAGGTTTCTCAGTCATCATGTTTGGTTTCTCATCAGCACAGAGGGATGCTGAACCGGGGAATGAAACCACACCCGAGCTGTGGAGCAGATAAAAGAGCTGGATCATAAAAATATTTCTTTTAGGGCTAGGTTTGGCAAACCCTCTGTTTAAATTAAAAACACCATGAATTTAGGGCCTAGTAAATTGACAGTGTTCTTTGAAATCAGAAGAAGTTAACATGACAAAGAATGTGCCGAGTTAGGGTACACACGTGACTGGAATTATTTCAAGTCAGCTTTATTTCAGCAGTTTTTTTTTTTCCCTAAGAATAAAAACAGAAAAATGCCATGAAAACCATGCTGAGCCCCAAGTGGCGCCCTTTCCCAGGACCCTCCATTTCTTCTCACATTTCTCATCCTGGCACTTCTTTAGTCAGTACATCAAAAACCAGATGTGCCAAGACAGTTGGTGTGTGCATCCTCAGCATTTTGCTGTCTGATCTACATCCATTTCCAGGAAATAGGGTATTCATTAGCGCCAGGATTTAGGATAAAATTTGTTTTTTTTTTTTTCTTCTTTCTGACTTTATTAATTTCCTCAACTATTAAGTCCTTCCTGAAGAGTCACTTCAGTGGAAGGGCAATTCTGCAGTCTAAAAGCAAGTTTGCAGAAATACTTGCATTTTTACAGCAAATTTTCCCACCCAGACCCTTCTCGCAGCCTTGGAAGGAGACTCCTCTAAAAGACACCCCCACCTCATCACTTAACAGGAAAAGAAAGGGGAGGGAAGGTGTCAGCAATGAAGGGGCTCCCCCAGCACTGGCTTCTCTTCCCTGGAGTCCCTGTATACACAGAGCTGCAATATGAGAAGGGCTGCATCCCATAATACTGCTAATATGTGATCTTAGACCTTGACTAAATGGAGAGGACACATTGGTGCTGAATATATATATATATAATATAAAATACATACACACACACACACACACACACACACACACACACACTAAATGCCATTTGCAAATTTCTTTCTAATTAGGTTAGTATGGCTGCTTCCTGGTACCTTCTGTCAGTGTAGAAGATGAGGGGTGGGAAGAGAATGCATAAATAGGTTTTCAATGCAAGAGGTGATATGGGAGGATACTACTCATTGGAGACATTAACAATAAACCTAAAGATCCAACCAGATCCAGTTTTGTATTGAACTATAGTAAATCTCAACAGTTGCCTAAGAATGAACACAAGCCCTTGGCTTTCCAGATTGCTGATGGGTAAAGCATCTATGTTTATGTACTTAACCAATAAGAGTGTATTAAGCACCTACTCAGGACTACCACTCTCCCAGGCAAGGTATTTATAAAGACATAAATATGCTAAGCCACTGTTTGTTCCAAAGAAGATTCAGGTAAACAGATCCTAGTGATTCAATGGCAGGGATGAGAGGTGAAGTGCGGAAGGGAGCTTGTGTGTTTTGGGGTTGCAGAAGCACACTTTGCCAGAGATATCAGGAGTCAGGGGAAGTTCAGTTATCTCTAAAGCTGCTGTGATTTTATAGGTCCTCAAGGGACCCCAATGTCCATGTGAAGATCTATAGTGATGGTACCCTTGGATGTCCTCACATACTTTGGGATCATGCAGTGTCTCTCATACTTTAATATGCATTGGAGGCAACTGGGAAACTTAAAAATGAGATTCATGAACCCCACTCTAAGAACTTCTGAGGATGTTGTTTTGGAGCACAGCCTGGGAAACCTCATTAATTTGAATGAACAAGGTTTCCAAGTGATTTTGGAAAAAAAAAAAATGGTTCTCAGACTATCTTTTGGATAATGCAGTCAGAACCCTGAAATTCCTGCTTGCTTCTTTCACTTAAGAAATGGTCTCCGACTTTTACAAATTCAACCTTTGCAAAAAAAAAAAATAATAATAATAATAATGATAAAATAAAGTAGTTACCTATATGTTTACAAAGGCTATTTATTTTCTGTGCTTAAATTCAGGAAAGATACGCTGGGAATCAGAAGTGTCTGATTTACATGTGAGTGGGAGTGGACGGAGAAGAGCCTTTGGCTTCAACTAAGAATCCTCACCTCTCTGTGGAGAAAATCCAAACTGCATTCCTCATACATTCCATCCTGCTTCAGGGGTGCAGGCCCTGCCAGGTGTTAACCTTTTGATATCCTGTGTCTTTCCTAAGACCCATAGATACACAGGATGTATGGGCAAGCCTTTTAAAAAGAGAAAGTGACCCTAGGAAATTTTACCAGGGTGTTTAAGCTGAGGAAAATGCTAGTGAAACCCAGACTTTAGAGTTTAGACTTCACTGGGTCTTGGCACAATTTGTCCAGCTAGGCAGGGCTACGCTAGGCATTTCTGAGCTGAGAAAGCAGACAGTAGACAGAGCTTTAAAGAGCTCTCCAGATTTGGGATTACCTCAAGAAGAAACCTGTAGTCCTAGCCCTGTTTATGGCTGTTCCCTCACATAGGTTGGCTACTCTTCCTTCTTGCTCTTTCCCTTGCTCAGCCTTCAATTTTTTAAAAAATGTATAGTTTTTCTTTTCCTGTTAAAAATATAAAATTTAGGGGCTGGGGCTATAGCTCAGTGGTAAAGTGCTTGCCTCGCATGTGTGAGGTACTGGGTTTGATCCTCAGCATCACATAAAATAAATAAAGATACTGTGTGTTCATCTACGACTAAATAAATATAAAAAAGTATAAAAAATTAATTTATTTTAAAAGAAACCAGAAATATGAAAACAAGTACTTTTGAAACTGCAACTTGAAGAACTTTCCCCACATTAAATTGAAAAAAAAAAAAAAAAAAAACCTTTTCTCTGAACAGGGTTTCCTTTTGAATAATAATAACAATAATAAAAAGATTATAGGTTCTGAGCCATTTTAAGCAAATTACTTGTCTTCAGTAATGTGAATGGATAGAAGTTCATAGTTCAAGTAAGAGAGAGGTAATAAATTTTCATAATGATTACAGCCTTCCATTTCAGTATAGCATTTATCATTTTTTGGCAGTGATGCAGGGCATTCTGTACCAAATTCAAAGGGTCATTTATCAAAATACAAAAAGTAAAAAAAAAAAAAACATAAAAACCTAACAAGAAAAGAATTTGGGCTTTATTATAAAATGACAGTTAATAATTATATTTGAAATATGTGGCACCAAAATAGCTATGTCAAAGGTGACTATTTTAAGATTTGGAGATGCTTTTAAAGAAGATAATCTTTTCTGTTACTGGTTGAACTGTGTTCTCCCAAAGGATGTTGAAGTTCTAACCCCCAGTACTTGTGACTGTAACTGATCGTATTATTTGGGAATAGGATCATTGCAGATGATCAAGTTAAAATGAGGACAGGAGGGTGGTCCCTAATCCAATGCAACTGGTGTCCTTATAAAAAGGGGGAATTTGGGCACAAGGCATTATGCATATAGGAAGAACAGCATGTGAAGGGGGGATGGTGGTGGTGATGGGTGATGCACTTACAAGTCAAGGGATGCCAAAATTCACCAGCAAACCCCTAGAAGCCAAAGAGAGAGGCATGGGACTGATTCTCCCTCAGAATAACCCTGTGGACACTTCAATCTTAAAATTCTAGCCTCTGGAAGTATATGACAATACATTTTTATTGTGTATGCCACCCAATTCATGGAACTTGACTACAGCAACCCTAGGAAACTAATACACTTACCTAGGCACAGCATCTTTTTTCTCAAAACCTGTGAATATTGAGATGCCCCTTGTTTCACCAGAACTGCCATCAATGAAAGGGACCACTGTGCCCTGGTGAGTGAAGAATCTTGGAGAGGAAGCCCAGGTGCCATGCAGTTGTTGGGCTGCCTGTATTTTTTCACCCCTCTTATAGCTGTGTCATCAACCTGGCTGTTTTATTGGGGGGGGGTCCCTGATTTTGTACCAAACACTGTTCTGTTCTGAGGCACTCTTCTCTGTAGATGGTCAGATCTTTGACCACTCGCTGGGACTAAGATTTTGACTCTTGCCTCCCTTTGCTCATCTTCTAAGACAGCATATTCTGGCAATATCCTGGGTGGATAAGTGAGATTTCCACCTTGGGTTTCTGGTTCCCTCTTTGATGTAACATTGTGATATTGGAGAAGTCATTTTCTCTGAATACCCATTATTTAAAAAGTCCAGTGATATCATAGTGTTCCTTCAATAACATGGTAAATAGTGCTTTGTACACTACATAGCATTTTCCAAGTGTGTTTCTATAGTTTTATAATCTGGTATATTGTGTGTATGTGTTTGTGTATGTGCACTAACTTAGACAAGAGAATCGTTTTGGGGGAAAAAATAGCATGAAAATCACAGATTCTCAAAGAATAGCCACTTGACATTGGTGTTAAAAATAGTAACAAATAAATTATCCAGTTAAATTTGCAAAGTCTTACTAATTGGTGATCTCTAAGGAAGGGGACACACACACACATACACACACACACACACACACACACACAAATATATGATAAGCTCTTCTACAGAGATCTTAGGGATGACAAATGTTTCCCCAGGAAGAATTCCTACATCCCGAGGGAGCCTGATATCTGGAAAAATCCATTGATGATGTAATGAGAACCCTTCCCAGAGGAAGCACCTTCCACTCAGGGAAACGTGGGCCTCTGAAAGCAGCCAATGACTTCCAGCTGTGTGGCTCTGGCTGGTCTTTCTCATTACCTAAGTTTTCCACATATGATTTGAAGATCCTGGACTCTCTCTAAATTCCATTATAAGAACACTTGAAAGCGAAGCCAATTTTGTAAAATTATATGAGAA
Organism: Callospermophilus lateralis; assembly: GCF_048772815.1. Classification (NCBI taxonomy): domain Eukaryota; kingdom Metazoa; phylum Chordata; class Mammalia; order Rodentia; family Sciuridae; genus Callospermophilus; species Callospermophilus lateralis. The sequence goes on from NC_135314.1 coordinate 65,769,845, forward strand.
GCTAAAAAAGTAAAGTAATTATAGTTCAACAATTGATTCTGCAGGTTAATATATTTATATTGTCTGAATAGCCTGAATACTTATGGCAATCACCGTACAGGTATGTCCTACCCAGCAAGGTTCTTAATCTCTGTCTAAACCATATGTGTTTCATCAATTTTCAGTCATCTGCCCAAATACTTACTGAACATGACAGCTCAAAAGCATACAGTTTAAAGATAGAAGCAAACACAGTGAGTTAAAAGAAAAAGTTTCTAAAGCTGTTGGTTGTAGACAATATTGCACCATCCAGAGAGCGAAGAATTTTTTCAAATGCACATTTCTTTAGAAGTGTACCTTTCAACCTGGGAAACTTTGAAGAGGAGAAATTCCAATTCTTTAACATTCCTTCTTCCCTGAGGTTGAAAATTTTTAACATGTGACCATAATTTCAGTCCTATGCTCTGTTACTTAGGAATTGATTGACAAGACTCCAACAAATGCTTGATTTGGAGCTACAAGTTGTTCAGATTGGGGAAAGACAGATGTCAAATATTTGTTTGGCAGTGCCCTGTGAGATACAAAGAGTTTGTCTTTATAATCTCTGGAATGGTGGAAAATGGGGAGAGGATGGTGTCTGAAAGAGCTGCTGAGCAAGGGTTTGGACCCAAATGAAACTCTTTATTTGGGTTTTGGGCTCTCTCCCAGACCATTATTACCTAATAATTTGGATAGGCTTCCCCTGTTCTCCTCACAGTTCTACTGCTTAGCAAGGGAACATGGAGGGGACAAATTTTCTCTTTCACATACTAAGCCTCATCCAAATACAAACATTTCTTGTACGGCACCGAGGTCACTTACATATTCAACACAACTGAAGCCTGGAGGATAACTGATGAGTGCTGCCTCAGGTCATAAATAAAGTCCTGCTGAGTGTGGATCTCCAGGATCAATTTCCAGCTGGCAACACTCACAGCCACGTGTCCGACCACGGGTCGGAGGTGAAAGGGAGGCAGCAGTTCACTAAAGGCATTGTTTTCATTGGCCCATAATGAAAGGCTCAAGAAACTGCCCATTGATGGCCAGAGGGCCCCAAGAGCCCTTGTGAATGTCTTCTTCAGGCACAGACAGAAGTGGGAGTGGGTTAAGTGGTATGCTGAAGCATTCCAGGCATGAATCCTGACATTGTCTCTGAGGACTGTGCGTAGGTCCAGTGAGGCAATGCTAAAGAAGCTGGCAAGGCAGAGGAAACTTGAAGAATGTGGGTGGCTCTGGGTGATGAGATTGCTCAGGGAGACATTTAAATCCCAGGCAGTCACATGGACGTTTATTCAGCCTGGGTGCATTCATGCAGCCATGCAGTCACTCCAAAACTTGTGGCAGGTTCAGAGGGTGTAGGTGAGGAACTGACGGGCTGGCTGATTGGGCATACAGCTCTCCAGTTCTCCCCCAAACGCCACAACTCTTACTGCTGATCATGTCTGATGTTACCTGTAGTGGGCTGGGGCTAGTTCTGTGTGGACGAAAGGCATCCTCTAGGCCCTGGCTTAGCATCATATTTTGGACAGGCTTCCCCTGTCCTCCTCACAGTTCTACTGATTAGAAAGGGAACATGGAGGGGACAAATTTTCTGACCAGTGGCTCTCTTAAAACTTTTCTCCCCTACAGGCCTGTGAAAACACTACTGTGCTGTTTGCAGAGAATAATCTCCTGACTCTGATGTAAAAACATTTGTTGCAACTGTAGTTAGGTAAGCCAGCCACTGAATCCAGGATGATGAAACAGGATTTTGTGTTTAATCTCTTAGCTCCTCTCTGTGTATATCACCACTTCCTAATTCATGTTCATGTAGAAATTCTACTTTCTTCCTAGAATCCAGTTTCTGTCAAAATCACTGAAACTAAATTGGGTAGTTTGCCTTGATATTACTTGGGCTACTAATGGCTTCATTAGGCTCTTTCTAAAAGGGGAAAGTGCCCCACTTATTATATCTACTTTTACCTTTTCTTCATTTCCTTCTGGAAAATCCCAATCAGGAAATCGGGATTAATTATCTTTCCACTCATTCTCTTCTTCCCAAGTTAGCTTGTAAATTTTGATTTTTTATCATGTCCTGATAATTTTTCCCAATTTCTACTTATTTCTCCTATACAACCCGATTCATATGTGACCTAATCAGGAACTTGAAAAATAAGCCTAAGTCATTACAAAAATTAACATATTCATAAAATATGTAGTAGGCCTATAAAAAAATAATAAGGCTTGGGCTGGGGATATGGCTCAAGCGGTAGTGCGCTCGCTTGGCATGCGCAGGGCGCTGGATTGGATCCTTAGCACCACATAAAAATAAAATAAAGATGGTGTGTCCACCCAAAACTAAAAAATAAATATTAAAATCTCTTTCTCTCTCTCTCTCTCTCTCTCTCTCTCTCTCTCTCTCTCTCTCTCTCTTTTTAAAAATAATAGTAATAATAATGAGGCTAGGTGCAGGGGCACATGCCTGTAATCCCAGTGGCTCAGGAGGCTGAGGCAGGAGGATTGTGAGTTCAAAGTCAGCCTTGGTAATGTGAAATGCTAAGCAACTCAGTGAGACCCTGTCTCTAAATAAAATACAAAAAAGGTTGGGGATGTGGCTCAGCGGTTGAATGTACCTGAGTTCAATACCCAGTACCCGCCCCACCCCACCAAAATAAAATGATACTTTAGGAAATAGAAGCTATAATAAATATAATAAAACATTTCTCATTACGAGTAAAACCAATGGCTTCCCACAATGGCTAAGGATAGAGCTGTTGAGATGGGGTCAATGACAATCATAATTATAATTTGTTGAGATTTCACCAAGCAGAGTTTTAAGTACTCCATGATTTTCCTATTTAATTTCACAACAACTAAATGTATAATTCTTGATTATCATTCTAATTTTCAGATAACAATAACATATTTTGTCCTTTCAAACTAGGAAGTGGTAGTCTTATTGAAGCCTGGGTTTCAAGAAGGTTTTAAAACTTCTGTTCATAACGAAAATGCTTTTTTCTAATTCTGGGCTATGTCACAAGTTATTGAATTTGCTAGTTTAGTGGCAACAATCTACAAGAGGTGTACTTAGTGGAATGTGGAAGAACTGCAGATGTTTATAGATGTCTTTTCATTGACATGAGGGGTCCAGGGCAGGAAATGGCGAGTACACAATGCTGAACTCAGCTTCCCTCTGTTTCTTATAAACATATCCTCGTGTGTGTCCAGAAGTGTCAAGTCCTGGAGAAAAGAACACCTTTGTAGACCTAAGGAAAGCCCTTGGACTTCTCTGTAAACACACTCCATAGCCAGATGCAGGGCTCTGAGGCCAGTTGTCATAGGGAGGTGAATATAGTAAGGTGATCATCTTAATTGATACAAGGCGAGAGATTCCTTTGCTCCAGTGCTCCTACTGGGCCTGATAACTCCTAACAGATAAGAATACCTATTCCCCTTAGCCTTCCAGTACTTGAAAGCATTCAGTAAAGTTTATCAAATAAATAAAACTCTTTTCCTAATTTATTTAGGCTGGAATATTCCACATTTGGTAAACACTTTTAGACCAAGTGTTAAATTGCAGTCTTTAAAGTTCTACAAATCCTCTGAAATCACACACAAATGTTTCTGTGTACATGTGGGAGTTTTGGTGAGGTCCTTAGCTTTCATCATATTCTCAAGAAGTTTCTCAAACCAGATCGTTTAAGAATCACTGCTTCATGATTTACAAAGAGGTTACACTTCATTATTTTGTTTGACCTTATACCATATGCTGAGAAAGCTATTATAATGATCCTTAGTTTGCAGAAGATGGCAATAAGACTGAGAAGGATGGCAGTGTTCTGACTCCAGACTTCTGTTCTTCCTATATTTGCATGGTGTGTGCACACACTCAAGCACATATGTCAGTGGGCATATGTGCACATGTATGTTTGTGTAGAGGAAGAACTGGTAACAATCAAAGGTTAATGTGGATTCTACATAATTGACTCTAGGGTGACTTTTTTTTCTCCTCCTGAAGTTTAGAGAATGGGACAATTGCTTCCTATCCACTCAGCTTCAGTTCTCAGAAAGCTGCAGAATGTGGGCTAATTCTTCCTTCATTTGAAGTTCTGATACCTCCATAGATTGTCTAACTATAAAAGAAGATATATCCCCATTTGCTTTTGAGACTTAGCATCTATGTAATGGGGTTAAAATATCATTTACTCTGTCCTACACAATATTTTTTTCTGCCTTTTTAAAGGCAGCTAAAAACATAACTGACTTCTGGATCCATCATCTCTTCTGGATGCTTTGTTCTACTTGACAGCTGAGACTCATTTTCTCATCTGAAAACTGAATACTTCAGAACAGAATAATTTTATGGATGCCTTTTTATCTCTAAAGTATTCTTTCTATGATATTGTTGTGAAAGAAGCCAATGGGGCAGGGGAAAGGGAAAGTATAAAAGCAAAGAGAACAGTGTGTTGTCAGCTTTTCATTGCTGTGACCAAATGCCTGACAAGAATAACATAGAGGGGAGAAAATTCATATTTGTTCATGGTTTCAGAGGCTCAATCCATGTTGGCTGAGTCTATTGCACTGGGCCCAAGGTGAGGCAGAATGTTGTGGAAGAAGGACATGGTGGAGGGGTACTATTCCATTCAAGGTGGCTAGGAAGGATGGGGGGGGGCCACAGGGAAGTTTAACTCTCTAGGAGCACACCCCTAGTGACCTATCTCCTCTAACCACACCTCACTTGCTTGTGGTTACCACACAGTTCATTCAAACTATGACGGACTGATTAGGTTACAGTTCTTACAATCCAATAATTTTACCTTTGAACATTCCTTATTTAACACAGAAGGTTTTGGGGGACACATCATATCCAAACCATAGTAAATGACCATGTGGATGGAGTTCCAGAGTCATTACTTCCCACTGGTGGCTGGTCACCGTCCTCCCCATCCCCCCAAACACCTTGAGTACTGTCTTTACTAGTTTCTCTCACCTCTTCAGGAAATGCATTTGTCAGAACTAAGAAGCTTCAAACACAGGTGTGATGGAGTAAGCAAAGGACTATGGGTAGTTCAATTCTGTTGAGAATTTGTTGAATTTCAATACTCCTTGTAAGCCAAACCTCACTTGTGTCCCTATTGACAAGAAGCAAATCAGAGCTTTGCTGACATAAACCCCTGGGGCTCTGGAGAGGGTAGAATTGATGACCATCGAGGTCTTTCATCTTTCAGAAACTATGATTCTACAATTCCTCCTCCTGGTGACATCACTGGGGAATTAGCATGTAACTCGAGGCATGAAAGATAGTTTGAAGGGACGTCAGGGCTCAAGTCTAAGTAAGTGAACTTTGCTTCCTGCACAACAAGATTAGGGCAGTTTTGTGGTCCAACACCAGAAGGCACCTTCCTGTTGTATACTGAGCCCTTAGAGCTCAGTTTTAAGACATTATGGCAGAAACAGATACCCCTGGAATTGAACAGTGCTGCTGCCCTGCCTCAATACTTTCCTTTCATCACACAAAATTTCATTTGACTGGAAATTGAAATGTGAAAGTCTGTGGGTACTTTCTCCTATTTTATGAAATGTGGCAAAACTCTATCTCAATATGCATATGCTAAAACAAAAACTGATTGCTAATGAAGGCCAGGTTGGGGATGGGGTAAAGGGCAATTTATAAATCATACAACAAACCAAGTTTAATGCAAGAGACAAAAGAATGCACAAAGAACTGTGTTATTTTACCTTGCACTCTGTCTTTGAAAAAAAATTATAAGAATCTCAGATATCGGAATTATTTTAGTCATTTGTATCAAGTAGGGTGGTTGTAAGTGCTTTCAGGAATTAATGGGTCTCTGTTCATGTAACCAGTTTGCCACATAATAACTACCATTCCTGGGCTGCCCACCAACAGTCAAGTGCTTCTCAAACATCGCTCCATTAGATCCTGCCTGTAATCCTATAAGCTAGGTGCTGTTATCTTGATTGTATAAACAGAATGCTGGATTTTAAAGAGGTTTGTAACTTGCCCAAGGTCATAGAACTTAAATAGTGGGGTCAAAGGTCAAGCTCAGGTCTATCTGGCTTCAAAATTGTGCCATTACCAGAACACCAAAATGTTTCCTTCCTACATTAGCATTTTATCTTCTTGAACAAATACAACCATAGATGCTGTGTTCATCTGTTGGGGCTGCCATAATGACATATCATAAATTGGTAGGTTAGAAACAAATTATTTCTCAGTTCTGAGGTTGGAAAGTCTAAGATTGATGCACTGGAAAAATTGGTATCTGGTAAGAGCCGGTTTCCCGGTTCATACATGGTAACTTCTCACTTTGTCCTCACAAGGTGAAAGGGGCAAGCTAGATCTCTAAGGTCTCTTTCATGAGAGCATTAATCCCAGTCATGAGAGAAGATATTGTCCCCTCCTAATACTTACATCACTATGGGGCTTAGAATTTCAACACAGGAATTTGGGGGGGAGGGATGCAAACATTTATATCATCCCTACTCCCTTACTTTCCAAAGGGCAGTAGTATTGTAATAATAATACCAATACACATGGCCCAACTCTGTGGCAGTGACCACCCTAATATTTTATAAGTTATTAAGTAACTTATTCCTTCTAAAATCTCACAATATGTAGACAATGACAACTCCTGTTCACAAATGAGGAAACAAGGACTTAGGTTTAGAAACTTGTCTAAGATCACCCAGCTTTTGAGTGGCAGAGCTGGGAATCAAAGCTAGAGACAGAGGCTCTTCACGCCATGCAGTTCACTCCTAGGCTAGAGCATCTTGTAGAAACAAGTCACTCAGAGGAGACCCTCTGTACTGTTCAGACTGGTCCAGGACAAAGTATGTGAAGATTTGATTATGTAGGAGAGTGCTGGGGATTCAGTGAATTGAACTTCTAAAATCCTTGAACAGTTGCCTGACAGGCAGAATTCTGGGCAAGATCCAAAAGCTAAGGGCAGCCAGCTCCCTGCCTTTCCTTGGGGGTACCTGTGTGAGTACTGGTGTCACACACTGCTGGGCCAAGGTGCTGAAACAGACGGCTCTCAGAGCTTGAGCTAGGGCTCCTGCTTCAGACAGGGAGCTAGCTTTCATCTTTCCATTTCTCTTCTCATTTGTTAGTCATTGCTTTGTTTTTCAGAAGCGAAATTCTTTGGAATTCTTAGGAACCAGAGGGTTTTGAATCTGTAATGTTTATAAATTTGCTGTGCGAGTGCTGGTAAATTAGGCTTCTTTTTTGCACATGAAGTCATATTTTGACCGAAACCAAAAAAAAAAAAAAAAAAAAAAAAGACTATTTGAGAATCTGTGGGGATCAGAGCTGAGTATTGTGTTACAGAAATTTTCCATTTCAGACACAAAATATACAGCAGTACATGGGCCAAAAAAGGCTGAGAGAGACTCCAGGAGGGCCTGAAGAAATAATACCTCCATCTTTAATCCTAGGGAGTGTGGCCAGGTTCTTGAGAGGGTTGTCCACAAGATCTGGATTTGATCACTCTTAGGTGCCTGAGTGTAGGATGATGATGATGATGACAGATTTCACAGGGCATAATTTAGGATGCCCTTGGGGAAGGTACTAACCCTTGGTGCATCAGTTTCTAATATATGAAAATGGGATAAAACCTTAAAGTTCTTTGAGAGTGCTAAAAACGTACACATTGATTATATTATAATGAGATGGTGATACTTGCTAGATAATTATTAAGCAATACTTAAAGCTCACATGTATGGAGGCCTTACTATGCATAAACCAATGTGTTACAGCTTTCTAAATACCTCATTTTCTCTTCACAACAACCTGATGAGATCAGACATACTATTAATTCCAATTTTGTAAGGAGGAAAAAGCAATTTAGAAAAGGAAGTGACTGACTTAAAGAAGTTTATTACCTCAAGTATAGATTGGGAGTTCTGACACCAAAACTCACACAATGACCCAATACCCTAAAGATAGGACCTGGGCTGAATCCAGTGGATGAGACAGGAGACCATCTTTTGTTGCTTAAAATGTGTTCCTCTGACATCTCATTCTATCTTTTAGCAGTACCCCTTTCATGGTAACATGGAACCACCTGTTTTTAAGAAATGTGCTGGTTTTCCAGATAAACAAATCGGTATTGGTCTTTTTGGCTCAAATCTGAAGCTAGTATTGCCGATGTGGTGGTTCTTACACTGTGGTATCTTGACCAACATCACCTGGGAACTTGTTAGAGATACAAATTCTTTAGCCCCAAGTAGATCTACTGAATCAACAACTCTGGACATGGGGCTCAGCAATCTGTATCTGAGCAAGTCCCCAAAGTGATTCTGATGCAGCTAAAGTTTGACAACCACTGGCCTCTGGGATAAAGGAGAGAGTTAAATCAGGAATAGAGGTCCAACTATGATTCTTAACAGCTGCTAGTGACTCATTCTCCCCAGTCATTCCCTTCTGAGTTTCTGTCCTTTTTAGGATGAAGGATTTGCTCGTGTCCCGTCTTGTGTGATAAATTTCATCAGCAGTGTCCGTTCTTTTCTGAATCAATGCTGTGCATGAGGAGACTGAGCTTTATCCATCACCATGTGTATCCATTACCCACTTCTCTTTTAGGAACCACTTGTTAATTTCCCAGTGTGCATGATTAGCTTTAAGTTACCATTCATAATAGGAAAAAAAAAAGGTTGAAAAAAACTATAGTTCTAAGTTGAATGGGACACTTGCAAAAGTGGCATGCATATCTAAATAGTCTTGATTTTAAAAGTTTCAAGCAGTGCTATGAAGGAGTCAAGCAGCATCCTGGTCCCTTCGCCGCAACTTCATACCTACAATTTATCACAAGGGGTAAAACAACTATACTGCAAATGGGGAAAGTCGCTGACTCCATTTTTAAATATGAGCTGTAGCTCAAGCTTGTCTGATTCTCAGCTTCACCAGTCCCGCGTGCTCCCTGTAGGAAAACCAAAACTGTGTGCACAAGATCAGGAAAGTTTTCTGCCTTCGAATTCATTTTCCAGGGGCTGGTGTGAGATTGGTCCCACAGCTCAGCACAAATCATCCTTTTAATAACTGTGCAAACATAACTGAATAAAAATGACTCCAGCTTTTCTAGTTTGTGACCAAAGCCTTGCTTGGTATCTGAGATGCTGCTTTTCCTAATTGAAAAATAGTAGAAAACTTTACTCAGCTTTGCCAGAAAGTGGAAAATTATGGTTATTGATTTGATCTGCACTTAGCTACTTTGGAGTAGAAGGATATTTTTCTTTTATCTCAGTGAAGGTTCACTAATATTAAATTTGGGTTTGAGAGGCCTCTGGATTCCATCTTACATCTCCAAATAAGGTAAAATAAAAATGCTTAAAACGTAAAAGTAGTTTCTGCTGACAGAAAGTTTTTAAGTTTCAAAAGAGCTTTCTGCAGCATTCTCTGTTGCTATCTGGTCTTATTTTAATTCACTGCAGACACATGGAAGAATGTAAGTCATGAGCCTGGGTTAGCGACATGCAAATGAAGGCAAGATGTATTATGTGCAATAAAATCTGGACTAATGGAAGTGGGGACTGCTGGCAATGCCTGCCCTGTGATGATTCTATGGAAGAGTCAGCAGCCCACATCCAATGAGGAAGAATGAAGAAACAGACTTCACATGGCCTTCCCTATTTGACAGATGCACTAAGTTCTCTGCCCCTAAACACCCGTGTCCTATAAATTGATGTTCTTGCTATTATAAACCAACAATTTCTAAAAAAATCTAAAGGGAAACTCTTAATACTCACTCAATTACAGTCCACTAGTTCAAAATTAAAATTTTGGAGACAGATAAACTCAAATCCAAAATTCTGGCTTTATCTTTTATGAGTTGTGTGTCATTGGAAGAGTTATTTAACCTGTCAGACTTATTTCCTCACCTATAAATTTGGGATAAAAATTATCACCTCTTGGATTTGCATGAAGATAGATTTGGATACGATACAGTGGATTTAGTAGACAATATTATATTTTGTAATTTTAAACTCTGTTAGTGCAAAGAATACATCCACATTACATGTATATTCTCTATCTCACACACACAGATACACACACACAGAGATACACGAAATGTTAATATATGTATTGCACAATAATCTCAGTGCTAGAGTCTAATATCCACCCTCCCCCCAGTACTCATATGTTGGAACCTAATCCCCAATGTGAAAATATTTGGAAGTGAAAATATTTGGTAGATGATTTGGTCATGAGGGTGGAGCCCACATGGATAGAATCAATGTCATTATAAACAGAGCTCAGATAGCAAGCTTGCCCTTCCACCATATAAGGACAAGTGAGAGATACCATCTATAAACCAGAAAGTGAGCCCTCCCAGATACCAAATCTGTCAGTTTCTTGGTTATAGGCATTTCAACTTCCAGAACACTGAGAGATAAAATTCTGTTGTTTATAGCCACATCAATGTTATAGCAGTGTAATTCACAATAGCCAAGCTATGGAGACAACTTGGGTGCCTTTCAACAGATGAATGGATAAAGAAAATGTGGTATATATACACAGTGGAGTATTAATCAACCATAAAGAAGAATGAAATTATGGTATTTGCTGGCAAATGGATGGAACCAGAGACTATCATCATGCTAAGTGAAATGAGCCAGAATCAGAAAGCCAAAGGTCGAATGTTTTCTCTGATATGTGGAAGCTAGTCCAAAATAAGGAGGAAAAAAAGAGAGAGAGAAAGGGAAAATGGGATAGGAGATCCCATCAAAAAAGAAGGGAGACCCATAGGCTAGATCAAGAAGACTGAGAGTGATGGAGACGAAATGGGATAAGGGAAGAACAAAGAAATGAATCTAACCTAACTTTCCTATGTACATACATGAATATACTGCAGTGCATCTCACCATTATGTATATTCACAAGACACTAATGAAAAAGGAAAAAAATCTAAAAGTAAATAGATCAGTAGAGTAGAGGGAAGGGAACAGGGAGAGGGAGGAGGGGAGGAAAAGGGGAAGTACTGGGGATTGAATTTGAGCAAACAAATTCCATGATTTTTTAGTTATATTAAAATGAATCCTATTGTTATATAGAAGCAAAAAAGAAACAATAAAAATGTAAAAGAAATTATGTTGTTTATAAGCTACCAAGTTCATGGTGTTTTGTTACAGCAGCCAGAACAGATAAAGAAAATTAATCACTGAGAAGCACATATATTATGGGAATATATATATATATATACACATACATATATATATATATATATATATATATATATATATATATATACATAAAACATTTACATATATATATACATATATATTTTATGTATATACATATATATAATAGTTTTGCTCTAATCAGCTCTGAGGAAAATCTATATATATAGTACATATTTTTATATGGGGATATATATAAAACATTTACATATATATTTTATATATATACATATATATTTTATGTATATAATATATATAATAGTTTTGCTCTAATCAGCAAATTTTCTCCTTTCTTTCCATGAAACATCACAATGAATTTAGTGATTCCTGGCATCCTGGATGATGCTCACAAACCACGAATGGCCAGGCCCACATGGGTAAAATCTGTTACCTAGCAAAACACAGGTTATTGCACATGTGTATCCATCTAAAAACACTTTCATGATTTTATTATGGTTGTTGACTCATGCTTTAATGAATTTGATCCTATGGAACATGTCAAGTCATGGATACTTCAAGCTATACCAACCACAGAAAAACAAAGAAAAGCACCTGAATGTTTTATTGGGAAATCATCTAATGAAAACTTGATATTTCTAAGAAGCCTTGATTCTTATCTTTAAAATAGTGTGCTTAATAATTCAAGAAAGAAACTATCAATGTCAAGGATTATGTCTTCTTAAGTTTTATAAATGAACTCCATTAAGGTGCTTTATACATTTAAATATTTAAAAAGTAGAGAATCAGAGAGAAAAAAGGATGGCAGAATGTTAGTACTTAGTAGGATACGAGTGAAAGCATTTCTTTCTTTAAAAGTGTGTGCATGTGCTCACGCGCGCACACACACACACACACACACACACTAAGATTTAGAAACTCCCAGACTAGAGGAATACCAAGAGAGGCATTAAGAACCCAAGCTTTGATGGTGGGGGATGGTGGAAAATGCATGAGGTCATCGGCTCCACCCTGTCACAGTGAGATTATCCCCCATATGGTAGTTTACGTTTCTGTGGTTTGCTCTGGGCTTGGGCTAGTTTTCAGTAATTTTCTTCAAGGTCCTCCACGCCAGTTTACAATTATTTTGTGAACTATTAATTCTATCACATGCTTTGGTGAAATCTACCACAGTCTAATAAGCATATGGATATGTGCTCTGAGATGCAGCTTAGAGTTTCCTTCTCTTGAATTTCAACTCTCTACCTCATTGCAGCAATACCTTTTTACCTCCTTGGGGTTTAAGTTTTTCCCAGACACGGAGTGTTTTGACTAGGTCTTACTCCATAATTCACAAGAGACTCTTTAAGACTCTGGTTTGTGTGTCCAGCTTGAGGTTTTACAAAATGAATGGAACATGAGGTGGTAATAAGTAGTGCATAGTTCATCAAATGCCTCGGAGTTACAGCTTGTTTTGTTCTTTCCTTCATCTTTGATTCACACCATACAAGGTATCTTGAGTGTTCACCACATGAAAAGCACTGGGCCATAGTTCTTGGGTTTTGGACCCTGCACAAGTTTTCCTTTCTGGTCTACTTTGTGTGATCATTACGTGACTACCCATCTGCACACACGCATGCACACACACACTATGGCTTTTTCAAATCTTATGTTAAATATTTGGTACTTGTTTGATGTTTTATTCACTGAGATCAGAGGCCAATTTAGAATAGTTTCCCCCAAATTTCCTAGATGAAAAATGTCACCTGTGGCATTTAAAAAAAACAATAGTTTTCGGGGATTCCATCCCTGGCATATATGATTCAGTGGAACAGAGGAAAACCAGAGAATTTTGTTTTTAGAAGAGTTCTCCTGAGTCTTTTCAACAGATAAGTACAGGAAGCAAGCACTGAAGTAGAAGATGATCTCTCAGGTCATTTACAACGTTCACTGGTGCACTTCTGACATTCTTTTTTAAATTTTGTTGGCACTGAGGTTTGAACCCAGGAGCACTAACCACTGGGCTACATCCCCAACCATTTTTTGTATTTTATTTAGAGACAGGGTTTCACTGAGCTGCTTAGGGCCTCACTACTTTGCTGAGGCTGGCTTTGAACTCGCAATCCTCCTGCCTCAGCCTCCAGAGCCACTGGGATTACAGGCATACACCATCGTGTCCAGCTCTCAGACATTCTTGGTGAATATTCTTTGAGGTCTTAATTAATAATTAAATCAAACTTCTTTGACCCCTGGCCCTGAAGTGTTCTTGTTCCCTGAATTTCCATAGCAGCCATCTACATTATTCAGCAGTTATTCATAAAACTAACTTGTAAAATTTCTACTGTGCTTCAAACATTTATTTAAATCTTCATTTTTTTTGATATTTTGGATTTCTTGTAGTACTCATGAGGCTCTGGCAGACACCTTGAGAGGTAATATTTTATACTTTAAAAAATTCTTCATTTGGTTCATGTAGTGCTTTGCTCTCGTTGAATGAGGTTTTGTTTCTAATTTGATTTTCTCTTTAAATATCAATATCTTGCTGTGAGGGCAAAGAATATATCATTTCATTCCATATGCCAAGAGGCATGAGATTTGGGAACCCTTATTTTATCCTTGTGCTGCAGCTGTTAGGTACTCATATAACCCCCTAATCCTTTGTAAAAACTTAATCGGGCAGCTGCCTTGATAATATGAGTTTCAATGACAGCCTCTGTTGAGGAAAATAATATGCTATTGTAGTAAGTTTCACAGATTAATGATGTTTCTCTGCAAGGAAATGGCTAATGGACAGGAGTTACCATGCTGGAAAAAAAAAACAAAATCACCTTTAATACCTACCATGGGATGGAAGATATTCTTTGAATTTAGGAATGTTGGCATCTTTGTTATACTAATGGACTAATTAGACTGCTTCAGTGTAGCTGAACAGTTTCTTAAAGTACTTTGAACAAGGATACTATTGTTAAAGAAAAAAAAAAACAGTTTTTTCATTTGAGCCATTAAAATTATAGGGAGGAAAATGAAAAAAGAAATTCTCCTTACAGCTTTATTTTTTTTGTTTAGCTGTGACTTCTCCAACCTAATCACCAAGAAGCCTGTGTAAGGCAGGTCTTGTTTATTCGGCAGTTTGGTCTGGATTCCTGTAAAATTAAACATAGGTTGACAAATTAAATTTAACACCACCACCCTCCAGGACATTGTAAATGTGAAGGAGACAAAAACAAAATGGGAATGTTATTCTAATGGGGCAGTGTGAAGTCAGGTTCAATAAAAAATGAATATCTTGTTTATAAATATGATTTAGTATAAAGAATATCTGCCAACTGTTGGTGTTGATTATTTTTAAATCATATATCTACATTGTCTTTTATACACTACTAAAATGGATGTCTCTTGTTTCTGCACAGATGATTTTTGGAGTAAGAATTTACCAGAGGCATCTATTTGGTTCTTGAGTGAGGCAGTTCACTGGTGTTTATATTACCACAGTTTAAGATCCCTTTTAAGAATTAATTTTTTAAAAACTCATATGCTGTTGTTGGTTAATTGTGTTAGAGGATTTGGTTTCCTTGAATTTAATTCTCAAAATGGATTTTTATTTTTTTTAACAAAAAAGTTTTACAGATAATCTGAAACTCATGTCTCAACAGAATTAGTAGGAACATAGTCACAGTTTGTCCCGGTTTGTTTGGAAGTAAAAATGAAAAGACTATGAAAACTAAAATGAGAAACTCATGTTCAAAGTATGGCTTTGAAAGGAATAGAAAACCAGTATACAGTATTAAGGAAATGTAATTAATCTAACCAAATATCTTCATTTGCAAACTGCTGAATTTAACCAAAATAAAATGGGTGGTGATAAAAAGGGACATTGGGACATTAGTTGGCTAATCTGGAAGGGCTTCACAGGAATATCAAGTGAGAAGGACTTTGTCATTTTTGCTTTCCCTGTTTTTCTCTTTGGGGGAAACCCAGAAGGAAGCCCAAGCCAAAAGTGTTAGATGCTTCTTTCGCAGCTCAGGCCACCAGGTGTATCTGTCCAAGATACTTAGTCTTCAAGGAGGAGTGTGTGTATAAGGGGGTGTTTAGAGATGATGCTTGGTGATTCCGACAGAGGTAAGTCAGGTGTGGCTGGTGGAACTGCAGCGGGTATCCATAGTGATAATGCCCCCAACAGCATCTTGGACACATTCTTCCTGGTACACCATCTTTGTTCCATTTTGCTTCCTTTGCTTCCTTCTGTGCACCAGCCTCCATCTCCATCCTTCCCAGTCTTTCCATGAACCATATCCACTTCCCAGTCATTCTTTTGATTAATTTGTTTTTTCTTACAGCTCCAGAATTACCAGAGTTAGTGTGCCCATGGAACCAAGAACCCTAACTGCAATATTGGGGTTTAATCCAGCTCTTTAGGAACAGAAAGTATAGTGTGTCCATGGGACCCCAAGTAATCAGGTTCTGGTTAGGCTGCTGCACTTCTCAAGACAGTGAGGTTAATATCACTTACGTTACTCATTTATAGTTTTATTATATATTTATTTTTTTTGGTACTAGGGATTGAACCCAGGGCGCTTAACCACTGAGCCACTTCCCCAGTCTTTATTTGTATTTTATTTAGAGACAGGGTCTTGCTCAGTTTCTTAGGGCCTCACTAAGTTGCTGAGGCTGGCTTTTAACTCAGGATCCTCTCGCCTCAGCTTCCCCAGCTGCTGGGATTATAGAGGTGCACCACCACTCCTAGCACTAGTGTTACTCATTTAAATTCTTCTTTGTTCCAAGTAATATTTGGGATCACTTACACAGAAAAACACAACTCAGCAAGATAAATAAATAAAAATAAGAGAGTGAAAGAGGAGGAAGTAAAAATAAAGGTATTGAAGCATGAGTCAGATAGTTAAATCTATTATTTTGTAATAAGCAACGGAAATTGCAGGCAAATGAGAACACTTGGCTCTACTGGTCCTCACATTCTCTTCCCTGTGGGAGGGGCTTCCTAGGAAGCCAAAACACAGTCACAGGCTTCTGGGGAGTGAATGATGAATGCCCTCAAAGCAAAGGAAATGGGGCCAACTTTGGAGGGGTAGGGTCAGCAAGGAACAGTCCCTGGACTCCTCTGTCAGCCTGCAGGAGCTGAGTTCCTAATTTTGGTTCTGCAGTGTCCTTTAAGTTTCTCCTTTTAAAATGTAAATATATTTGGAAGAGACCATACATTAATTATGTAAGTAAACAAACTTGATAAATTTACTTTGTCAACTTTTCCCCAAAATTTCAGTCATTTATGTACTGTCCTCACAATTTTTCCATATTCCCCTTCTACCTATTCTATTAAAGTTCTTTTTTACATCTCAATGCCTCTAATACTGTTGTTCTAAATAATATACCTAAATATGGAAGCTTTCTGTGTGCTACATATTTTTTAATACTCGTGGAAATAAATCCATAGTATTAAAATGATTATATATCATCATCTTGCATTCCAGGGCAAGTTTAAGTGAGCTGTGATTTTGTTCTTATTTAAAACATTGTGCATAAATTTTTAGAGTCTTTACTAGTTAAAAAAAAATATGTGTACATCATATTTTAAGCTTTGAATTAGGGTTTTGCTAGAGTTTTGTTGTTGTGCCGGATTCTAAATCTTCCATCGACGTTTTGTGTCTTTTGAGCACTGATTCCACTTTTTGATATTTTTTCCCTTCAAATTCCTATGCTATGTCTGAAACACCTTAGTTAAATATAAGACTTGCAAGACTGGATCTCAGTGTTTGGAGTCTGTGTCAGTCAGAGCCAGTCAGTAAGACAAAAGTCTTTCCATGTTTTCCAGCACTGAAGGTCTGGAAGAGAGCAGTTTCTTGAACTGTTACTGCCTGGCTCAGTCCGCCAACCCTAATGTGCATGATTCTCTAGATGCTCAACTTGATGCTGCTTGAAACCTCACATCTGATCTTTGCCTATGCATCTGCCTATATCTCACTCTGGAGAACAGTGGCCTCTTTTCTTCTTCCTTCCTAGTCACTGATCCTTGCTCCAAGCTCTAATCTGGAACTATGTGGAGATGGCTGGAAATCAAGTTCCTGCTTCTCAGCAATGTGGAGCCTTAGAAGGGTTTGGAGATGCCAAGTGACAGAGACAAACCAGTACAGAGCCATATAGACTTTGTGCACCAATCTTTCCCATACTAGGCTTGTGACTTTCCTAATTTCTTAATGCCTCAATTTCTCTAGCTGTAAAGAGGGAATAGTATTGTTAGCTACCTTGTAGGTTGCTGGGAAGACTGAGTGAAACAGTGCATGCTGGGCTTGTAAATCAGTGTCTGGCGCATATTGTAAGTGATTTTAGTATATATTGGCTATTCTAATTTTATTATTACCATTAAATTATCTTTTTTCATATTTTCACCCATATTATTTTTCTTTAAATTTTGAAAAACTTATTGAACATTCTTTCCTAGTCTGCCTATTGATTTTTTATAACATAATTTTAATCATTTAAATAATTTTAAGATTCTTCTTTTTATTTAGTGGTTTCATTGTTTTAAAAATGCAATTCTTCTTGCTCAGTTTTTTTTTAAACTTTCCAGCAACTTGTTGATATCTGCTTTCTTCTTTCTTATAAGAATATTCTTTTTTTAACCTTAAAACTTTAATTTCAATAAGATCTTGGGAGGATCACACGGTGAAGCCATAAGGTTAGTTTGCTACCCTGTGAAGAAGCCAACAGAGCTATTTTTATCCTAATTTCCTTCATTTAGCAGTACTGAATTAAGAAACTCCTACTAACAATAGTTCACAGTTTCTCTGCCTTATTGTGTGTCAGGTAGCATGCTAAGGGCTTTATAAATTCATCTCAGTCCAAGGAAATAGGTTCCAGTATTATCACCAATTCTTTAAAATGAGATTCCTGAGGCTTCCAGAGGTCAGGTGACTTACCCAATTTCACACAGTTGATAAATGGCAGAGCTGAAATGTAAACCCAGATCTGTTGACTCCACAGTTCAAGCTCTGAACTATCACTGCTGCATGGATCTTATCATTTTATGTGGCTGCATAGTATCTATATGTGTGTTCATATCCACTCCCTCTCTGAAGAATTCTTAGGTTTGTCAAAAAAAAATTTAGTATAAATAAACCTCACTTAAATATCTGTGTATTATGGAAAACACTTTATACACTGCACTCTTAATATTTTATAAAAATATGTTCTAGGTGTGAGTTTACTAAATCAAGAGTTACCTCAGTAAAACATTTTTATATATTTTGATAAACTGCCCATAATAACAAAGCCTTGGCAAGTGGCACTCCACCAGTGGCAATGTGTCAAAATGCCTGTTGCCCACATCTTACCAATGGCCTCTAGTCCCTGATTTTTGCCAGTCTCATAAAAAGAAAATATTGCCTTATTTTTTAAATCTGCCTTTACCTCACTGTTAATGTGGCTGAACATCTGTTCGTATGTTGTAGGTCACATCCTTTCTTCTTTGTGAATTGTCATTTCATTTTCTGCCCAACTTTCTACTGGGATTTCTGCTCTAGCTGGCATAGATTCATAAATACTTTAGGGACAGTAACCTTTTACCAGTTATTTATGTTGCAAATGTAGTTTTCCAGTTCACTTTCTATTTTTATCTGTTTATAGAATTTGTAAAAGGAGTTTTAAATATTTATGCAGTCAAATCTACCCTAATAATTTGCATATATTCTTTCTTTCAGTGGATAGAAGAAAGAAACACATAAAAGTTGATCCATTAGGAGTCTGATTTATGATCTGAGTCTCTAAAGGAATCATACAATTCAACAATCTGTTTGGCCCTTAGGAAACATCAAAATTGTTTAAGATGATGAAAATTCCACTTACATTCTAAATGTTTACCTAAATCGACCTCAGAAGGATTTCTAGGCAGGATATGTTGAAAGCTATAAGCTTACCCTTCTGACTTATATTCTGCTTTAAATGTGCAGCATTGAAGTCCAGGTTGGGTTTGGATGTTAAATGCTGACGTTTTGGGTGCTGGGTGTGTTGTCTTTGTTGTTTAATCTCCAGTTTCCCACCTGGTCAGCTACTGACATCCAAAGACTTGGCTGTCACTTCTCCAGTTGTGTACTTTGTTCATCTTTTGTGTTTAAAGTTGCTCCAAAATCAATTTAATTTAAGTCATAACTGAGTAGAGATCAGATTTGTAATAGGACTGTCCACCAGACAAAGGTCCCTACAGTATGGGGATAGTAGGGGTAGCATGTGAGGCCTGGGCCACAGAACATGTTTCTAAATCAAGTCTTCAGGTTCAAAGGATGGGAATTAGGAATGGACTAATTCAGGGCAAAGTTCATCTTTTGCCTACATTTTAATTTGTTCATCTTTTGCCTACATTTTAGAAAGCAGCTTTTTCTTCAAAGTCTGAATTATCAAAAAGGAAGAATGCAAATCCTAATCTCTTTCTTCTTTAGAATACTACTTGGACTTCAGTTCTCCTGGTAGTCTTCCTGAGCTTCTATTTGGAACTTCACCACGTTGTGTTCAATTATTGCTGTCCCTATGGCCTCCCATGATGCTGTGCTGCCTCTTCATTGGTTCATCTGCTTGGTGAGATAGTAATCTCCCTTTTGGGCAGAAGTGTAAACTACTCATCTCTAAATCTATAGCACTTCTTATTGAATCTGTGTTAGAACAAAGGAAAATATTTGATTCCAACATGCTGTTATGACCTTGGCTTAGGGGAAGTGGGAGTTAATAGATTTTGATATAAATGCATGTGAAGAATAGTATCACAGCTGGAGGTTTATCAGATAGTGCTTAAAAGAGGAAATATGGTGACCCTCCGATAATCTCTTTAGGGGAACAGCCAAAGAGTAAGCAAAACCAGACATGGTTAGTATGTGTGTCTGCAGAACAGAAGAAAAAATATGTTTGGAGGGTAGGCTATGCACACAATTCTAACAAGTGATGCTCAGGTCACTGTATCCATTGGCCAGTTTATCTGAATTCCTTTAGTTAAACTTTCTTATAATACCACCTAAAACAAGATGGATAGTAATGGGATATACAACCCAACATGCCAAGAGTTACTTGGAGACATCTGAAGTTCATATAATTAACCAATCCCGAGATTTATTTGGACATTACAAAAGAATTTTTTACATGCCAAAGGTTCTTGTATTGTGCCTTTTCTAAAAATGATCAAAATATGTTGTAGGGTAGGCTATCAATAGAAATCTTTACGGCAGTCTTTTAAACAAATACTTGCTAATTAATTCCAGAAATTATAGAAGTATTTAGAGTTTGCGTAACCCACATCCAGGAATAGTCCAGACAAGATGTTTCTTATTGCAAAATTCATCTAATGCCCTTGTCACACTAGGATTCTTTCCATGGAATACACACACACTACTTGTAAATTATTTTAGTTCCACCTCAGTCACAGCCAGACACTTGGAGTCCCCATGTACTTGAAGATTTATATCATGGAACCCTCCTCTGGTTAAAATGCTGCCTCCCTCCACTTTGGCCCAGTGGGCTGTGAAAAACTGGACTATGGGGAATAGTCCTGCATTTTCTGGAAAACCTCTCCTGGATAAGCTGCCCTTTCCTTAACTGTCAGGCAGACAAGGGCTCAGATGGGAGATCCATGGAGTCTGACTTCCTCGACCATCAAGGGGCTGAGGAAGGTTACACATAACCGTAGGAGCAGTCAGATCGTATTTTTAAAAGTAAGAAAATAGAGTTCAACTTTACTTCATGTGCTTGTCTAGCACATGTGAGGCACTGGGTTCAACCTCCAGCACCACATAAAAACAAATAAGTAAATCAACAAAATAAAGGTATAATAATAATAAAAAAAGAAGCAATGTGCTCACTGATACTGCAGAAGAAGTTACAAGAAGATCAACTGATAGTTACCAGCCAAGAGAATGAATGGAATTGTCCCATATTTCAGTACCTTGCTTATTTCTGTTGTTGTTTTTGTTTATTTTATTTGATGGGTGTATGTTTTGAATGCATGGTGTCTCCCCCCCCCACCACCACCAAAGTTCCTGTGTTAATGCAGGAGTGTTTGGAGGTGAAATACTGGATTATGAGAGCTGTAACCTATTCGGTCCACCCAAGTTTGAATGGACTAATGGGTGCTAGCTGTGGGCTAGTGGGGCTTGGATGGAGGAAGTGGGTGACTGGGGGTATGCCCTGGAAGAGCTCATCTTCCCTGTGGCCCCTTCCAATCTTCTCCATTCTCTCTCTGCTTCCTGGCTGTCATGAGCAGCTTCCCTCTGTTGTGTTTTTCCATGTTGTGCTGCTTCACCTTGGACCAGAGGAATGGAGTCAGCTCATCATGGACTGAATCTCTGAAGCTGTGCGCCAAAATTAACTTTCCATCCTCTAAGTTGTTCTTGTCCAGGTATTTGGGTCACAGTGATGCAGACCTGATTAACACAATGGTAATGCATGGAAGCACTGAGGTCTGCATTTGAGCTCATTTGACATTGATGATGATTGTTGGAATTATGAGCCATTCTGATTCTCTGGCCTCATTAAGAGATAGTACATGGTTGAATCCCGAGCCTATCCTCCCCCCATCCAGCTTTAATTGAATGTATATGGGTAACTTTTTTTTTTTTTTTTGAGAGAGAGAGAGAGAGAGAGAGAGAGAGAGAGAGAGAGAATTTTTTGATATTTATTTTTTAGTTTTCAGCGGACACAACATCTTTGTTTGTATGTGGTGCTAAGGATCAAACCCAGGCCACACGCATGCCAGGCAAGTGCACTACAGCTTGAGCCACATCCCAGCCTCTATATGGGTAACTTTTGATGATCACTTGTCGATTTTGTAGTTTCTAAAATGTGACTATAATCAACATGGTTATGGACTGTGTCAACTGAGCATTGTTTACTGCATTCCCTCCCCCAAGAGAGACCTAAGAAGAAGTCAATTAGATATGAGGAGTAGAATGAAAGCTGAAGAGTGGGAAGATTTGGTAAGATTGTTGATGAGCACCACAGAAACTCACTTGAGGAAACCAGTCAATTCTTACTGAATTCACATTATGTCCCTTCCACAGAAAATTATCAGATATCTCCCAATGCCAACAATTAATGTTCTTCTTGTTTTCTTCTTCAAAAAGGGACCAAAATAAACCGTGAGGTAAATAACCTGGAAATGAGACAAAAGACCACTCATGCCTGGTTTCTTTCAGTGCTTTCTTGAATGGAGGTCCTTTGCCATCACTTGGGAGTGTGGATCCTCAGCATCTTACAGCTCCCTGGTCATAGGTTTGAGGTGAAAAAGTGAACCAGTGGGGGCCTGGATGCTAATTCATTGTCTTCATCAAAGTTTCTAGCCTGCTTTGGTGTTCAGTGCAATTAACAGTTTTCTTTGAACAATGCTGCCCTGGGCTGCCTTCTTCTACACAATGTCACAGTGAGCAAGCATAATTCTTTCTTTTTTATGTGGGGAAGTAGAGCAGAGAGGAGTGAACTAGCCCCAGAGGTAAAAATAAAAATAAAAAAGTATCAGTGCTTGGAATGGAATGTTATAATTCTGCCCATCATTCTGATGACCATTAATTTCTGCAGATTGTAAGAGAGAATTCAGTCTTTCCAAAGAAAACTGCCCTTTCAGTTCAGGGCCTCAGGGAAGATCTTTGATGCTGTCTCACTTCCTTGATGTGTCTGTGTCATTATAAATAGTCTTTCAAGGAGCTTACAAGAAAAGGCAAGAGCACAGGCACCCAGTTAACAACAGCCCAGTGAGTAACCCTGGGCAGGGCAGCTGGCTCAGGGAGGGGCAGGTGGGCAGGGATGGCCTCAGGATCCAGAGCTGACTTAAAGCTCCTCCACAGTGCTTGTCCACTGTTTTGTACTTAGAGAAAGCATGGATCTGTCTCTCATTCTTCCGCCTTCTGCTTATAATGTCATCTGCTCTCCCTTCCCCAAACACACACAGTTCCATCTGACTCACTGCCATGTTTCTATAACCTTGGGCAAGCCACATCACCTCTAAGAGCTTCTGTTTATTTATAAAAGCAGGATAACACTCATGACTGCCTGCTTGCTGGAGCTCTTGTAAGTGGCACACACGTGTGGCAAAGCTGAGTACCGATGCCAGGTTGCAGCTGGACAAAGGAAGCCAGATGTGGTCCTGCATTCTCCTGGCTGAGTGGCTCCTTCTCTACAAAGATAGATGTTTCCTAGCCTCTCCAATGTAGGACATCTCAAGGTTAAATACCTGGGATTTCTTGAGTTATTTTTCATTTCCCTCTGCCCTTAACTAGAAGATAGGGTTAATTGTCTAAGCATATTAAAAAGCACTTTCTGACCTCTGTTTCCCTAGTTTTTCATGGAATACCAAATATCAAAACTGGAGGAGACCTTATAGATGGCATACTCCCAACTCCCTGCTTCAGTATTGAAAATGAGAAAAATAGAGGTTGATAGAACAGAACTGACTTGCTTGGTGTTGTGTGATTAACCTGTATAGTGGCAGAATCAAACAAAAACAAAAACAAACAAACAAACAAACAAAAAAACCCCAAGGTCTCCTACCTATGGAGCTATTCTGTTCCTGGACAGCAGAAGAGCAGGCAGACTCTTAATGTTCCCTCCACACCTCTGGCTAATACATCCAGTCCAAAGTCTTTTATAAAAATCATTTTCTCTGCTAAATTCACAGTTGATTATCAATCCATTACTACCTATAAATATTTAGCGGAACTCCATAATATCCAGGGTACTGTATTCATGGTTATAAGCTCACACACATACCCTCTTGCACACACATAAGACTTAAGAAGATTGGGGTTTGGCCTGTTTTGTAAGTTAAAAATGTTATCTCTGATGAGTGGATATATTATTTAGCACTGTTTTCACAGTGTCTCTCACACATCTGTAGAATGTATATAGGAGATTGTTACCAGATTGAGAATGACCCTTCCATAAAGTGTGATTATTCACTTTGAAGATGCAGATGAGTACACAACTGAAACTCAGCCATTGGCATAAAGCCTAAACATTGGCATAAACCCACAGAGAAAGACAATTGTAGAGTTGGTATGAAGATGCCTCTGTTGAGCTGCTTTATATTCTTTTGGTTGGACAGGAAGTTACCAACACAAGCATATTCTATAACAATAGACTATCATGGAGAAGCAAGATAAGATGAATTTTGGTAGAGAAAGGTTAGATTCTGGAAAGTGTGGGGACTGGTCTGCCTATGTTCAGAATTCCTAGATGGGAAGTAGAGTTAAATTTTGTAAAATACATATTTGAAATTGAGGATACTTCTCCTTGGAATTGGTATAATCAGATTGGGGTGCTGGTTGTCCTTGGGCCATAAAGAAACCTGCCACGTACTTATTTATTGCAAAATTTTCTCGTTGGCCTCTGGGTTTTCTCTCCTCTTACAGCCTGCTTATGTACTGATCACAAGTTTTCAGCAGCTTACCTTGGGAATCCTAATGAGATCCCCATAAAAATGGGCTGTCACCCACAGAAGTACACATGAGCCCCGGCCAAATGCACACTACAAGGTTTATCTTAGAGAAATGCATCCTTGAAAACATCAGCCTGGTGATGACAAAAAAGAATTCTGCCTCGTTAGAGTTCTCTGCAGGAAATATATTTGATAATGTTTTGGCTTTGCAAGGGGAAAAAAATGGACTATGTGGGGGTTACCTCAGTGCATAGTGAAACTGTAATTCAAAAGGTTTGAGTCCTATTCTCCAAATACAGAGGTCTAATGTGAAAACAATCTCATTTTCATTTTCCTTTCTGGGAACCCCTCCAAAGCACGATGAATTGCCAGCTTTCTGTGACCTCCAGTCCCCTTTACTGCTCCCATAGGAAAATTGACCTTGGGACTGTGGAGAGGAGGAGACCCTGTTCATGTGGATGTAGGGCAGAAGTTTCATTCTCTGTTCATTCCCCCCAAATCTGGGTTCTCCTGTACCACAATCTTTAGAACCACCAAGGTCCCAGAAATGAGGGCAAAATATATAATAAAGATACATATTAATCCCAAGCAAGGGCATGGACAAGAAAACACGGGATGGAGACTCAGGCAGACAGTCAGGAACAATTGCTCATGAAGTTTTAGGAATAAGGAAACACTTGATCTCCAGATGCACAGGTGACACAGGACTCCCAAGAGCCTCAGAACATCTTAGGAACTAAATAGAATTTATAGGGCACAGGAATCCCTCCTTCACTATAGCTGGTTCTCCACCTCATAACAGATTCTTACTTGGTGCAAGACTTTCTTAGGTTCCCAACTGTTTGACCCATGAGACATTCATCTGATTATTGTGTTAACCAAACAGAGCATGTATGTGCATGGGGAGGCTCTGACCCTTTCCCATGAATACTATCCTATATGCACACAACAGATCAGAGGACAGTGGCTTCTTACCTTTCTCCTAACATGAACTCCTTTGATATTTTGCCCATGGGCACATGGGCTTCAAGGATTTTGGCCTTTAAGGCAGATTTTATTAAGTAACAATTAATGTCTTCATTTTTATTACTCTGAGAAAATCTAATTGAGAGTAACAGCGTTACCACCCTGACCTGATAGAATTCTAGCCAAAAGCAAAGAAATTGCTGTTTGAGTAGGTCTCTAAAGCCTGAGAACAGGCTGTGTAGTCATTTGGCATTTTTAATTTCTGAAAATAGCTTCTGGCCTCCATTCTTGTCATTTGTAGGCCTTAAGAATCCAGAGAAATTCTTATGTATTAGAAAAAAAAGAGCAAAGAATTACAAGTGCCCTAGACCTACAGAATTTGTAAGCTGAGTGAAACAGAGAGGCTCTCAGAGCTGTTGTCTCAGGTTTCTTATCTGAAAGGATATCACTTAGAAATGTACTCATCTCACAGCGCTGTCAAGAAGATTAAATAAAGCAATGAATGTACTAGAAAGTTTCGAAAGATTTGGCTTTCTCCCAGGCAAATTTCACTACTAAAATCAACTTTTAAAAATATTGTGAAATAAATGAAAAAAAAATTGTTTCCTTTATATTGCAATCAATCAAACAATGTTTGTGAACCAGGAGATAAGAACAATTATCTCTAGAGCTTCAGAAAGGGATGAAAACATGGACCCATGGGCAATTGTTATGGGGTGCGGGGGTGTGCACATGTGTGGGTGTTTTGTGGTTACTTTCCTAGAGGAGAGGAAAACACCATGGTACTAAGTTTTATAACTGTACAGGGTCAGGAACATCTGGTGGAGATGGAAAGGAGAAGGAAATGTATACTCTGAGTATCTAAGCAAATACTTTAGGAAGGACTCCGTATGTTTTATACTCAGAATGCAGATAGTGTAAACACTGGATTGAGCATATTTTCCAGAGCAGAACACTAAAGAACGTGGGCTATCTCATCAGCCAGATACCAACTCAGATTTCACCTTACCTTACTAACTCTGTGACCTGGATAAATTATATAGTTTTTTTTTAATGGGAATCAAATAAAAATGTGTAGATACACAGGCAGCAGATCAGTTCCGTGTTATAATAAGCCCACGATCAAGGCGGAATGTTGATATGGGTCCTTAAGTTCCAGCTTCAGCACTTTCTCTTCTCCTGGGGGTTTAGTGATAGAATGATGGCACATGAGTACAGTTCATGTGGGGTCAGTTGATTAGGAAGGGTACTGGTGAATGTGGTGATGCAATTCCCATTTGGAAGGCCTTTGCTATCACATTGCTGAGGTATGTATGAAGCAGGTCAGTCAAAAGAAAAAACTCTGTTCAAAGATGTTCAGCAGACCATATCTCACTGTGGCATTTCTTTATCTTGCTCTTGTAAATGCCTAGGGATTGTAGCTACTTTGGAATTTTTATCAGGTGGCTATTGAAAGTTTTAGGCTATATCTGAACACAAGGGAGCCTGAGGATGGGGGTGGGGAAGGCCTGTTGCTGCAGATTACCCATTTACAGTTTAAATGATACTGACACACTGAACTCCCAAACAATGTGGGTCTGTTTGTGTTGCAGATACCTAGAGCCTTGATATGATGGACTATTGATGGTTCCTCTTGCTTTTAAGTCAAATCTGTTGTATTTAGATTAGTGGATCTTAGTTGAGGTGCAAGAGATAGTAAATTCTTGAGTTGCCAGAGAAGGACTGGGATGGGTTCATTCATTTCTCTGGAAATGTTTCTGGTGTTGTACTTCAATTGGAGCTTATGGGTTTGAGTCCATGCAATAGAAAGGAACAGAGGTCTAGCCTGAATATTATCTGGATTTATTTAGGAAATATCCAGGATTGGGAAGACTATAGTGACTCCAGCTGTTAGAAACACTTCCTTTTTCTCTCCACCTGTACCTCCTGGTACCTCCCCTCATGGAAGGTCCAGTCTAGTTTAACCCTGGCCTTTTGGTTATAGTGGCAGCAAACTGGCCTCAGGCATGGTATCCTCAGGCAAGGCCCAGTGCAGAACCTGTTAATCAGCTTTGTTTACCTTAGTGACCTTCCCATTTTTGCTCCTCCATGTGTTAAATTCTATGACCCTATAGGACAGGCAATCTGTTGGAAACAAGGCAGAGCTGAGTAGAATTCTGGTTAAGCCTCTAACTGCACAATGTTTATTTATTTATTTATTAATTTTTTGTTGTACCAGTGATTGAACCTAAGGGTGCTTAACCACTGAACCACCTCCCCAGATTTTTTTATTTTTTATTTTGAGACGGGGTCTCAATGGTTTGCTTTACAGCCTGGCTAAGTAGCTGAGGCTGATGTCAAACATTTGATCCATCTGCCTCAGCCTCCCAAGCTGCTTGGATTACAGGTGTGCACCACCGTGCCCAGCTAACTGCACCATCTTGAGCAAATTAATTGACTTCTGTGTTCTAACTTCCCAACATAAAAAAGGAATAACAATGTCTATCAGATCCAGTCAGTCTCAAGAATAATCTCCCTCTTTCTAATATCCAACACATATTAAATGGAAAGAAAAGTTGGATATACTCTCAGGGTCTTCCAAGGTATTTTTGACTATGAGCCAGATGCTGCATAGAAAGGAGAGGTCAGTACTGGATGTCTGTCCCCGAGGCAACCTACAGCACCAGGAGAAAATCTGCCCAAAGCATTCAAATGTTCTGAGACCTTTCACCTTCTTTAAATCTGCCTCCATCAATTGTGTTATTGTGGAACACGTGCTAGGTAACACCCCCACACACATTTAACATTTTACAGGGCTTAATATTTTCATGGAATTCACAGGTTTCCGAAATTCTCTAGAACATTCCTGGGAGATAGTCCGGATGTACCCCAAATCGCATGTGAGGTTTGTGTCTGCAATGGCTTCAATTCCTGAATCTAATAGTAACTGCTACAGTCACTAAAATTTCCAGCCAGGAACCTCTCCCAAGCGGATTCACTTCAGTTCCATAAATGATTGACCAACTGCTGTCAAAGAAACCTTGTCTCATTCATGGCCCACCCCATTCCCTAAAAGGGAGTTTAGAAAAATAGGGCCTCCTATCACTGGGCTCCTAACTAATAAGAACCAGAAAACCGTTCCATGGACCTGACAAGTCAATGTGGTAACAATATGACCACATTTCTGCAATTAGAGGAGTTATATTCAGACCTGAAGAATATTATTTTTTGTGTTCATTAAAAACAGTATTTCCAGAATGTATAGGGTTGAAAAGGAAATTTCCATTTTTTATGATTACTTCATAACCTTACTCTCCCTCAAGAATCACTTACTGCCTTGTCCCATGTAGTACAGACCTCCAGTAATGGGGGGATGCTCTCTCCAAAGTCACAAGCTCTTGTGCTTGAGGTGATATCAGGTATCAGATTTGTGCATGAACCTTGCTCATGTTTATTAATCATTGAGCTGGGAGGGTCCTTGTGGTGCTTACTACTCTAGATAGGATAAAAACTTACCTGGTCAGAAGAGAATATGGATCACATGTTTGAAGAAAGCTGTCTTCTGCTACATATGTCTAGTCTGTTTAGGGACTCAGACAAGGACCTCAGTGGTCCTCCACTAAAGGTAGGAAATAGCTTTGTGTCAGTAAATCATTGACGTGGCTGCCTGCATGTGATAAGCTTAGGTAAACAGGCTTGATTCTGCTCCAGTAATTTCAGGACTTTTAACTCCCTAGGTTCCAAAGCAGAAAAATGCACATGGCTTTCCTGGAGATTCTATCACTTGAGCCCAACAGACTTCTGAACAGACAGTATGTTCCTCAGAACTACATGCACACTGTCCTCACTGGTATATCTTGAAAGTAGAAAGAATTCATACAAACATAATTCTGGAAGAGAGCCATTTCTGTGGATCCACCATCCAAGGAAAAATTTCAATATATCCCAAATATGATTTTGTGTATCAAAAGATAAAAAGAAAACTTCCAACTTTTTGAAATTTGTAGAACACCAACCACATTCAGGGGAGAGAGAAGATGGAAAGAAATATAGCCTGATTTCCAGAATCTGCTGACAGACAGATGATTGAATTCTCCTGATACACAAGCTCAGCCAGCCTATCTCCTTCAGTAGATCATTGCCAGAGACCCTCCAGTTACAAGGCTAAACAAGGTACTTCTTTTGTAAATGAGCAGACAAATCACCTACCTTGGTTGCTGCGTTTCAATCCAGATTCCCCTCTAGCTTTCCTCTTGACTCAGCAGTGGTGATCCACAGCTATTCCAACCTGGAGAGTATGGGACCTTGGGAAGAAACATCAACACTGTCTCCGACTCTTCCCCAAGCAAGGCGCTCACCACCACTTACTTCTTGCTCTGTCTGGCTCCTGCAGGCAGTGGCCACAGGCAGCAGCTTGCTTGCAGTCAGGTATGTTGACAGATGTGAAGGAGGGAGTCTGCGCTGGTTTCAGCTGCCGGCCCAGCCAATCATTACACACCAGCCAAGTTCCTAGTCCTGCTCAAATCTGACCAGAAAGCTGAGAGTCACAATCAGAGAGCAGGACTAATCAGGGCAGGAAGCACAGACTGAGAGCTACTGACTGACTATCCAGCAAAGTAGTTGCCTTGAAACTGGATCTGTCAACTGGACAAGAAGCTTTAACAATAATTTACATAAGAGATGAAAATTTTATTCCCTTATATTTTAGCAGTCTCAGAAGGGAATTTGGAGGTCACTTTATCAAGTCTCCCATTTAATAATAAAGTTTCTTTGGTTTAATTCATGTCTGATGAGAACCACCTAGCAGTTCTTTGACTAAATATGGTTGCATTTATTGAGTAGATTATAGATTACATATTTCATATATAGGACCACAAATCCTCAGGATAACCTTGGGGTTTTATTCTTATTTTTTGATTGAGGGAATAGGGACTCAAAGGGGTGATGGTCATATAACTACTAGATATTGACACTGAGCTAGAACTCAGGGCTGCTTTAACACCAGTGCCTGCAAAAGTGAACTTTCGAGCATGTTCAGTGGTAGGTTGAATAATAGCTACCCAAAGATGAGCATGATCAAGATGACTTCCAGAACCTGTGAATATGTTACTTTACATGGTAGAAGTGACTTTGTAGATGTAATTAAGTTAAGGATCTTGAGATGGGAGATTATCCTGGATTATTCAGTTTTGTCCTTGTAAGAGGGTAAGAATCAGAGACAATGTGGTGACAAAAGCTGAGTCAGAGATTGAAAATGCTTCAGTGCTAGCTTGGGCGATGGAAGAAGGAACCACAAGACCACAAGACAAAGAATGCCAATAGACTCTAGACGCTGAAGAATCAAGGAAATGGATTGTCTAGGACTTTCAGAAGGAGCAAGCTCTAATGACTCATTTTAGATTTCTGACTCCAGATTGCAAGGTAATTGATTTGTGCTGTTGTGAGTTATCAAGTTTGTAGTGGTTTGTTACAGCAACAATAGGTAACTAATACACACTCCCTCAGAAGTAGTCCTCATGATGGTGAACACACTATCTCACTTAGCATTCATTCCACATAAAGCCAAGCTCCACATTACTGAAATGGCAACTTGTTGCCCTACTTCTTCACTGCACATAATGCACTTAGGGAGGCAGTTGGAAATGGTGGGGAATGACACTGAAAAGGAACTCAGAGTCTAGATTTTAGATTCTAGTCTCAGCTCTGCCTTAGTGTAGGATGGCCTTATGCCTTAGCCTAAGCAACTCCATTTTAAAACTCTAGTTTGAAACCTGAAGTCTCACCAGGCACACCTACAGAGCCCTCTAGTATGGCCCTCAGGCACAAACAAGTCACTTCTCCCCATCCTGAGGAGCTCACAGTAAAGTCTCTGTCATGTTGTCCTTGCCCAATAAGGGGGAAAGGCAAGGAAATCAGGTTAGGGACCATCAGACCATATGTTTTAACCCCAGGGCAAATGACGTCACTGAGAAATCCAGTGGC
This sequence comes from Callospermophilus lateralis, assembly GCF_048772815.1. Classification (NCBI taxonomy): domain Eukaryota; kingdom Metazoa; phylum Chordata; class Mammalia; order Rodentia; family Sciuridae; genus Callospermophilus; species Callospermophilus lateralis. The sequence goes on from NC_135314.1 coordinate 65,801,319, forward strand.
AGCTGATAGTGATTGAAAGGGTGGTCAGAAGCCCCCAAATTTAGTATAAATGTTAGAGCAAATGAACAGATATTCAGCCAGCCGACACTGATGCACACAAGCCTGAGAGCCTGATGAGGACCCAGAGTGACATCCCAACTCTTCTCATCTGCCCAATCCTCTGTGTTGTTCTCAGGCTCTCAAACTCTACAGCAGCCTCTTGACTCTGGTGAGAAAAGGACTTCTCCCTATGACCCTGTCCTCAGTCAGCTGTCAGCTCCACCCCAGGAGAAGCCTGCCTTGGTTCCTGACCTGATCCCCATGGTCTGAGTGAGTGTTCATCTGCTAGATTTAGAGTCTCAGGCTTGGGAATTTTGATCTGACCTTTGAGCTTATCATGCAGAGGAAATGTCTGTCGTGAACCTGTCGTGATTAAGTGTGTTTACAGTGTTTAGAAGTAATCTAGAATTGTTTGCTGTGAATTGATTACATCTATTGCAGTGCCTAGCATTAAGGATTGTCATTTTCTTAAGAACCTATAGAGTGAAATTGTATTGAGTGATTTGAGTGAATAAAGCATTGAAAAGGGCAGAAGTGTGTGGACATTTTTATTTCTCCCCCCTCAACTGCATAAGTGGCACCTTTTGTCCATCACGACACTTAGCCAGTCAGTTCTTTATGGGCTTTCAGATTTTTCTCCTGTAACGGTAGTGCCTAGCACAAATGTTCTTTGATCCTTTCTGCATCTGAAGTCATAAAACTTTAAAATCGTAGTCATGTAACAATTTGAATATATTTGAAGATATTCTTGTCACTTTTCTCCCACATTTTCCTGTTCCAACACCGCCCATTTCTCATGTAACATGACCTCGGGGCCCTTCCCTCCCTCAGTTGCCCTCCTCTGGGAAAGCTCCATTTCACTTCAAAATTTGGTGCTCAGATCTGCCTTTGATGTCATTCCTGAGCCATTCTTGCTTCCCTTGCTCTTTGAACATACTCTCTTATAAGATTACACGTAACTATTCCTTGGGAGCGTTTGGATTTGGCTTAGTCTTTTCTTCTTATCTTGTCTTGCCTGGCCTTACCTCTCAAAAGAGAGCACCTATAGTGAACAAATCCATATGTCTTAATTTTTTTTTAGGTCGGAAGGACCAGGTCTATTCCAGCATACCTAAATTAACCATTGTTTCTTGCTTAAATGATAATTCATAGACACATGAAAGAGAGTGGTTTAAAACAATTTAGGATCACAAATTTCTCTAAGAAATTCAATGAAAGCTATAGAAAGCTATACACACGTTTTTTGAGTGTACACTATATAAGATTTTCTGCGTCATTTCAAGGCATGCTAGCTGACCTGAAGCACTACTCTGTGCATTCTACACTCACAAGGTCGTTGCTTAGTGGAAGCTTTTCAAAAATCAGTCTAACACTTTATTCTTACACTTCATGGAGGTCCTAAAAATGAGACCCACTGGGCCTGGATTGAATGAACTCCCAGTAAGAATCAGGGAAGGAACGTCTTTAGGCCAAAAAGCAGCTAAGTTCTTAGGTTAAACAAAGAACAGCTTTCAGTGGCCTCCTTCTACAGTAAGAGCTTTGCTTCTTAGGACCTTTCTCTGCAGGATAAATCCTGTTCTTTAGATGCTTGGCCCCTTAGATTAAAGCCATCTGACTGCCTAAGACTTCTCTCAATCACATGATGCTACTGGACAGAGGCTGACACTTCTGTGTCCTCCCAACCACCCCATGCTATCCCCAAACACTGCCCAGCTGTGAAAACACCCTGGTCTGACTTGTGCTTTTGTTTTTTGACACTTGTCCAAGCCTTCCTGGGTGAGGTTTGAGGCACATGAGCTTTGTCCACTGTCCCTCCCTTGCAACCTCCCACCCTCTCTGAAAATGAAAGGCTTCATGTCTTAAAAATAATAACACTCCTTTGGTCATAGTGAGCAGATTTGCAGAGGGGTAAACAAAAACATACTGCTGATCAGGAAGAATTCCTTTGGAGGAAAAAAAAAAACACAACAAAATCTAGGACATTCAGGCATCCTAACATCAGGGATTCACAGAAAAGGAATCACTTTCTATGCTGAAGAACTGGAGTTTGCTCTCTGGTATTCCATGTTTACCTAGAATAGCTGTCTGTGGATAGTCTCCAAGAACTTGATTTCTCTAGTTTAAATTCCTCCATAGGACATGGAGATTATCTGAGCATGGACTTCTGCCAAAAACATGAAGAAAGTTCCCTTATGAAAGAGAGAGATGACTTTCTATCTCAAGTAGTAGCCTATTTATATATTTAGTGAGTATAGATGTTTAGAAAGACAACAACCAAACCCAGTTGTAGGCAAAAATGTGTGGCTAAACCAAGGGTACCCCTCCCCACAAAACGAGAAGGATCACAAATTTAGGCCATTCCTATAGCTTCTTCATAGTGCACTCATTAAAAATCTTAAATTCATTTTGAAAGGGAATTTTATATCACTACTGAAAACCCAGGACCACTTGCTACAAAGAGAAGATAACCACAAAATAAATACAATATAAACAAATAATACTAAATGTTAGATATTATTATCTTTCTCTGTGGAATGATAAATAGGATAGACAAGTTTCATCACTAAACTGAGACTTCCTTCCTAACTAATCAGGATTGATTAAGTGATTAGTGATCTTGATGCCTAATGTTAAAGATGTGACCATTTTCCACCTCATAAATATCATAAATATCACCAGTGGCATGAATTCCACTTTCTGAGCAACGCATATTTAGTCCAGAAATGTCCTGCCTAACTGAAAACCAAAGTATATTTTTTTTCATTGACTCCTCCTGAGATAATATCCTAAGAAATTAGAACTCTAGGGATTGGGTCTAGACTTGTCTATTATGAGCATTTCAGATTAGGAAGCTTCCAGAAGTGGGAACCCCCAATAGATACATCATAAGACATTGTCTCCAGAGACTTCCTTATATAAGGTCCAGCTCTTTGCCCCTGACTACCACCCTTTCTCACCTATTGAGAGATAAAGAGAGAGAGAGAGAGAGAGAGAGAGAGAGAGAGAGAGAATATGACCCCGTCTAAGCACCCAGTATCCTCTAGTTGCCTTGACCTTCTGCTACACAGCCCCTTTAAATATGCCACACAAAGAATTTTCAATACATTTCTCTTCTACCATCCAAATCTAGCTACTTTATCTCTCATTGATTAGTTCCCGCTAAATCATTCAATGAACACAAAGGTTAGCAGCCAATCATGTTAAAAAGATTTTGTTTAGTACTATTTGGAGAAGGCAAGTATAAAATTCCTTCCCTTAATACTAATAGCTACTCTTGAGAATTTACTATGTACCATGATTTGTGCTAAAATGCTTTCCACACATTTCCTTATTTAGTTTTGTAGCTCTCTTATTTGGTTTAACACCTTCATAGCAGACATTTAATAACCCTATGTTCTATACACATAGAGATACAGAGATACTTTGCTTAAGGTCACATAGCCAGAATGTGATGCAGTTGGAATAGGAATCTGGGTCTGTGCATGTTTATAACTTTGTAGTAATCTGATAAATCAATCTGTGATTAGATATTGAAGACTTCCTACATAATGCAAGAGCTCCATTATCATAGCAGCAATGTATCAACCACAGTGTATGTTGAGAAATTGAGGCAGGACAGCAATATCTCTGCAATTACACCACACAGGTTATACCTACTTTGCTTATGTTTGGACCCAACCATATCTACATCAAAATATATACTATTTTAGTGACTTACTGCTAAAAACTAAATTGGAATCACTGAACGTGGTGCTTATTAAAACCAACCGGAGGACATTGAGGTAGAGTTACTAAACAATAAATACAGGCAGAAAATTCTGACTGTTCTAAATTGCTATGAACTGAAACACATGTATCATTACTCCTAATTACCTGTTCCAACATTCAGCCATATCAAATAAATGATTACTTAGAAATAATTGAATCTCTGTTAAATCCATAGAAAGGACATTCACAATAATCCATTATTTTTTGTAACAGATAAGGCAAAATTAAAAAAAATCACTGAAATTTACTGCATTTAGATATTCTGTAAAAAATAATTAAGAATGAGAAAAATGTGGGACATTGCAACATAAATTGAAGGTCCACTTTTATGTACTCATCGTGTGCGCAAATCATCTCTGAATTGCTCTACTTCTGGGCATCCAGGAACCACTCAGTTTAATGTGCATCAGAGAAGGCAGTAGCATGAGAATATGGATGTCAAAAAGAACTGGTCTAAAACTAGTACAAGTAACTGAAGTGCTCTAAGGATAAAGCTTGAAAAAGCATGGATGATGTGGTTATGTACATGTTTCACACACTGCTCATCTTGGGAACTGAGGGCATATTTAGCTAATCCCAATATGTTCTAGGCAGAGCTGAAAGGATGTTCATCTAATATTTGCATAATGAGCTATTTTACTGACACTGAGTCTGTAGCTCTTTAAAACAAAATTAGGAGTGGATCCAACAATACAATGTTCATTAAAACAAAGGAAATGTGCCTGTCAAAGTTTCAATGTTTAATATTTATTATTAGTTATAAGCCTATTTATGTCATTCAAATCAAGTACAAGGAAACACATCATGTCATCATACCCCTTGACATTTTTTTTTTCACAGTTAAAATGAGGTATTTTGGCTTTACAATGTTCTAGGTTGAATTACACAGTTTAATCAAGGTAACAAGAAGATATATTTGAACAATTATTTCCTAGAGGGGAAAAAAGCCAAGTGAATGTGTACGAATAAGATAATTAAGCCATAAAACACATTTCAGAGTATCAAGGAGCATATATGCAAAATTTTAATCCTAAAGCCTTAAATTGGTACAATTTATTATTATTTTTAACTTAATAAACATGCACTGTAGTGTAAAACAATAGAGGAGAAAATATAATATCTATTAGAGCATTTTTCAGATCCATAAATTATCTGAATTGATCAAGACTTATTTTAACTATGACAATTTCTGTATTTTTAATTGCTGATCAGTGAGATTAAGTATTATAGTTGGCATATACACAATATAAATAATGCATACACAATCTATGTTTAACACTTACTAATATTGGGGTGTAAATTAGTAAGTATAATAGCAGCAAGGTAATATTTCTAGAATAGGTTCTAAGATTTGTCATGTTGGTACTACAGATTCATAACTGAAGTGTTATTAGTGCTATAAACTCATAACAATGTAAAATTTCAAATGTACAGAACTACCAAAGATCTATATTTGCCTATTCAAAGTGCTGTGCTTTTTATTAAGCTTAAAGCTTGTGAGCAAGTCTGTGCTATTTGAACTAAATGTTGGTCCCAAGTTCTGGACTGAAATCAAGTATCATTCTAATGACTGGGTAGGGCTGGGGGACAAAATTATGCACTGAAAATAATTAAGAAGAAAAACCCCACTGTGATAGAGTGTGCTGGTCATCACTGTATATATGTATGTGCCTTTTGCCAGCATCCTGTAATGAAGAGTGATTGGCAGGGGATGGAGGATGCCCAGAAGACAAGAGGACAAAGTGGTATTCTATGAAGAAGAGAGGAAAGTATCACACAGAAAAGTGCCTCCAGCCTGCTGATGAAATTGCCTCAACAGACTCTGGAATTGAACTACCAGAAAAGGGAAGGGAAATATTTTATCTAAATCATTTGATTTAGAAATGAGTTTGAAAAGTCCTAAGTAGAACAAGTTTTGTTGATGATGCTAAAACACTATATCTAAAGCAGGATAGCATTATCTCAGAGTATTTTTACAATATCTAAGACTCTGCTATTTTAAGAAAATCAATAGCATTTTGTAGTGTGTACTTCCAAGCTAGGGCTAGTTCAGAAATACAGTGCTGTTGGTGTGCTGTTTCTAGCAGGAAGCTGGGAATCCAAAGGTTAAGGAGGTAAGGTGTCTCTTGGGGGCAGTAAAGAGCTGATCAGAATCCTCTGGAATTAAGGGTAAAGTTTCCAGGTAAACCTCTTATCATTTAATCACTGCACTTCTGTGTTTCCCAGGGCAACATTTTTGAGTGACAAAGCTTTGGTGGCAAACACCAGGATCCAGCCTGCAACAGAGGATCAAAATATACTGGAAATGAGTGGAATTTCAATGGGCAACCGTATTCTTCTGTGTCATACCAAATTTCCTCTTGGCCTAACAAGACTATTTAGCATATATTGAGAAAGCCCACCTCTCGGAAACCCATAAGCATGTTGGAAGGTTTTTTGAGCCCTACATATTTCATTACACATAATACAGAAGGTGCCATTCCTTGTCAAGTTCTGCCAACCTACATCACACTTTTTTAGGAAGTGAGCCCACGCTGGATTCTCTATACTCATACATAGAAAGAAGAATTACCACAACTGTACATCCCCTGAGTATAAGGCATTTAATCTAAACATAGGGATCTTATATTTTCAGGAACCAGTCACCAAGGTTTTCCAAACACTCATCACTAGGTAGCAGACTGCATCTTTATTACAGATGAAAGAAATAGGGACAATTTTGTATAGGGTTGCTTGCTCAGCTAAGGGAGTGGAGTCTTACGGCAGTGTCCCATTCATTAGCCAATTCTGTTTCCCAGAACCTAACAGACAATGAAGAACACTACAAAACTTCCCCTCTGGCAGGAATGCAATCTGCAATAGCCTGATTTTGTGTAAGCCCTTTTTCCTCCTAAGAAAGGTGGACAGAAACATAATTTTTTTTATGTGAATATGAGGTCATGCAAGAAGAAACTATAAAATAGTTAAGATATATCATCACCTGGGCTCAGATCTTGTGCTTTTCTTTGCATTTATTTAAAACTTGGATTTGAACTGTGGCTTAACCTCAAAAATTCAGGGCTCTGGACTCAGCACTAAGGAAAATGACTAAACAGTTATTATTGAGTCAAATGCAGCAGATATAAAAAAATCTTGCATGACCCTCTTTCATCTGCCATTAATAAAAAACTTTAATCCTCAATAACTTATCATTTTATTCCATCAATCCTATCTTGACCTCTCTCTCCAGTCTTCAGGATATCTTCTCTTTCCATGACATCACATGGTACCTCTAATAAGCTGAAAGTCCAAGCCTTTAAAACACTATTTTCACTGATTTGAAATCTGTGATGGTCCCTTTGCCACAAAATCATGGAAATGTGATGGTGTTGGAATGGTCTATGGAGCTCATGAAAAAAACAGTTATATTTCGGAGTAAACAGGACCCCAAATTCTGTGAGATTAATTCCTCATTGGCTTAATCAAGTAGCTGTTTAGCTGATCTTGAAGTTAAGTCTGAGCAAGTGTGAGAGTCTTTGTTTGATCTTGTTTTGATCACCCAGAACTTGTGAGAACAAGTGATGGGGATGGATCACCATTCTTATGGTTGTAGAATAAGTCACTGACCTAAAGTCTACTTTCTCTCTGTGCCATGTGCCGGAGTTCTCCTGCGTAACTTCATGATCAAGAAACAGAATGCACACATTTTTTTTTTTTTTTGCAATAAAGTGTGCCTTTTTCTGGGGGCAGAGATTCGAGTATTTACCAGAACTCTAGTGCAGAGTTGCAAAATTCAAACAAAGCTGGCAATCCATAGCAGCATGGAGGAGCAAAAGCCAGCATGGGCTCATGCAGAGCTAGGCTTTGTACATGAAACCTTAGGATTTTTCTGTTCTGTGTCGTGCTCCATGATTTTTCTCTTATCATGCAAACACCAAGATGCATTTAAATGTCACAATTCAAGAGAAGTGCAACTATATATTTAAAAATGAAGAAAGAACATCAAGTAAACATTTTACTGGACAGTCAGCAGCCATTGGGTGTCGCTCACCTCCTGTGCAGATACCTGTCAAAACACCTGGCCTCATAGCACCAAGCACCTGGACAAAGCTGAGGCTCAAATAAAACAGAGCAGAATAATTCTCCTCTTGCCTCCTTATCTCTTTGTCAAGTACCACAGGGTTAGTCCTTAGCAAATGACCAAGAATTAAAAACCAAACCAAAATGGAGCAATAAAAACAAAAATAAAACCCTGAGGTTAAGCTAGGGATTTCAGAGCCAGTCATTAGAGTTCAACAGCAGAACTGAGGGAAAATTTAGAAAGTGAGGACACCCACCTTCTTAGGCCCTACAGAATTTGACAATACTATCCTAGAAACCTCTTCAGGGAAGAGTTCAAATACAAAAACAGGGAAAGTTAAACCAGATTTTCCCATAGGTATTCCTGTTGTGATCTTCTTGAGCTGAGGATGCAAAAGGTCAGGGCTTAAGCTGCTTTACAGAAAGTGAAGGCTGGAAGACCAGTAGATGGGGGGACGTAGGTGCTGTTGGTAGCTCACCTAAGATATCCCCCAATACAGGCAATGTGCAAAAAATCTGTCTGTGAAATCAAAGGACAGAAATGGGAAACTGCTGGAAGAAGAATCCAGCAATCTTTATAAATGCCCACATCCATTCCGGATTCCAGGTTTATATTTTCTCTTTAAAAATCCCAAAACTGACACTTCCTTAGGGATCCCATCAATATAACAGGGCTGAGGGACATCAAAGTGAGTGCATCCTGAGGCCCAGTTTTATTTCTGGCTTCTTTCTTTCCAGCTTTCTGCTGGAGGGTCTACTCAAGGACTGAGAGTTCTTCATGACCCATTCCATCTTCTGTCCCTGTGTGTGGTTCGACAGTGGTTCTTGGATTTGGATCACATCTACACATCCACATTGTCCTCAGCAGGTTTGGGGGAGCCAGGACACCTGCCGCAGAATCCAAATTCACTCACAGACCTGGATGCACAGTCCTGGTAAGGGGAGGAAGGCTGTAGCAGCGTCTGTTCTGGGCAAGGAAAGGTCAGTTATCTCCTGTGTGAGTGCTCTTGAGGTCAGAAGCACTGCAGATACTTACTCTATAAATAAATAATGAATAAATAAATAAACAAACCAAAACACAAGAGGGCTCTTTATAGATAAGCACCTCTTATCAGTTAAAAAAAAAATCCCCTCTTGAGTTTCAAAGCCCTCATGCAGTAGTGATAAGTAGGCTCAGAACAACCTGCAGAAAGTAGAGAAATCCAGACAAGCACTGGAAAAGTCCCAACACTGGGTATTTCTCACTTGATGACACACAAGTCATCCTAAAGGTCCCCGAGGTAGTCTTGTTTTCCAGGAGTTTTAGAATGGCTCCAAACCCACTTGGAGCTTCCTCCTTTAATGCCATTGCACTCTCCCACGCATTTTGCGTCAGCGTCCATGGTGTCATGGACAAAGTGCCTTCTACTTGGCACTGTATGCCACTGTGCAGGTCTCAGTCATAAGCAGACAACAATGAAATGCAATTCCAAGGTCTGGCTTGAAGACCCCAATCCAAAGAGGACTTTGCCAAAATGATGCAGGTGTTCACTCGGCAGTTATTTTAGAAAACTACTAGAGAATTAAATCAAAGAAAGATGGCATGCAGCAAACATGCATGTCTATCTCTTGGTGGGCCCTGTACCAAAAAGATCTCCCATCGTTGTTCCTTCCCTTTTAAGAAGGGCCCCCCATACACTAGAAAGGAATTAATGCTTTAAAACTAGAAAACATTTCTGATACCAAGGGCAGTATGCACTGTTTAACTGAAGAATTCAGGTGACCAGTTACCAACACAAGGTATGCATAAACAGCATGTAGATGAAACACCTTGGTGACAAACAGGTCTTATTCCCTCAGGGAAGTAGTAGAGACATTCGACAACCCTGGAGAGAACTGATGCTTGGCTTCCTGTCCTCCCAGAACAGAACCTCAAGTTGAAGTTAGAGCCAGTCACAGGGCAGTCCAAACCTGCAATGAGTCATCCTTTGGACCAGAAATACCTTTCTGGCTTAGCCTTCTCACTGGCTCAAACACAAGACCCTGGAAACCAATAGAGAACTGGATCAATTGAGGGATACTCCATATTCCAGTGGACTGGAGACCCTATTTCCATATTCCATTCACTACCACAAGTCACTGGGGAGATTCTGACCTTGAGCACATGAAACATGCTTTCTTCCCTTAGACTTAAGCTTTTTAAAAGTCTCATTTGGGAAAAATGCAACTGAAGGCCCTGTAATGCTATCCCAATGGCCCTGTGAGGAAGGAAAAGAAAAAAAGAAGCCCTCCTCCTCTCTTCACTATCACTGCCCAGGGGCCACCCCAACAGGAAATTCTTCAAAGAATCCTACCCTGGATCAACAACTTCAACCCTAGGTTAAATAAACAAATCAGCATTTAGCCAAAGCTCTGTCCTCCTGCAGAAGGTCATTCAACTCAATGACGGTTGTGGCAAAGTCCACCAGGTCCACGAAGTCAGACGTGATGATGTTGACACCCATGGCACCAGGCTTCTGAGTTTTCACCCAATCCAGGATGGCAGGAAGATTCCTACACAGAGGAAAGTGTTGAGAAAGACCGGAGAGTTTAGAAGAACTTCTCCAGAAAAGTAAACACAACATTTCCATCAATATAACAAAAGTATGTTAATAAAGCACAAGCCCCCAGGGCTAAGTCCATTTAAGTTTATATCTCCAGCAAGGATGAAGTTGTCTCTAATCCATCAGAAAATTAAATTTTCCAGGGTTTCTTTAATAGAAGAGGAGATTATTTGTCCCAAGCATCAAAGGGATACCCATGTCAACAGGACCTTGAAACATTAAGCTCAAGAGTCTAATTATGGCTGGGTTCTTTGATTTTTTTTATTATAACAAAAACTTCAAAGATATGCAACATTGAAAGAATTTTACAGTAAGTAAATATATCCACCACCCATAATTTACCACTAAAATTTTTCTATACTTGCCTGCCACCTATCTATTCATCAACCAACACTATCCTTCCATCAATCCAGCTGTTTTTCACATAGTTGAATGCAAACATTTATACACTTCCCCTAAATGCTTCAGCAAAAATATGATTAAATAGGAGTCTCCATGTGTTTCCAGTTTTCTTGAAATAAAGATTACATTCAATAAAATGCACTTGCTGAGTTTTGACAACCATATATAAATGACCCAAACTCATAACTGTATAGAGCATTACCAACACTCCAGAAAGTTCTCACATGCCCTTTCCCAGTCAATTCCTGCTCCATTCCCTCAGAGGCAACAACTTGTATTGATTTTTTTCCATGGTAGATGATATTTACCTATTCTAAACTTCATGTTGACCATACAATGTGTATTCTTTTGTATGAGCCTTCTTTTATTCAGCATAATGGTATTCAAACTCATCCATGGCATTGCATGGATCTGTATTTTTTTATTTTGTGGGTTTTTTTTGTTTTGTTTTGTTTTGTTTTTGCGCCAGGGATTGAACTCAGGGCACTCAACCACTGGGCCACATTCACATCCCCAGCCCTATTCTGTATTTTATTCAGAGACAAGGTCTCAATAAGTTGCTTAGCACCTCACTGTTGCTGAGGCTGACTTTGAACTCACGATTCTCCTGCCTCAGCCTCCTGAGCTGCTGGGATTACAGGCATGCGCCACCATGTGTGAAGGGATCTGTATTTTTTATTTCTTAAATACTGCATATTATTTCACAGAATGAACATAACACAGTTTGTCCATTTTTCTATTGATGAATACACAAGCTGTTTCCAATTTTTAGTTGTTATGAATAAAACTGTTATGGGAATTCTTCTACAAGGCTTTTTATGGACATTTGTTTTCATTTCTCTCAGCTAAATACCAAGGCATGGGATTACTGTATTATAAGGCTGGTTTACATTTAGCATTATGAGAAACTACAAGACTTGTTCCTAAGAGATTGTGCATGTGGATGCTGCCTCATATCCTTCCTCAAATTTGGTGCTATCTTTTAATTTTAGTCATTCTAGTGAATATGTAGTGACATCTCACAGTGTTATAATTTGCATCTTTCTGATGAATAATGGTGTTGAGCAGTTTGTCATGTGCTTATTGACCATTCATGAAGTAGCTATTTGATTCTTTTACATTTTTCACTTTTTGAACATGTTCAGCTATTGAAATTACTTATAGTCTGTTAGATTTTTTTATTATCAACAAAGTATCTTTACTTAAAATGCTTTCAACCAATCTCTATTATATTTCATTCTTTTTTTTTTTGCTTTTTAAAAAAATTTATATATGACAGCGGAATGCATTATAATTCTTATTACACATATAGAGCACAACTTTTCATATCACTAGTTGTATACACAGTATATTCACACCAATTCGTGTCTTCATATATGTACTTTGGATAATAATGTAAATCACATTCCACCATCATTTATAACCCCATGCCCCCTGCTTTCTCCTCCAACCCCTCTGCCCTATCTAGAGTTTGTCTATTCCTCCCATGCTCTCTCTCCCTATCTCACTATGAATCAGCCTCCTTGTGTCAAAGAAAACATTCGGCATTTGTTTGGGGGGGATTGGCTAATTTCACTTAGCATTATCTTCTCTAACTCCATCCATTTGCCTGCAAATGCTATGACTTTATTCTCTTTTATTGTTGAGTAATATTCCATTGCCACTTTTTTTTTTTTATCCATTCATCTATTGAAGGGCATCTAGGTTGGTTCCACAGTTTAGCTATTGTGAATTGTGCTGCTAAAAATAGGAGTCTCCATGTGATTCCAGTTTTCAGAGGAAAGTGCTGGGAGAAGAGAAGATGTGACTGTGTCTCTGTAGTATGCTGTTTTTAAGCCTTTTGGGTATAGACTGAGGAGAGGGATAGCTGGGTCAAATGGTGATTCCATTCCCAATTTTCCAAGAAATCTCCATGCTTTCCATATTGCACCAATTTTCAGTCTTACCAGCAACGTATGAGTGTACCTTTTTCCCCACATTCTCACCAACATAATAAAAAATGTTGATAATAAAAAAATGTTGCTTGTCTTCGTAATAACTGCCATTCTGACTGGAGTGAGATGAAATCTTAGAGTAGTTTTTATTTGCATTTCTCTAATTGCTAGTAATGATAAACATTATTTCATATATTTGTTTATTTTCTCCCATCCTGTAGCTTGCTTTTGTCTCAATGACACATTCAGATGAGTGGAATTCCTTAATTTTTATAGAATCAAACTTACCAATTTGTTCTTTTATAATTTCTGAGATCTAAGAAATCTTCACTTACTCCTCATTCAAAAAGATATCCTATGTTTTCTTCTAAAAGCTTTATGAGTTCAGGCCTAAGGTCCATCTCAGGTTAATTTTTGTGTATAGCATAAAGTAGGAGTCAAAGTTCACTTTTTCCACACGGATAGACAGTTATCCTGTCACTACATGTGGCTTCCTGATAGACTGATATCTAATCAGTTGCCTCATGAACAGTCTGCTGGTGCCATTTTTCTAGACGGAAGGCTTCCTATATTACACCCTGAAGTTTTGCCCAGAGCTCAGTTTAGTGACATTTAAAACAAAATTCAGTGTGATGATTTCTACATTAGTAGTAAATGTGAACTACCATGGGCACTATAGAGGAGAAAGCCATAAAGTGCACTCGTAACTTTTCATCATGATAAAACAGCTCACTAAATCCTCAATGGGTTGAAAATGACTAGAGGGAGATAGAAACTGGGCGTACCTTTGGTGAAGGGACCGGAAATTTTTTAGGAAGATTTGCTTTAGGTCAAAAATTGAGAATAAGTGAAGTATTATATTAACTCATCTCTTTCTCTTCTTTTGGTTACACTCTTTGGTTGTCAATTTTTCCCTTCCGTTTCTTTTAGAATACATCTAAAGCCACCCTCCCTCCTTTAGGAATACATCTAACTTCTTAGTCTTCTAGAAAGACAATGTTATTACAGCCTTGGTAGATTTTTTTTCCCCTTCCCCTCTTGCTTTTCCTCTTACCATGATGCCTATAATCAGTTCTGGATCTCTTCTCTTACTCAGTGTACTCTACTATCAACTCAAATCAATTTACATTTTATATTTTGTAGCAGATTATGACTTAATAGACTACCCTCCCAAGAATGCTCCCAGTTTTAGCTGGGATTCCTGAGAATTTAATAATCTCAATATGACCTTAACTTGTTGAATTTTGCTGTCCCTCAGCTTCTTCCTTGTAAAGCAGTGGTAATAATGCTCTCAGACAGATTTGGGGGTAGAGATTAAGTAAAATAATACATATAAAGTGTTTAGTGCATTGAGTAGCATGTAAGCAACTGGCAAAAGAAAAAGAATCATGAATAAAAGAGTATAAGGTAGAGATATTTGGGAGCTGGAAATAAAAAAAAGCCTTCAAAAAAAGTCATCTTTTGTTGTTTAGGCAACAAAATGTTATGATCTGAGTGTTAGGGGCTGCAAATACTGACCTATTTTGGGGACAGAGTTCATAAATATCTAGTGGCCCACGTGAAAAACCTGCTAGTACTCAAGGAAAGAGGCATTCAGACTTCTTTTCAAAACAAAAGAACAAAACAAAACAAAACAAAAATCCCTAGTCTGTTAAAGTATGAGGTGAAAGTGCCATCTGCTGGCTGTCTTGGAAATGAACAGAATTGAAGGCCTGGATGCAACCCCAGCCAACAGCGGCAAGAGCCAAACCTTGAGGGATCCCTGTTAGTCTGAGCAGAGAAATGTGGGGAGGGTGTGAATCTGGTCTCTAGGAAAAAAGAGCTCTGCATCCATTGCGGGTCAGTCTTCCCTAAGACACGGATAAAATAACTGAGATTATGTGTAGAGAAAAGGACATGTAGAATCCACTGGAAAGAGGAGTCACTTTATTTTCTTAACTCCTGGCACTTCCCAGGATGAGAGGGCCATGAACAAGGCTGACAGATGTTGCTGACAGCCCCTCAGGCTACAATCTCCTCAGGGTGCAAAACAGTAAGCTTAAAACTTGCCCTTGGCTTTGGGGCTCACTCTAGGACAAGGCTGGTTCACACTGCCTTCCTGGGTTTCTTTACAACCAGGGATGGCATACCTATTCTATGCCAGGCACTGTGGTAGGCATTTCCAGGTTAGGATAATAATCTTGTGGGGTTCTATTAATCCCTTTTAAATGGTGAGAAAAAACACAGCCCAGAGAACTTGTCCAAGGCCACATTATTGCCAAGGGACGGCATGAGTTTGCTAAGGTTTCCCTAATAAAATCTATGCTAGGTGGCTTCAACAATTAGAGTTTATTTTCTTTTATTTCAAGAAGTTGGAAGTCCAAGATCAAGGAGACAGCAGGTCTGGTCTCTTCTGAGGCCTCTCTGCTTGGTTTGTAGATGACCACATTCTCACATTTCCTATGCCTGAACACATGCCTGGTGTCTACATTTTCTCTTCCTTTAATGACAACAGTGAGATTGGATTAGGGCCCGTCCTAATTATCTCTATAAAAGGCCCTTCTCCCAATATAGTCACATTCTAAGGAAGCATGGTGACAGCTTCAATATATAAATTTAGGGGTTAAGGGCATAATTCAGACCACAACAGGGACCAATGTAGGCTCCAGTCTCAGGCCCTCTGATTTCAGTCCATGTCGCCTTCTTGAGTTCCATGGTTGCTCTATCTTCAAGCTTAGGCAAAACTCATTTTTTTCTGATTTCAGGGGGAGTGCTAGGAATCTGAATTTTAGATTTCTATGAGTCTGGTGGAAAGTACCATAAAAATTCAGTTTTTGTGGATTCCTTCTAGGGTGATGAACCAAGGTGTATAAGATCTCATGTCCAAAGCTTGCTGAAGGCTTTATTGGGGTCCCATGGGTGGGGGTTATCTCTCTGCCAAGAAAACCACCTCTGCATGTGTAGAATAATGCAGCTTGTCTTCTTCCCCTTGGTTTGAGATGATAACCCGTGCCTAGGGTCAGCTGAAGCACCCCTATTCTTTTATACCTTAGGACAGACACTCTGAGTGCTGATGCTCAGGGGAGGGACAGATGTTCACCCAGTAATTCAGAGGAGATGACAACCACATGCTGTGCTGGCATCTAAGAACACATTCCTGACCAGACCTGCATTTCCTCCTTTGGTTGATGAGCAGGCATAGGAATGCATGATCACACCCATGATATTCTTGTGATGAACAGGGATTAAATGCCAAAGTATCTTTCCAAGATCAGGGACCTCAGCCTGCTACCAGTTGGACAAGAGCTCTGACACACTGAAAGATCTTGGCCTTAGGCACATGCCACTATCATTACCACCAAACAAGGAGCTTGGGATTCACTGCAGGCATATTAAAGTGCTAAGAATTAACAAATATAAAAATCATGGTGAAATTGAGGGTTAACGGTTGTAAACAAGGAGATCTGACCAGATTCAGGTACTAAGAACACAAAAAGCCTGTGGAGCAGAAAAGAACAGGGCAATAAAATGTGCTATATCCAAGGCAGTGTGGCACACTGGAGAGGGTGGTGGTGCAATGACCAGAGTACAAGATGTGTGGGTCACCTAGAGCCACTGGATTCCACCTTAAGTGGGGATGATGAAGTGCTTTAGAGAATGTGTCCTCTGGAGCCTGGCTTGGGTTTTAAAACCAAATGAAGTCACATGCAAAAAAGGCATTTCATACTCAGGAAACAGTAAAAAGATCTAACTTACGCTGATTTTTAAATAGTCCTTCCTCTCTTACTAGTACAGCTTTCTGTACAGATTTTTATTATAGTGATTTTTCACATTTCTAAGTAGAAATGTTCATACTAGTGTTTTCTGTGAGACTGAGAATTAATTCCACAAGGCAGAGACTGTTATTCATCTTGTACATTCACACCTACTTCCTCTTAGGTACTCAGTTTGTTGTATGAATAAGTAAATAATGTTAATCTACAAGTTTACTAAAGATATGAGGAAAATGGTGCAAGTTCATGAATATATGTTATTTTTTAAAATTTATAATTCTGAATCCTCCAAAGAGATTGAGATCATACTGGATTGTTTGGTTCGAGCCAAGTACATAAATTCTAAGTTAAGAGTTACAGTCACACCAAAAGGGGCTTCTGGTTCTGTCCATAGTCTACAAAATCAGGAGCTTTCACCAAGAAAGAAAACTGCAGGTACTTCTTACTCTCTAAATTCCTGATTTACTGTTATCTGAACTCATGTTCTCCAAGCTCAGAAACAAACAAATAGGGACAAGTGTTGAATGAATATTTCACTATTTGAAATCTGAACTCACCATACGGAACTCAGGAACCAAACTGATTCTTGTGAGTATCTTTTGTTACCCAAACATATTAGCTGGAATTGTAAGGGATACCCTATTGTTCAAATGTATTATTTATATTTATATAAATATAAATAATACATCCATCTAAACCATCCTTTTCTTGCAACACCTGTCATTCATTGTGTTCATTGGTGTCCAGGATAAAGAACATCATCTCCTATGAAATGATTGAGTGCTTCCTGCTTAATTGTAGTCAGGCTTAATTCTTCCTTGAGGAAGTATTTGAAGCTATGTCATAGAACTTAGGACTCATGGTCCCCATGGAAGGGAGAAGAACAAATTCTTGATGGGCCACATCTAAATTCCTAGCACTCAGCAGAGTGGTTTGTGATTCATACCACTTAAATGAGTGAGTACCTGGGCTTACAGGGCAGGGGCAGGGACATGATGAGGCCAGATGTCAGAAGTGATCAGACAGTGGTGTTGACTCAAAGTGGGTTGCCTTAGTATCAAAATGTAGAGAGTATTTGTGGAATAATGTGTACATTTTAATGAAATGTTTAGGGTTCTTTTGGGCACTATTAATGCAATCCCCTTCAAATTCACATCTTATTTCCAACACTTGGTATTTAAAAAAAATTTTTTTTAATCTCTAAAGTTTTACTTTGATGTATTCAGAAGAGAATCAAGGTAAAAATTCTTTAAAAACCTAACACATGGGGTAGAAGCAAACTCTTACCTATGAACCAGGGTGTTCTTGAGGCCCCCCACAAGGCCTCGGGCGATGGTCTTTACTCTGGGGGTAAGAATTGCCTGGGAGACATGGAAGGAGCCCTGGGGGGCACGCTCACTCAGAGTGGTCTCCAAGAAGAGGATTAGTTTTCTCACACTTGTGGTATTTGCCCAAGGTGCTGGAATCTTCTTTCCTGGCCACAAGAAGGAGTACTGCTTGTAGAAGGGACAGTGGTAGAAGATAAGAACCTGAAATGTTCAAAACCAAGAGAGGCAATTCATGAAAAAGCCGAATGCTAACTAACCCCTGGGATTTACACTGATTACTGGGAGGAAAGATAAATATATGTGGGAATGAAAAAATTGTTATGTACATACTTTAAAAAATCAATGAGCAAAGATTTACTGAGCACTTCTATATGACTGACTCAAAGATTCTTTTATTTTTTGTCATGAACAACTTTGGAAGTCTGGTAAAAATCACTGCCACCTTCTCAGAATTATAAATGAATATAAAACAAAATAGACAAGATGACAAAGGAAACCAATGATAAGAAAATAGGCCTATGAATACATTAAATACATTTGTAATAAATAAATGCATACCCCTCCTGATAAATTCATTGAATAAAATATTTTATTGTGAGTCTAGTAAGTCTCACAATTTGAGTTAGTGATGAGCACAAGTGAGGTTTTAAGACAGCTGCAAGAACTGAAATGTGAGATGGACATCTATGGGGATAAAATAATAAAGCCAACACCATTGTGGGCCACTGCCTGTACTTATAAATGAATTTTCAGTTAAAATTTAGTAAAAACAAATGTGTAATATTTTACCATCCAAATTCAGTCTTGTTAAATTATATCCACCCACACCCCCTTGGGAAATCTATGGACTTCAAGCTTGAAAATTCTCAGGTTGGGTTAGCTCATGTGGTCTAGAAGTTATGTTTCCTGTGTTCATGAAATTGACACCGAGCTCTTGGAGTTTCGATAGACACATTGAACTGATTTGTGAGTCTGTAGATTTTTAACTGTGTGCACTGACTCTGAATGAAATCATGCCTCCCAGTGGAGGAAGGGAGTGTGCCACTCGAGACAGGGATGACTTCACAGAGGCAATGGGCCTCCAGTGGGACCGCTCACGATGGTGGTAATTTTGAAAATAATTAGCCAGCTACATCCACAGCATTAATTAGTTTCTGGGTGGCAGCTGTGGGACAGGGAATTGCTATTTCAATTGTCCCAATTCGGATCTCTGTGTAGGTTTCTAGAAGTAATATATTTCTTCCCATTTTGAGCTCCCATGATCTGCTAAAGGAAAGTTCTGGGCATGCAGGGTCCCTGGACTGCAGTCCACAGATAGCTGGCCTGGAGCCCAATCCTCCAGGCACCCAAGAACAAGGGCTTTGCAGTCCGTCTTGTTTCCAGTGTACATTTAGCTGGTGACTAAGGTGTTGACTGACTGTCCCAGAGGCCCAGAGCCAGCGAGTGCCAGGCTGCATGCACTAAGCAGGGTCATGGCTTGCTGTTTTTAATGGTTTTGAATAATGCTGACTGGCTGTAAATGATGTCTGTGGTAAACACGCATTAATGAGGTTAATCACAGGCTCACGGTAAGCAGATTGCCTGGGAGATCCTGGAGGATTTCCTCCTGGCAGTGGTATAATTGGCAAGTTTGGAAGGCTGGGGACTCCCAGAAGAGCTGCCCTGGGCAGTGGACTGTAGGAGGGGAAGGAAGCTCTGCAGGCTTGTGTCAGGCCTGCCACAGGATCTCCCTTGACACCTGGCCCCTGGGCTAAGCATCCCAAAAGGACAGTGCTATCCTTTGTTCTGCCTTGAAAAGGTGCAAACAGTATAAATTTTGCCAGGGGGCTTCATGCTTTTCCTCAAGTGCCCTGTTGAGCAATCTGACCCTGAAAGGTTCAGGGGAATTTCTGCCCACAGTGGAGGCCAGCCTAAGCAAATCAGCTCTCATTCTATAAGATTTCAGGGGTGGAGTTTCTCGCCCAGGGCCTGTGCTTTGCATCCTCTTCCCCACCTCACTCTGCTGCAGTTTTCTCTGAAACACTTTACCCTACAGCTCAGCAGCTCATGTTCGGTTTTCCTCTTGAGACAGTTTTAAAAATCTCATTTCCTTTAAGAACTATTCCTTGATTGACTGCCTCTTACTCTGAGCATTTCTTTACTGGGGGCCTTGGGAGGCAGATTTATGCTATGTTCTACTTTTCATCTGATTTATTTAAAAAAAAAAATCCCTTCCTATGCTACAGAGCATTCAAGATAGTCTTATCTTGTGTTTGCATGTTAACTGTTTTGTATTTACTAGAGTTGTCTATTCCTACCTTCTCCGTGAGATCATAAATACTTTGGAGATGTACATTCAATTTTCTGATTCATTGATTTTTTAAAGTATGTACATAACAATTTTTTCATTCCCACATATATTTATCTTTCTATTCTACTCTGGGACCCTCTGAAATTAGGGGCTTATTGATAAAGAAAAAGCATTTTATTAGCAAAACAGATGAGAGCAGTTGTGAAATGATCAGGGAGCATGAACAGCCCTCAGAGAGCAGCAGAAGCCATGGGAAGTCTGGAGCAGAAAGAACCTGTGATGGAATCCTGGCTCTTCATTCACCCACAATGTTTCCTCCAGCAAGTTGCTCAACATCCCTATGCCTCAGTTTCCTCATCTGTAAAATAGAATACTAATAAAATACCTATCTCATAGTGTTGTTAGGAGGATCATGTGAGTTAATCCATATGCCTAGCACATAATAAAGGCTTAGGTGTTACTGCTATCGTTACTATTATCTAGTGATGTGA
Source organism: Callospermophilus lateralis (assembly GCF_048772815.1). NCBI lineage: Eukaryota > Metazoa > Chordata > Mammalia > Rodentia > Sciuridae > Callospermophilus > Callospermophilus lateralis. The sequence goes on from NC_135314.1 coordinate 65,821,964, forward strand.
AAGAGAAACTCTCCGGGGATCAATATCTCTCCAGGTTGGTTGGACCTGTGACTTTGAATATATATAAACTTGGGTTTGGGGGAGAGATGTGATAAATATTTGGCAAAATATCACAAAAGTTTTAGTGAGGAAAAAATGACTTAGACATATTTTAACAAATACTAAGATTTACCTCAATCAGCCTCTGTGGAGTCAAAACATTTAGCACTTGCCGTCAAGTCTTCTCATCGGTTTCCCCACTTCTGCCCTCTCCCCCTGGCCCTGATGTTGTCCTAGCACAAGAATCGGAGGGATCCCATTAAGACCTGCATCAGGGCAAAGCTGTGCTCAGAACTCTCCCCTGTGTGACCACCGACTATCTCTCTGACCTCTTCCTGCTCTTCATTACCTGCTTATTAGCTTCTGTCCCTGTTTTTCCTCAAAGATATCAGGGACACTCCTGCTTCAAGGCCTCTGTGCTGGCTGCTTCCTCTGCTTCCAAGACCCTCATGTTTCACTCCTTTGAATGCAACCTTTTCCACAAATCTTCACATAGATTGCCCTGCTCATGCCATGCAAAACTCAACCCACCCACCCGCACAGTCCTGGTTCCCGGATACCATGCTGAGCTTCTCCTTTTCCACAGTTCTTACCACTTTTCACCAACACATATTTATTACCTTTATTCTACGACCTATCTCTACCCACTTGAATGAAAGCTCCACTAGGGCAAGGATCATTGTCTGCTTACTCACTGATAAGAATGGTACCTGGGTACATACTGGTATTCAATAAATATTTACAAATACAGGGGCTGGGGATGTGGTTCAAGTGGTAGCGTGCTTGCCTGGCATGCGCAGGGCACTGGGTTCGATCCTCAGCACCACATAAAAGTAAAATAAAGAGGGCTGGGGATGTGGCTCAAGCGGTAGCGTGCTCGCCTGGTATGCATGCGGCCAGGGTTCAATCCTCAGCACCACATACAAACAAAGATGTTGTGTCCGCCAAATACTAAAAAATAAATGTTAAAATTCTCTCTCTCTCCCTCTCTCTCACTCTTTAAAAAAAAAAGTAAAATAAAGATGTTGTGTCCACCGAAAACTAAAAAATAAAAATATTAAAAATTCTCTCTCTCTTTAAAAAAAATTTACAAATACATAATCTTTAACTTATTTTTAACTAAGTCTCTCCCTGAGTTCAAAAACATCTGCCTCTCTTAAGGATGTTTTGCTTTTTGCATCTATTAGGCAAATAAGCAACTTTGCTTTAAGGTACTTGCTTTTTTTTTTTTTTTAAGAGACTATATTATTGGTTGCTTGATGTGACTTAGATATGAGGCGCTCCCCCAAAAATTCATGTGTGAGACTATTTGAGACCATTCCATTTTAAGGTGGAATGGTTGTATGGTGAGAGTTGTAACCTAACCAATGGATAAAAACATTGATAGGGATTACCTGGGTGGTAACTGTAGACAGGTAGGGTGTGGGCTGAAGGCAGGTTTCTGGGGATGTACCTTTGGAGATTTTGTCCCTGGTGAATGGAGCTCTCTCTGCTTCCCATTGCCATATTCTAAGCTGCTTTTCCCCTATCACTCCTTTTTCCCATGTTGCTCTGTTTCACCTTGGGCCCAGAGGTATAGAGTGCATCGGAATCTCTGAAACTGGGAGCCCCAAATAAACTTTTCTTTCTCTTTAACTATCAGGCCTTGGTCACAGTGATGAAAAAGCTCATTAAAACATTGTTCTTTCCCTGAAGCTCTTCCCTGCTGCTACCATCCATGAAACCAGAGTGGAATGTATCAGAGTCCCACATTCCTTTGCCTGATCGTGTCCCTCATGGTCTAGGTTTGGAGGCTCTTCTGGAAACACACTCTCAGCAGGTGTGTTCAACAGGTCTTCCTTTCTTAACTCTGTCTGTGACCCAAATTCTATGAGGAGGGCCTGTAAAATAGTCATATTCCTGTGATGAATGACTTCATACAACTTTGTCAGCTAATACTGTTCCTTTTCACTCAATACCTTGGCAAGGGTGATCTGCAGAGACCTGAGAGTGTGGGTTTAAAGCAGACCTCTGGGAAGATAGAATGGTAAGGACCTAGTGGCCCATTTTACAATTTTGCCTCGGGCTAGTTCTGAGCAGGCCTTTCTGTCAATTTACATGCCAAGCAGATTGCCAAACTTTAAATATTTGGCAGGGGTTAACCCAGTGAAATAGAGCTCAGGGAAGCTTTGCAATTATCCTAGAGCTCAGGAATCAGTGTACCAAACAATCCCACACTTTCCAGCCTTTGAGCCCAGGGTTGAGCTGTTTTACAGATGAATACACAGAAAAAGCAGAAAGAGTTGCCTTCGTGCCCTTGACCTCTGGTCCCTCCTGTCCCTCCTTCCCTCCTACCTGGCACTTCTTCTCCCACAGGGTTTGCAGCGTCATGCTTTCCACACTGCAGGCTGGACACAACTTGTTTTCAAAGGCCTCCTGGATCCGGAGAGCCAGGCATTTGTGATGCGCCTCATCCATGGCATAGAAGTGGTTAAAATCCAGGAAGACAATCTCTTGGGGGTGTTGTGTAAGGAAGGAGTCAATCTCCATCAGCCCATCCCAGACCTTGATGCCAAAAAGCCCATGGATGAAGTAGATCTCCTGGTCGGTGTCCCCTGGCTTGGAAGACACACGCAGGTCAAAATAGCGGATCCCAGCTTCCAGCTGTTCCCGGAAGGTCAGGTTCTGAGTCACAGACCATTTCTTCATGAGCTTCTTCACCAAGGAGATCCTGGCGAGGCGTTTGATAGCCTGAGTTTGGTCAGGCCCCACGGGGGACTTTTCATCCACCCAGTAGCTGAATGAATCATGGGAACCTGGACAGGGCAATAAAAGGGAAGAAGACATGAGGTGGGAGCTGGGAGCATGGAGCCGACTGATAAGAAAACAACCGCAACAAAAATGAAGAACGCAATGTATGAAAGCATTGTAAATGGATACTTGCAAGATTCTCCAAGCCTGCTGAGGATGAAATAAACGCAAATAAAAGCAATGCAGTCTTATTAGCAGTTTGTTAAGCCCAGGGTAACACTATAATTCTCACATATTGCTAGTGTGAGGTAAATTAATAAATACTCTACTGGAAAGCCATTTAGAAATATGTTGAGAAACAGTAGCTTTAAAATATTCATTTCCCTAATCCAGTAATTTCATTTCAGGAAAGCTGTGTGGAGGGAAGAAATTCAAATATTAGGAAATACAAAGATGGTTGCTGAAGAACATCCAAACACAGAAACTGGAGGTTGCTTAAGTGCCCCTCAGAGAAAAATGCTTCATGGTGGCACATACACTTTATTTACGCTGTCACTGAAACCAATGGCAGGAAAACACTGTCTCTAAATAACGTTGGGACAGGCATTTTAATTTTAGGAAATGTAGAATTTAAAGAATTGGTCCCCCTTTTTGTGCTTTTAGAATATAAAAAATAAATAAATTTTAATTTTATGTATATGTGCCATTTTACTATTGTAAAAATCTGAGTCAGTAGGGATGATTTCTTGACAGATCAAATAATCTGATGCACTGAACACAAATTAGTGATCTTGTACTCTTTTTTAAAAACTGATATCTTGACAGTTGAAATTGCTATTCAATGGTTCCACTACATATTATATTCCTCTGCCTTAAGAACAAGAGGGTAGGAATCCTCTTGAACACTGAAATTATTTTGGTATAAAGTATAAGTGACTGTGATCTGTGTACTTTTGACTATGGTGAGAAATTATTTTACTAGTAAATATTTCAGGTGAAATTTTCTTTAACAATTATTTTTAATTTGTCATTCCTTTTTATCCAATGTCAGTCTTGATGCTGTTTATTATCTATTAACTCATGTGGCAGGCTAATTTGTTTAGGGCTGTTCCTGGCTTTGAGGCTGGGGACAACACAGAAGTAGCTGTGTGCAAATCTAGGAGGAAAACGTCCTCATTCTGACACTACTAACCATGTCCCTACCAAAACCACTCACATGAGAACCAAAATTCTTGTATTTGTACTAGTTCATTGTCATATGCTTTCCATTTTACTAAATTTTAGAGTAGGAACTTCATATATAATATAATTTTTTTATAAAACTCCACTGTTTTATATTATTTGCATTCTCTTGAATAGAAATCATTTTGCATTGACTTTACTATTTTATCATCTCAGAGATAAAGTGAACAAAAGAAAATCAGGTGACAGAAGATGCTCTATTTTTATGCAGCATCTAGAACATGGAGGGGATTCAATAAGTATTAAGAAAAATCATATTTATTAATCCTTAAGCAAATTGAATTTTGCAAGTGAGAAAATTACCAGCATATTTCAGATAAAAAAAAATTACCATTACTGATAGAAATGTGGAGCAAGTCCCTTCGGATCTTCCGCATTGGTTATCACTGCTAATAAGACTCACTGGATACTTGCCTAATGCTCTGCTTCCTTTGGCTATACAGAAACAAGAAATTTTTATATCTCCTCATTGAGAGATTTATTACAAATACCTTATATATGGGTGGTGAACAGCCAGTTCTCTTCTTTCTAAATTGTATTAAAAGCCCAGCTGTTCAGAATGCAGTGTGTAATACAGCACAAGGCACATATTGAACTTAATTCTTCCCTGGGTATCTGGGAATAGCCATTATCCAAGCACGGAGGAGAGACACATCCCCGCTGGGGTTTGTTTGTTGATACTGAGCCCAGTTTCAACTCCAGAGGGAGATGTGCTAACAACCTCCAACACTCTTCTCCATGTCTGAGGACTGTGCAGAAATGTGACAACGAAGGGACCCTAGGGGCCTTTTCTGAACATGCAGGGTACTCAGCTCATCCCACAGAAGACAGAATAGGCACAGTCCCCTTGAACACTGAGTCTCTCTTAACTCTGGTCCTTTATCATTTCTCTGGTTCACCTCATCCTTTCTGACATCCTGTGCTTGGTACCTACTCCCCACCCTGACAGGATAAGATGATGGACAGGTTGTTTGCTGAATGTTTTATAGTGGCTGTCCTACCTAGGCTGACAGCAGTCAAAAGCAACCATCACTCAATAGCTACCATCAATATTTTTGTCTGTCTATTTATTTTTTTTTCTAGACAGCTTTTGCCTATTACAGGGTGAGTTACATAACATTCCAGCAATGTCATGCACTTAACTACTTTGTGCAAAAACAGGCTCAAAATGACCTCCTCCGTGTTGTGCAGACAGTATTTACAATGTAAAGCAATCTGCAAACAGTACTTATAAAAATCCTTACATTTTACAGTGTAAATTCATTACATTCCAAATTCATTATCAAAATTTCTTCCCTTCTTCTCTTTCCAAGGAAGTTATTTTACTCTTTAAAAACAGTCTACAACAAGAGCGATTCCCCCACTTGCCCTGGGATACATGAACTAAATTCATGTACTCCCCAGAAAAGGAGAAATATGACTCTGCTCATTAGTCCTTGACTTCTTCTTTAAGAGAATGGCTGCATGGGCATTGCTACGGACGGCAGTTCCATGCATTCTGGTTTGTTTAATGACAAGGCCAGAAAACAGTTTAGGGGATCATCTTCTGTGAATTCCTGCCGATGAAAGCTTTTCCACGACTACTACCCAACACTGACTGTCATCTTTACTCGACCCTCTATGTCTGCTTATCTCAGTCTAAAATAGACTTAAATGGTGCTCTTTTAATTAACACAAAGCACTTTCCCTCTTCTGGCTTGCCCTCAACACTGCTGTCTTCCCTTTCCCTCTTGTGGTCAAAATCTTATTAACCCTGACAACCAGGCTTGCTGCCTTTTCCTGCTCTGACCTATTATTCACTCCTCACCATCTAAGTCTTCCTTCCACCCTTTTATTGTTGATCCTGACAACTTCTAATCAACCAAATAGTTTTACTCTTCTTGGCTTCTTTGAGGTCTTGCCAACCTAGCTCTTTTCTGGAGCCTCCCATTGCCTTGAACTCAGTGATAGGGCTGAATATCTCTGGGCTTCTTATTCTTCCTTCATCTCTGTCCTTCTATCTCTTTTGCTTGCTCCTCTTCCTCTCTCTTATTTCCAAATTTAAATGTTTTCCAAGGATATGTTCTCTATTTTCTCCCTTTTCCCACTTCAGAGATTACACACCTCCCAGTTGACCATAGCACCTGTTACGTAGGTGACACCAGAAACTTCCTTTCTAGCTCAGACTCCTCTAAGCGTGGTCCTCCATCTGGCAGCTTGCATACAAGACAAATTACATATTTCCTAAGTCAGCAATTCACACTGTTCTTGTCACCCCTGCAAAGTGCCTTTCCTGAATTCTGGCCAATAAATCACCCAGTCACACTTGAGATCTTGGATTCTATTTGAATTCTTCCCACACCCCAGTTCCCTTCTTCCAACTAGTTATCGAAATTTTATACTTGACCTTTGCAACAAATATCAAACGTGTCTCTTCCCTCAACCTTTGACTGCTGCTCCTCATTAATAGACTCATTCCCTGTCAAATAATCAGGACAAAAAGGACCTTTAATCCTTTCACTCCAGCCGCTCTCTAATTTGTTCATATCAAAAGGTAGTGATTTTAAGGCACAGCTATGATTATGACACTTTCCTCCTGTCTCCCAAATCAGGTTCAAAAATCTGAAACTGGGAGTTAGAACTTTCTTCGATATGGCTCCAGTGCCTCATGGCCTCATCCTTCCCCAGACCTCGCTATGTAGCCTGGCATCCTTGGAGTGCAGTATACCTAGAAAGACAGATCTCTTTCTGGACTCTGTTTACTCTCATTTGCTGTCACCCTGTGTAAAATATTCTCTCATCCCAAATATGTCCATATCTCCTCCCCAGAATTTACAGCCCATATTAAATTGCTTACTCCATATCTCTTTTTTATCTGTAAAATGGGCACAACAGTACCTGTTATCAAAGAATTGTGAATATTCTAATATATGCCAAGTTCTTAGGTACATGCTGACATGCAGGAAGTGCTGGACTATCATGATGTGCATTATCAACCAGTCTTTATTTGTTAGAAACCAGAGGGCAAAGGACTTATCAACTGAAGCTCCTTATCCTCAATACTGAAGTTCTGGAAGGTGTTCTTTTTTTCTGTACTTGACTCATTATTCCTCACCGTCTTATTGGTTGATATACAGAGGACAGATTAGCCTGCATTTTATTGAACAACAGCTAACATTCTCTAGTCACAGACTAAGCTGTCACCACCCACTTCTAAAATCTTATCATTCGATTTTTCTACTTTCTGATCACAATTACTTTTCCTCTGCCTCATTGCAACTGCAATTTTACATTTCCCACCAATCCCAGAGCCCAGTACTGAATTTTCTTCATCCTTCAGCTTTTTCTGATGCCATTCAGTTGCCATTGTCACCTGCAGGGTTAGTAATTATAACTATCTGAAAGCCATTAGGATCACTGCTAAATCACATTATTGTCATCACATAAATCATGTGCACAGCCCCAAGATGCACATGGAAATAGTAACATGACATTTTCTAACAAAAAAAAAAAAAGAAGAAGAAGAAGAAGAAGGAAGGGAAAAGAGAAGGGTCTTTTTAAAAAACTTTATTTTTATTTGTTTATTTTTATGTGGTACTGAGGATCGAACCTAGTGCCTCACACACGCAAGGCAAGCGCTCTACCACTGAGCTAAAGCCCCAGCCCCTAACAATTTTTTTGATTAACAGCAAATGTTTTTCTCCTCTTCTGTAAAATTTCCGTTTAGAGCACAAACCCAAGAAAGTTTTAGGAAACAATAAACATCAAATATTATTAGATCACTATTTTCAGACTTTTCTCATCAGGGATTTTTGTTGTCATCTGAAAACTAATTGTATAAGTAGTAAGATATATGGACATAAGTCCTTCCTTAATACTCTTTAATCCTAGGACCACTTTTAGCTATAGAAAAGTAGAGGTTTCTTTTTCTCCCCTCCATTTTCTGGAAATTTAGTTTTCTGCCTTTTAATTTACACAGTTATTATTCTTTTTTCTTCCGATTTTCTTGGACCATCAATAGCCATTAATAGAATTTATTTTTCTTCTCTATGCATACCAACCTCTAGATAATGTATGTGAAGGCACTTTGTAATAGAAAGCAGTGATCCATAACCTTACATGTTAGAATCATTCAGAGGGAGCTTTCAAAAAACAATCCCACCACGATCCCATCTGGAATCTCTCTGGAGTGGGAGCTCCCCAGATGATTCTCTTGCATTCCCAGGCTTGACATCCATGGCCATAATACAAGCTTATCTTTCCTAACAAGTTCATTGGCTTCTGCATGTGGCTTTCTTAGGTTGCTCATCTAGTGATTTCAATTCTCCAAATAACAAGATTGCTTTTCCTGTATTGAGATAAATGCTCTCTTCGCCATCCCTTTGTCCAGGAATGCCACATTCAATGAATAATCACAGCTTTTAAGTGGAGAAAAAAGATATTGGGAGACTTGGCTTTCCTTACTGTATCTTCTAGGAAGTGATTAGAAGAGGTTGCTTGAGATTAATAGGGGCCTTTGGGATGTGTGTTTGGTTGGAGAGTTCAGAAGAAAGTCACTGGGGCAGCAAAGCCCCGAGGAAAGAGAGTTATTGTGGAAAGAGGCTCCAGGATCTTTGTTTGGAACTACAGTTATTTCTTCCTGGACACCATTGGGGCACAAGAAAATCTAAGAGGCCAACAGCAAGAAAGAAGGTTGCCCTGTGAGTTGCAGGGACAATCAGTTTGCTCTTTATCTGGAGCACACATTGCTGCTTAATTCTTTCTCAGGTTTGTTATTTGGGGATTAGAAATCTCAAGTGAGCATATGGCAGTTTTTAGTTAAAACACTTTCATTACCCATTTCTTGCAAATTGGAATAGTAGCCATTTTCTGAACGCAATTAGAAAGAACTTAAGGTGCGCTTCTTGGGAACCTGATTTCTAAATAAAATGAAAAGAATTCAAATCACACACTCTGTACCTAAAATGATCCACTGCATTACAACACAGTGGCACATCAGAACATGTGGTAATCATACTCAAAGCCATGAAGGGAGGACTAGGGCGGGAGTTCAGGGAAACTTCTTTACCAAATCTCTGGGAGGCATACAGGGAGGTGGGGGTGGTGATCCCATGTCAAAAAACTCATCACATGACATGTTTAGGAATCTCTCTGTCTCCACCTTCCTCTAGTACTGCTCTGCTTTGCTGAGCCTTCAACTTTGAAGTCCATTCACCTTTTCAGGCTGGCTCACTGACCCCTTCCTTGACTGGGTGCCTCTCACCATTCAGAGTATCTGGCCTATTAGCATTGACATCACAAAAATTAGTTCTTGGGGGGTGGGAAATCTTACTCTGATGCAGATAAAATGCATAAGGTACATAAATAGATACATACATAGTACATCTGCAGTATTAAAATTTCACATGGGGGTTGCCATCAGGATAGGGATGTTTAAAAAGACTGCTGAGCAGAGTGATAATAAACAAAAGGCTGAGAAACAGTGCCCTAGACTGAGCCCCTGGCTTATCTGGCCTCACCTCTGAGACTGTGCCTCTTTTTGTCCTTATTGGCATGTTTCTCAAATCCCTCCAGAAATTGTTGACTTCCATCCCATAGGTGACCAATTACCAAGAAGTTCTATTCTCATTTTCTGCCCCAGAACACTAGAAGGCTGGGAACCTTTCAGTTCTTCTCTAAGGTATTCTCAGTTGTCATCTCTAGGACCAAGAAGTCATTTCTCAGCCCCAAAGGACCCAGACTAGCAGTCTATATATATCAGCTTAGGAAGCAGAAATTTACAAATGATTAGCCCTGAGACTAATTTAGTGAACTATCTCAGCTTGGAAGAAGCTAAGTGGAGAGTTCTCATAGTGGTTAAGAGCATAGGGTCTGGTACCAGGCTGCTTGAATTCCTAACCTACTGACTAGCTACCTAACTGAAATACTGTGTTTTCTTTCCTCATCTGCAAAATGGGGATAACATCAGTACTAACTTCATTGGTTTATTGTGAAGACTAAATGAATCAAGTCAGGAAAGCACTTGGAAGATTCTCTGGCCAACAGAATGGGCTCAAACATAACCTATTATTAAAGAATTTGTCATCTTCTACTGGGATGATACTATCAGAGAAATAAATAATTGAAACTTCAGTAAATATTTATATTTAGGTACTGTCATAACAATTAACATTTAGAGCTGGGAAAAAGAAGTCTGAAGTTTAAGTGACTTATTTTAGGTTAGAATCAATATCAAAGGAAGCAACTTCAGATCACAATATTATACAATTAAAGTTTCTATTAGCACTAAAACAAAACTTATAAATGATGTCCAGTCTGTTTCTAGGTCTTTTTGCTTTTTTTGGAAGACATTTTCACTTAATAATGTGATAAGTTGAGAGCACTAATGTAGAACTCCAGTCTACTGGGAAAACTGCAGAATAAGGATGCAACGCATTCTCCACCTTCTGGCCTGGATGCACCTGCAACTTAAATGTTTTAGTTAGCTCATGCATGTAAACCGACTGCAATGAGATTTTTTAAAAAAAATTCAGACAGTGAATTCCCAGTAAAACATAAGTGTTCTAGCAAATGTATAGATAAGTAGAGTTTGGATAGTGAGGGATATCTATACAGCTGTTTAGAACTAATGTTCTCTCAATTAAAGTATTTGTGTGCATGTCTATATGTATATGTATAAAACTGGTCCATTTGAAATGAAATCCAAAAAAACCCTATTATTTAAGGGAAAAATACCACTTTTTATTTATTTGAAAAAGTATCTTTAAGAGAAGTGAACAAATCTATTTCTCTTAAATATTTGACAGAACTTCTAATAGATATTATTAATTTTTCTCTAAAGACATTTTAGAGGCAAATATTATTCTAGGACCATTTTTGATAGGGTCACCTAAGCACCACATAAACCCCATATTTTTATCAGGAGTTAATCATATTATTTTTGTAGAAATTAAGATGGTATGTTCCATTACAAGTTTGGGCTAAAAACATGTACTTCACATGCATATATTTTCTATTAGAAATAGAGAGTTCCATTAGGGTTTCTCTATTTTATCAGTCTGAATTTTAGGTTTCCTAATTTGTAATTTGCATATTCTTCCCCTGGCTGTTAGCCTACACCATATGTGTTATAGGAGGCCAGAGTAATACAGGCAGTTTGGGGGAAAAAAAAATCACCTGGTACAGTAGATTTTTCAGTTACCCACTGAAGCTGATGCTGCACAAAACTGCACTGAATGTTAAATTTATTTCTTCTAAATTAATGTAAAATACACACAGTAAGTACAAATTCTATATTGTGGGCAAATTAAGATTTTAGTTGCAAAGACCCTGCCCAGTGCAAAAACAACAACAACAAAAACAGGTCAAAGACCAAAAACTTGCTCACACATTAGTAAAGCTAGGTCATTTATATGATGTTGGCTACCAGGAGGTGTCTGGGCAATAGCAAAGGCTCAAGTGGCCTGGAAGATGATCAGTGCAGACAGCAGAAGAGAAGGCTACACTGTGCTATAGAAAAGACATTAAGTGTGTAAGTCCAAGAAAGAGAGTAATTTGCTCCTATCTCTTAAGAAGGTAAAGAAAGGAGAACACACCCCAAATGGAATTGGAATCAGAAACTGAGAGGCTCAGTAGGACAATGGCTCTACCTCACACTGTCAGTCCAACTTTGAGTTTCAGAGATGATGGCCTGATTGCTTATTAAGCAATTTTAAAGGTTTGTTTTTTTTTTCTCTGAGAGAATAAAAGGAATTTATGCTTTGATTTACACAAAGAACAGAAGATTCTGTCTTCACAGACTTTCTATTAAAATAATCTCTCAACAATATTTTTTAGAAAATGGACTGGAAAATGAGATTTAGTCTTCAACGTTATCTCGCTAAAAGTGCTTCATTTTAGTGACTTATGATTTTTTTAGAAGTTGAAAAACAAAAATCAAATGTACTAAAATGAAGGCAGTCAAACATTCCCACTCAAAATCATTTGATTAAAAAATCTGGCAATTTTCCCAAGGTTTGGAAAGATCATTGTTGACAAATGACTAAATTTACAAATGACTCCAAATGTCTCAATATGTGTCAGTCAGCAAGGTAAGGTTTCTGGAAGAAGTGCAATTCAGGCATTTCTCACTCATTTGGGCACAGCTCACTCTCTCTGCATGAGTGTGCACTCAGATTAGGTGGTGACAAGAACTACTTGGGGCCACATCTGAGGCCCTTCAGAGAGCACTGGTCCAGCTGGGCTCCAGGTTGCTGGTGGTCAGGCCCTGAACCCCGGTAGAGACCCTCCCTTCCAGTGTTTTCCTGACTCAGGACAGGGGCCAGCTCTGTTGGACTGGGGGCTTTCAATTATGTCCTTGTGAAGGGGCACACAAGCAGACCAGGGACAGAGGGAATCAGTCTAGCAGGGATGTAAAAAAAAATTGCAGGAACAAACCACAAATCTGGGGCCAGTTAATGCAGATTTTTACCCATGACTTCTTACAAAATGGGCATGTTAAAAAACCAAAATGCTCTCTTGAATGTGCATAGTAAATGCCTTATCTGGAACAAGAACATGTGATAGGAGAAAACAAGCCATTTCTAATCCCCATTCTCCTCTAAGCAGAGTGAATCCTGGTAACTGCAGTATCTTCTGTTTGCTAAGCACAAGCGAAATATTCATCTCTGGCATTAAGAGCTTTTGACACACTTGAACCAGTATTAATGACTGGGTAGTGCACACAAGTTTGGAGACAAAAGCTTGGAAACACCTAAGCAGCTCTGGGGAGGAAGGGGAGAGAAGCCCACCCACTAGGAGTAAAGGCTGAGGAAACTGAGACTGGAAGTGGGGCAAAGAAAGGGGGGTCTGATAGGGGGATGTAGGACTAAGGAAGCAGAGTCCCAAGAGGAGACAAACCGAATGCAGAGTTCTCATAGATGCAGTGCAATTTCACTTCTGTGTTTCTCACTAAAAGATGAATCAATATTTTTAAAGTGACAATTTAAAAGGAGCCCTGTTATTAAGCTGTCTGAAGAACACAGGTGTCTCAATCCAGCTCTGTTTTGAGGCCCCATCCCACCAGGAGCTCTGCTTTCTCAGATCTTCCCTCTTGGCATTGTCTCACCTGGTACCTGGACAAAAGTCCACAGGCAGAGGCCAATCTAGCTGGGGAAGAGGGTTGTACTACCCAAATTGGAGAAGAAGGTAGGAAAGTATAAGGGGAAGCTCTTATTTGTTTATTTATTTGGGTGTACTGGTATTAGAACCCTCTCACAGGGTCCAGAAGTATAAACACAGGTAAGCAAGATGTACAGAGTTAGGGGCATTCTAAGGAGAAATCAGATGTACAAAATAAAGGAACAAAAGAGCACAGTAGAAAATGAGATGAACAACAGGAATGGCATTTCACGAATACTACAGCCATGGCCAGAAAATGCATTGTTCAGTTAATCTGCACAAATAGGAGATCTTCAAAAATGAGGCAGGGAATGTCTTTTCATTAGTTGACTAACATTCACGACCACAAAAGGAGCCCAGCTGGAGCTTTACTCTGCCCAGAGGAGCACTCTGGTGGCTTAGAATGAGGCAGGTCTGCACCACCAAGACCAGGGGCTCCAGATCTGTGACTCCACAGCTATAGATGACTCTGATGAGGAGCTTTTTATAAATAATGCATGCCTCGTCTCATGTACTGTCTGTGCCTTATTTCAAGGTAACAGATTACCAGAAAGGGAGAGCGAGCTACTGGGACTCAGAAGCAAGGCCTGCAAACTCTGAGCAGTCTTTTAAAATCTGCTCTGGAAGGACAATAATCTACATAAACCTCTCTGGGACTGCTATACCTGAACATGTATTTGGATAATAGAAGCCAGCCCATTTCTTCCTTTACTTTTCCCAGTTGTGTAAGAAAAAGATGGTGGCCCCCTTGTTGTGTTTCTCTTACCCCTCCCTCCCTACCATTTATACACCATCGAACTATTTCCTGCAATTCTCCAATAAGGGGGTGGAAGATACAGATGGAATGGCCAGACTCTACACTTGCACTGACATTTAAAGGTCAAGTCTCCTTGTATCATAAATAATGATATTTTCCTCCCACATGTACAAAAGGGATAGCTCTGAGAGCTACTGGGGCGGGGGTGGTGGTGGTGGTGGGGAAACCTTTCAAAGTTCACTGGGCTAAAAAGATTTGATTTACTGCAATTTTGCCAAATGCTTTACCTGTGATAGCTTATGTCATAAAGAGTTGAAGAAAATTAAAGGATGAATCCATCCAGCTATTGTTTTGTACCTCTATTTTTATCGATTATAATAGGGTTTGCTTCACAATAAATTAAGATTCCTAAAAGAACTGGAACAATGACATAAATAGGACCTAGTTTTCAAAAAATTTCCTTCATATACGGTGTTTTTTTCTTTTTTTAACTGCTAGACCTTTTGTGCTAGAGATCAGGTGTTACCTCTGACAGAATTTCTATCTGTGGAAATACCATATGGCCAAGTACCACTGAAACTTCCGTGTTTGAAAGATAAATTGTTTTGGAGGAACCACATATTCAGCATGCATTTCTTCAAAAATGGTCTCTTCTTTTCCCTGCCTCCAGTGCCCATGGAAGCTTTTCCACCTAAAAACTAAAAGACACTCAGTTTCCCTCCCCAATGTTTGTACCCCAGATTTCTACATTATCTTGCTGGTGACCCCTGGCAGGGGCTCTTGTCTGAAACTAACTAAAACGACTTCAGTTTATTGAATGTTTTTAACACATGCCAGACTGGGCATTTTATTTACATCATCTCATCTGATCTCTCCCACAATCCTGCAAGGCAGTGGTTACATGCCTGCATTTTATAGATGAGGAAACAGAGTCTGGGATTAGCTCAGGGTTGCAAAGATTCCAAGTGGCCACCTAGGATAGATACCTGGGTCTGTCAGACTCAAATTCACATAAAGATTCTCTAGGGATGACATAATTTCTTCTATATCCTTGCTGGTTAAGTAAGTCAAATACATGCTCATCTACTTTTGATAACATCCCAAGGTTTTTCTTTAGAGCTAAATGCCTGGCCTTCATCCCAGTACAGAGAAAATTGACTAAAGCTATTTAAATTTTATAAAGACTGGAAGAATTTCTATATAGGGACACAGGAGGGCACTCTAACCTTCTTTCAGTTGAGTAAACATTTCCTTTTAATTCCACTGCTCAGAACCTTGGTCCCAGTGCTGGTTCTGCTTTAGTACTTATTTAAACTTGGGTTTGCAAATTCATACTAGGAGATCAGTTTCTCCATTTCTAAACTTAGGAAGGTAGATAAAATGAGCCTTAGGGTCTCTTCTATCCTGAATTGGATGCTTCCAGTTTATTAACTACTCATTAAAGGGATTTATGACCCTATTTAACAAGGACTATTAACAACTGCAAAGAAATGTTTCTTTCATATTTACCACACTTAAACTGAAAATGTGCTTTAGATTTAACTCATCGTATATACAAAACAAAACAAAAAAACCCTCAAATCATTTCCAAAACAGGTTGTTATTTCTTTTTTGATATCCAGAATTTCATCAAATTGCTGGAAAAATTCTTTCCTCTCCTCCAGATTCACAGTGACATTTTCCTGTCCACTGACGCTAGATCTGCCCTACATTGACCAAATGCATTGGCTGGAAGCTCGTTGCTTGTATAGTTTCCATGTCATGATTTCCTTTACTCTAAAGGCTGGGGCTCAATACTTTGTGGGCATTTTTAATAAGATTTATCATGCGGGCTTTGAGAAGATAATTCATCTTTGTTATCATGAAGATTGGATGAAATATTTCACAGTGCAGGGTTATTTTAGGATTCATTTGACAAACTGAAGAATAACCAAGACAGAAAGATGCTTTTCAGCAGATCCCCTCAAGGACAAGAAGGGTCTTTCTTCCTTCCTATAAATGAACGGCTAAGCCCAGTGCTCTGACAGAGGAAAGGGAAAAGGGAGGAGGGGAAATACAATAAGTCACAGTCTAAATTACATGGAATGATAGGTTTAAAGGAAATTTGTACATTATACTCAGCAGGAACAGTGAGTAGAAACACACCCACTCTCAAAGACCAGTGTTCTGAGGAGCTTGCCCACCTGCTAATGCCTCATGCTGATTTTTTTTGTACAGAGGCAAAAGATTTTTCCTCTGCTAGAGCCTTGCTGGGTGATTACTACACAGACCACTTAAACCAGTAGGCTGCTTTTGTTGCAAGTCAATAAAAAGCCTCCTAGATGTCTGGTCTTAAAAAAAAAAAAAAAAAAAAAGAGGGCACTTGTTCAGCCAGACCAGGTCAGCAGGAAGTCCTTCAAACATAACCATCCTCATGGGTGCTCCAGCAGAAGAGCCCTGGCATGGAAACAAAGCCCTCAGATGAAAAGAATACTGCCTTTTATTACAACCAACTAAAAGTGCTGAAGTTATAGCTGAATACTAGGTCAATTTCCAACTCAAAAAATGTCCTTTACTTAATTCAATTAAATAAATTTGGTAAGGCTAATCTTCGCAATTCTAGCATTATTATCAGGACTTTTTCAATCTGTTTAACTTCTCTGTGCCTCAATTTCTTCATCTGTAAAATGGGGTTAACAAGAATACCTACATCACTGGGTTATTATAGGATTAACAGGGTTTACATACATCAAGTAAAGCAATATTGGACACCTATACAAGTGTGATAAGAAGACTATTGTTTTACTTTTGTTATTACTATTATTGTAGTTTTCTTATTTTAAAAGCCTTAGGACATCTTAAGATTTTTCAATGCTGTTACAAGATTGTGTCTCATCCTAGGCATTATTACTTGCTTTCTTAACTTACCTGAAAATATCTGTTCTTTATGCATAAGTCCTTTGTAGACATTTCAAGATTCCATGTCTCTCTCTTCCTTGCCTCTCAGACTACCTCCATTTTTTCCATAAGGTACTCACTCTGAGCCAGACACCAATTGTACAGAGAAGACAAAACACTGCTGTGCCTAGCAGAGAGACAGAGAACAGTCCCGGTGGGTGACACTATCCCACCTGTAAAGGAGACATGCATAGATGTCCATTCTGAGCTGTTTCTTACAGGATGAATTATAAGTGGCCAAGTGAAGTTGGGGTGGGTATTAGAAGAGAGGGCATTATGGTAGAGAAAAGAGAAGTTCAAAGACTGAAGTCATAAAAAGGATATTATATTTCCTTCTGGGGTTTTCTTTGGGTCCTACATTGCCTCTGGCTCCCTAGAGGTTACAAAACAAAGACCAAGTACTCAGTGCAATGTTGGAAACAATCCAGTATAGGTGTGTTTTGCCAAATCTTTTCCATTTCTTTCACCTGTCATTTCTACAGTTAGCTATGGAGGCTGTTATGGTTTCAATATAAGGTATTCCCTCAGTGCCTTAATCCACTAGAGTGGTTAACTGGGTGAGAACTGTAGACAGGTAGTGTGTCACTAGAAGAGTTAGGTCTCTGGGGTTTCCTTTGGGGCATATACTTTGTCTCTAGTGAACAGAGCTCTCTCTCTGCCTCTGGATTGCTCTGTCCTGTTATCCTCTGCCAAGCCCTTCCACCATGATTTGCTGCCTCATTTCAGGCCCAGAGCAGTGAAGTTGGTCATATTTGAACTGAAACCTCTAAAACCATGATAACCAAATAAGCTTTTTCTCCTCTAGGTTCTTCTTGTCAGATTTGTTTAAAAAACAAAGAGGGCTTACTATCCTTGGGAACTATCCTATTGTTCCTAGGCTTCTTCACATTTTAATTACCTACATGTGACCAGCTCACAATCATTAGTTTGAGTCACCTGGCTCCATCATGCCAATTTAACTGCTCTTTGCTTTGTGCTTCCAGGGCATTTAGTTCCTACCTGATGAACTCTGGACCACCTGACTGTAAGTCTTTAAGGGCAGGATAATGTCTAATTCATGCCCATATCTCCAGGTTTGGTAAGTTTCTGGGATATAGAAGGTATTTAATACATAAATATCGAATAAATAAAGTCATGAATATCTGAATGAACAGACACACAGGGGACTGCCTAAAGCTGGTAAGTATAGATGTCCTGATCCTTTTCCAAACTTCTCTGTTCCATTCATCTCCTTTACACAGGTAGAGTTCACTCTCCCTACCCTTTCACTCCCAGCACCTGCTTACCCCTAGATCCATTTATCTCCATTTGTCCTTCTAGCTTGAGTTATCTGGGTCAATGAAGAGGAAAAGTGTCAGAAAACACAGAGTACAAAAATAAATCAGAAGGGATGACTAAAAAGAGGGCTATAATAAAATATTGCACTGAACAATTTAAAAAATCCCAGAGAGTAGATTCCCTGAAATTTATATCTGCGTAATTTATTTTCTAATAACCTCTCCTTGGGACCTCTCATCTCACACATTTGAATTAGGTCCTTGGAAAAAAACGCAGCATTTGTAGGGGTTTTGACTCCTTATTAACAAGTGCAGAAAGGCTGAGGCCTATTTAGCATATTCAAAATGAGCCAGCCTGGAGTCCCAGAACCAGACTGAGGGACCATTTAGTAGTCTTCCATCCGAAGAACAACATCTTTAAACCTTCTTGTCAATCCACAGGGACAAACTTCACCTCTCAGCCTTCTTTTCCATGAGGCATGTGGGAGAGTGTTAATAATAACCACCAAACTGCCAGCGAAATCTAAGAGAGCCATGTGGCCAATTTAATTTTTAATCAGTTGCCCATTGAATATGTAATTACCCACAATACAACAAAGCAATGTGGAAGGCAGGACTCCTGGAAGCAGAGGATATTGATCAACTTGTTCATTTTTATGTGTGGAGAAGCTAGTGAGCAATCCACTGCCTGAGGATAGATATCAGTCTTGGGTCCTACTTTTACCCCCACCTGGCTGGACAGGTTAAGTGGAGTACATGGGAAGTTTCCAGGGTACTTTCCAGACTGATGATATTTTCAAATGAAATATTTATGCATGAAACAAATGCAAGCAGAGCTTCTCTGGTTAAAGGCCTCTCTCCAAAGCCCTCACTCCTGCCCTGAGGTGTCCTGGGAGATACCAAGAGGGCAGCAAACCTCTCCAGGATTCTGAAGGGCACAAGAATTATTCAGTCACCATAGACAGCCCCCAAATCAAACCCCACAGTCTATGATTCATTCAAGTCAAAGGGTTTTCAATGCCAGTAATGGGAGGTACTTGAAATCCCTCCACACCTGGGTGGTCTCTATTCTCTTTTCAAAAGATTCACTTCTTCCTCAAGTGTTCTATAGACCCCAAACCCCATACCCCAAAAGATATTGTGGAGAGGATTCATTAATAAGAAATTCTTCCTCTATTCTGCTAATGTTCATTCTGCCATCTCCAAAACAGATGGCATCATCTTTTGTCAAGTAGCCCCTCAGGAGGGACACTTGGGCATTTCCTGAGGAAATGTCTCAGTTCTAGATGACAATATCTATTTAACCACATTTCATTGTTTAACCTATAAGAATGATGCTGAGATTTAGGGTGGGAGAAAAAATTAAATTAAATGTTCTACTACAAAATTCTCTTGCTTTTATTGAGTCTTTTGGTACAATTCTGTACATCAATGTGTGAAATCAACAGTATTGATGAATGAGGTAAAAGTAAGAAAAGGTTCCCATTTCAGAACTGACTGGCACACATAGCTAACTCCCATGCTCTCCTCCAAGCTTCCAATATGACTGGAGAAATAAACAAGAAATAATAGAACTCATGCAGAAAAGACAGACTGGAAATTCTCCTCTCTGGGACTTGAAATTTAGGATAGATTTTCTGAGAGAAGTAAAATTTTAGTTGAAATCTAAAATAAAATAAATAAGGGTACAAGCTTTAAACTCAACCCATCTGATCTTAGATGTAACAGTAGCAATAGGTGAGGGCAGGGAACATACAAATTGTGAAATATAAGATTCAGTCCTGAATCACCCCCCGCCCCGGCTCTACCTGTGTCCTCTCAATTCTGAAATGTCCCACAGGTACCTCAAACTCAGCATGGCCCAGACTAAGTGTATCTGTTCCTTCCACCACCCCAAACCTGCTGCTTCTCCTGTGCCAGTGTCCTTGGGAACGCCACTTCCTCCCACTTACCACTTATCCAAGTGTTAACCCTCCAATTAATCACCATGGCCTGTCTCCAGAGTCTGTCCCTTTTCTTAGCCTATAGTTTTACTCTCTTTTTCAGGTCACTTCCCACTTGAATGACCTCATCAGCAGCCCAATTCGTCCCCTTGGTCACAGTTCTTCCTGGTTCCACACATTCTGTGCTGCAGCCAGAGAGATCTTTCTAAAACACAAAGTTGACCTTGTTATTCACCTGCTTAAATCTCCTCACACTCCTGTTAAGATAAAACTAAATCTCTTTAACAGGTTTTATTGGACCTCTAAGTACCTTTATTTCCAGCCACTCTCTTCCTTATAAACTTTGGCACAACTATGATAAGTTATTTTGGTTCATTAATGGCCACTGTCTCTCTTGAAGGTCATCACCTATATTGTACTCTGCTGCCCAACCCAGAATACTGTTATCTGGAGGGCTAGTTCCTGTGAATCCTCCAAAGTTTGGCTTCTCATGACATCCTCCAGGAGGCCTCTAAAGACTTATTAAGGTGTCCATATCTTCTTCTAGCTGTAACCTATACTCCCGAAGTTCTCCTACATGGCACGTTATAACTAATTGATGGAATATCCATTTCTCCAACTAGACCGTAAGCTCTTTGAAGGTAATGACTATGTATCATTCATCATTGAATTACCAGTACTTGGTAGACAGCCTGGCTTATGGAAGGAAATTAACACACTCATGTTGTATAGAGTGAAAGAAACAATGATTTTCTCACCTTAACCCTCACTCTGTCTAATCACTGATGGGTCATTATATTTCATTTCACTTTTATACAGTTTCTTATTGGCTTCCACCTGACCAAGTTTTTCAGTGGCTGCTTTTTGCTTCCAGGATAATGTTCAATCTTAGCATGGCATACGAGGTACATTAAGATCTAGTTCCTGTCACTTTTCCAAGCTCAATGCAAAGGTCATCTGTTCTTTGAAGCCCAGTTTATCAAGCTTTTCTCTTACTACTAGTAATAAAATTGGGCACTGGTTTCCTGAGTGTTATACTATGCACTCTTTTCTTTCATGTTTGAATTTTAGCTTTCTTCTAAGATCATAATCTCATGAAAATCAGAAAGGAGAGTCTTATTCATCTCTGTAATCGTTTTATCTAACACAAATCCTGGCACAAAAGGATACTCAATAAATATTTTGTGACTTAATTTTCTTTTAAACAAATGCAGTCTTCTACATGGGTAATGGAACCTGGAAAAAGCAAAAGGAGTACACAGGCACTAATTTTTTTAAGTCAAATTAATACAACATGCTCACAAAATTTTCATGAGGATCCATATGGGCACTTCCTGCCAGGATCTGAACTCAAGCCTAGGGAGGATGTGTACAAACCCTGTTTTCACCTTTTGCTATTTGGCTTTTTTTTTAATCTAGTTTAAATTGCACTTTAAGAATACTGCTTTCAGTACATAGCCTTCAAATCATACATGTTCATAAAATATTCATCCCAGTCTGACAGAGTCTAGGAATTTTTCAGTTCTATCATTACTGCAGACTATTGCTTCATTCCAAAACATTTCAATTACTGGACACAAATGACTCCTATTTTCTCCTTTATTTTGATATTGTTAGACGGTACAGAAAAAAAAAATACTGATAAAATATCCTTTAAGAAGAAAGGATATTTTATAGCCGACAGTTATAGAGTAACTGAAAAACAAAACAAAACAAAACAAAAAACCTGTTATTCTCTTAGTCTGCCTAGTAGACAATGAATTCAGGAAAAGACTACCTGTATCTCCCAGAAAACACAGCCTAGATATCCCCCTTAACAGCAACACAGGGCTCCACAGCCCAACCCACTTTCTCTTGGAAATGCCATCCTCCTGTATAATGTTTGATTCTAATGGTCTGGCAATACAATCCAAAGCTCTTCCAATATTTAACTAAACAAGTGGGAAAGTAGCAAGATTCCTACTTAACCAAACACATTTAGTACAGAAATTTGATCACAGGTTTTCCCCACCTAGATTTGTTTCTTGATGTGTGCTCAAAGTCTTTTCACACACACAAACACAACCACCTATTACAATATCTATACGTAATCCTTCCTCCGCAGGCAGGCCTGGTTCAAAACTCTAATTGGGGTTAGTCAGCATTTGCAAAACGGTTTGCAATTTTCCCAAAGGCAGTTACAGGATGCTGAAACATTTGCTGACATTACTTTGAATGTGCTGTACCCATAAGCTCCTGCTATCCCTAGAGAGATATGCCAGATGTTGCCACCTGTCACATCTAGGGGAGGTCAAGTCAGATCACATATTAGGGACCAAGCAGCAGGCTTTCACCATATGAAATGACAGCAAGCGTGGTCCAGGGCATTTATTAAGGGTGAAAATAACAGGCATAAAAACCCAGGCCTCTGAGGGCAAAATCAAGCTCACAGCCAAGTACGTGTATGGGTATGCATATGTGTGAAGATGAAGGAGGACGCTCGCGTGATCCTATGGGGATGACGCTTTTGCTGGGAGATCAATGATAGAACATGTACACAGGTTCATTTATAGGAAAGCATTCTGCAGTACTCTCACTCTAGAACTGGAGGCACAGGACTGGGCTAGGACTCAAGGTAAATGATGAGGAGATGGGAATAGAAGCAGAATGAAAAATATGGTCCCGTCACGTCACAGAGAACTGAATTTTTCCCAAAGGCTTCCCATGTGCGTAGATGACAAAGTCTGACATTTTTTGGCTTTCTTCATCAGTCACCCTCACACTGCATTTAAGACTCCTTGGGTAGCCCTCTGAGTATTCTTCCCTTAACTCTAAAGCCCCCTGGAGGGGTGGCCTGTCAAGTTGCCCTAATCTGATCAAATAGAGTGCCATGGCTTAATTGGATAGTCACCTCCTTAATGAGATTGTGAATTACCTGAGGGTATGGACTGCATCTATAGATAACTTTGTTATCTAGTCTAGGCACATGCTTTTAATAAATGAATATTATGATGTTATAACAACAGTAATTATTATTATATGACATTTATTTTGTATCAAGAAAGCACACTGTCTGAATTAAATTCTTACACTCAGGCAAATGAGGTGGTACCATGATCATCTGTTTCAAAGAGAAGGACACTAAGGTACAGAGAGATTAGGTAATCTGCTTAAGATCACACAACTTGAGGGCGGGAAAATCCAACCAGTCTGGCTCTAGCATTCATACTATTAACCAATCCACGATCTTACTTCTTATAGATATGTGTGATTTCTGAATTCTTGGTGGCTTTTGTGTGATTTGCAGGGAAGGTACTAGGGGAGTGATGAACTGTCTCAGAAGAAGAACCTACTAATGGGAACACCAAAGTTATAACCTCTTTTTATTTTTTACAATGACCACCCAAAGGAAAAATGAGAAACAAAACACTATTTCCATTTAAGAAACCATTTTGGACTCAACTAATTTTTTTTTTTCCTTGACTGAGTCAGAAATGGTAGCTTCAGCTTGGTCCTTGGTTTTTCAGTCTCACATCCTGTTAAAGAATGGATTTGTTCTAGGCCAAAATCACAGCTTATGCTATCCTTCAAGTAGAGCCAACCAAATCTTTTTGTTAGACAAGCTATTCTGCAGTCTTTGAGGATAGTTCCCAACTCTCTTTTAGCTAAAATAGACCTGGTCTGACTTCTCGAAGTGGGACTTGAGTTATGGCTCCATCATCCTTGCCCCCTTAGCTATGGTGTCTCCAAGTTACACATGTGGGAAGAGAACAGGAGCCCACAGGGAGAAGAACAATAGAAATTACCAAGTGGTCTTCAGCACAACTGCAACCCAGAAAGGTAGGATTCCAGAAAAGTAGGAAAGAAGAGAAGGGGGTGAACACCAGCAACTCGAGAAGACAGAGCCATCTGGGAACTGGAGAACATGAGGAGTACCTGAGGAAGGGCAGGTATGGAAAGGGAAGGTGAAGCCGGGAAGAAGAAATAGGAGCAGGGAGAGGCAGCAGCCAGGCAGGAAAATGAGACGCTGTAAGGAAAGAAAGAAGGCAGAAAGCATGCTAGGTGAAAGAATTGTTTCTAGAACAGAAGTTACACCAAGTTCTGCCTCTGACTCTTCTGGCCATATTTTCTGTCTCAATTCTTTTGGTTTTTAAAGGGGGCCTTCTATAGTAGGGCTTTAGAATGAGACACAGCAAGGAACGGATTGGAAAAATCTTCCTGTGGCTTCAGGTGGCTATTTATGAAAGGTGAGCCTAACTAATCTGCCCAATTAGGTCCGATCCCAGTGGAAAATGAGGTTGGCTACAAGACACTTCTGCAGCCTTATTTACTCAGCAGGTCTATGCATTGAATTATTTGCATAACAGTCACCAGTAACTGAGCTGCTGCCTTCTACAAGAATTTAGGGTTAAAAACAGAAGTAAGCCATATTCTTTATCTGCAAGTTGTTCACAGACCATGGAAAAGACAGACACCTAAAAATAACACTGTGTCAGGAAGTGTTATGATAAAGGTACCAGCAAGGGATATGGAGGGGCAGGAGAGGGGTCTTCCAGCCAGTTCCTGATTGATCCTCAATATTTAACTAATTACTTTATTTTACTTGGAAAGTCCTCCTCCTAACCCTGAACACCCTCCAACCCACATCTTTTGAAATCCTGGACATTCTTCAAATCTGGGTCAAATGCCATTTTCTCAACAAAGTAGTTTGTCATCTTAAAAGCTGTAATTAATCTTTCTCTTGTGTGTTCTTATGTAACACAGTATTTATATCTGTTCTGACATTTACCCCAATTTGTTTCTTTCTTTAAAACTATGTTTGGTGGTGGGGGGGGATGGATAGATGGATGGATAGATAGATTTACTGATTTCATTACATTGTAAGGTTTTTTTTGACTATATGGTTTGGTTCATCTTTTGATCTCCCACAGGCCTGAGCATAGAAGTTTCATAAAATATACTCAGATGGAAGTTCATTTCAGTCAATGAACCTACACATCCCCTTTTAGGATGCTGAATGGACTGGATCCTGCTTCATTTTGGGAAGTTGTGAATCCTTGTTTTTTGTTTTTGTTTAAAGAAATGGCCTTCAGACCTAAAAAAGACCAAACCATTCTTTCCATCTCTTTCTAAATTTGGACAAGAAATAGGTAACAAAACAAAACCTCAAATTAATCAAGTGATTTTTAATCTGGAAAGGACTCTGTCTTTCATTTGATACCATATCTTAACTATGAATGAAGAAACTAAGTCCTGAGAAATTCAGATACTTCTTCAATATCACACAACCAGGATCAACAAGATTTCCCAACAGATAAAATAGTTTACTTTTAATAACAGAGAAAGAGCACGCTTAAAAGGAAAAGAAAAATAAATAGCACTAAAACATACAAAGAAAATAATTCACTGAAAGGCAGTACACATTATAGAAAAATATTTTCCCTCTCAGTCTACCTATCCACAGAAAATATCATGTTTTCAATAATATCAATAAATACATTATGAATACACTTGTAGAGTTTAGAGTTTTAATTTTAAAACCCAACTTTTGCAATTTCCAGATCCTTCAACCATTTGGACATCAAATGGTTCTATGAATTTGGCAATAAGAAGTCTTCTGAGGTTCTTCTCTAAGATATTTCAATATGTTTGAGTGGCACTGGTGATTAACAGGTGTTCTTAACAGTTGCAGAAGTAAAATAGTACATGAGGCTCAGTTGAGAGGTGCACGCACATTCACACATGTTCTCTCCCGTCATGACTTAGGAAAACACAGCAGGTGCACTCAGATCTGACACAGTTCACTCCATTCCAGTTCTGCTATTATTGCCAGAACCCCTGCCTTATCCCTGACCTTTTCTATGTCACTGCTACCCTCTCCCTCTCCTGACAGAGCTGACCCAGTCTTACAGATGCCCTGGAGCACATGCACACACACACACACACACACAAAAAAAAAAAAAAAAAAAAAAGTCAAAGCACTAAATCTGAATTTGAAATTGACCTGGGCTCCAGTTCTAAATAAAGATCTATCTATCTATCTTTCATCAGATATATAAAATGAATACATCTATCTAGTTAGCTCTACCGATCTGCCTAATCTTCACAATGATGCATAATCACTCAGATAAAGACCACCTGGTTTTAAAAAGTCTTTTACTCCCTGCAGAGTGTGGTCTGTGAACACTGGTTTTCAGTTAGAGACTAGCTACATTACTCTGCACTTCCTGAAGCCCCCTCTAGGGCAAAGGGACAGTGTATTGGTTTTGCAGCTACATACAGGCTTAAATACTAGCTCTGCCACTTAGCAGTTGTGTGATCTTGAGAAAATTACTTAAAATTTCTGGGCAATCATTTCCAAACTGATGATGTTAATACCTACTTCATGGAGGTATAAGGAATTTAGGTTAAGTCTCCCTAAAGTTGCTGCATAGCAGAGTTCAGTAAGGAATAGTTATTGTGAAGAAGGTGACAACAGGGGGAAGAGCAAGAGAGGAAGAAGAAAGATGATGACCCCACTTTCCGAAAGTCTTCCATATTTCAGAATTTCTCAGCAAGGCTTGGCAGAACTTGAGTGCCACCATCTATCTGAGCTTACATATACATACACTTATGTTCCATCCATTCTTGGGTGAAAAAGATATTTCACAGTAGTAGATTCAGCATGTTTTTCAAAAACAGATCCTCCTGCCCATCCCCTTTTGTTTTTTGCTTAGCAGGACTGGACTTCACAAAATAGGGTGAAAAAATTCTTGAGCCCCACAGAGCAGCTCATCATAGAATTTCCAGGTATCACAACAGACCCCAGCTGTTTGCTTCCCCAGCAATTCCAGTAACTGCAAGATATCCTATAGATCACAGAAAAAAGACGCCCAACTCCTTTCTGGAGTTCTGGAGTCAGAATTCACAGATAATCCACTAGCAGGGCTGCTGCTACAGTTTGAGCTATCCAAAGTACAACAAGAAAGGAGGAAGCTTCTACCTAACCCGGACATGCCTGGAACGACAGGGCCATTTATGACCTGCCTTAGATGCCATTCTGCTTGCAAACACACACTACCCTCCATATCATTCGACAAAATAATTGCACTGGAAAGCCTGAAGGCAAATGACTAATGTTAAAAGTGGCCCATGCATCATTTCAGTGATGACTCCACAGGCGTCAATTAAACATGGAAAAGACGTGTTCTGAGGCATGACCGTCTGACATTTTCTAACGAGCTGTATGTAGTCAAATGTTAGTAAATCAGAAGTGATCCTAAGTATAAAGAAAGATAGCAGCCCTCTCCTTGCTCAAAAGCAGGAAGGACCCATGAAGATATGGAATCTGGAAGACCTCCAGAAAACGAGGTGCAAAGAGCCTGGATGTGAAGTTAGCACTGTTCTTCCTCATGCATAGAAAGCACAAATTGGGGTTGCATGAGGTCATGTTTTCAGCCACCAAAAAGGCAGACTGCTCCAGAGAATGCTTGATAGTCTGCCCGGTAGTCTAGAGGTGAACTTTAATTGTTATGACTCCAAGTGGGAGAAAAAAATGGCAGTAGTACATCCTTTGCTCCTTGAATGTTTTCTAAGTTATCAGCACTGTTGGACTTTGCTCAGCACACTAGGCCAAGTTCACTGTGGTCTAAAAATCTGTCCCTAGAAACCATGTTTAATATCCTCTTCAGTGGAAGGAAAAGAACACATTTAACAAGTCTAATGAGACTGATGTCAAGGTATAAAACCCCCAGCAGAGACACAGTGGCTGGAGCAGAAGTGCTTTTCAATACTGCAGTTCTTGATCAGTCAGGCAGACACCTGTGTATATATAGACAAAGCTTCAAACACCACCACCTCATCACACCTAATGACTGCCTGTGATGATAGCTTGCAGTCCCTATTTCTGGCCTTTCCAAAAACAACAAGAACACAAATATGTGTCTTTATACTCAGCCCTGATTCTAAACCTATTCTGTAATGTTTATCTGGTTTTTTTTTTGTTGTTGTTGTTGTTATTGTAGTTGTTATTTGCTTCTCTAATATGAGAAAGGAAATATTTTTCAGTTTTAATTTTGATCCAGATCTAAAATTGTTGATGACTTTTTAATCGTTACCCTTGATTTCTCCTTTTTTCTTTTAGTGATTCAAGTAAGTGCACCCCACACATCCCCTGGCCCCAACATTAAGGTTAATATTCATAGAATGAGGCTATCAAAAACAAAACCAACAAACAAAACCAACAAAAACAACAGTGCCTCCTTTCTCATGAGTCCTCTTTGCCAATGATGCAGTGTTCTTAAATCTCTTTACAGCAGCTGCTTCAGTGTTAAGTTTTGGGTTTGGAATAAAAGGGGTCACTGACAATTATTTTCTCAGCACAATGGAAAAGCAACCCAACCCATTAACACTAAAATGGCAGAATTCAACACAGTGTGAACAAGTAGGAATAGAAGAATACCTGGGATTGCCAGATTGGAAAGGGGGACGTTGTGGAGGTGAGGGGGGAGCGAGGCCATCCAGTCGGCATTGCAGACGTCTGAAGCGGTCTTTGTCCCGCTGGGGTTGGGGGAACAGATGGTCCCCATCCTGAGTTTCCTCCTTGCCTTTCTAACTGCTAGCATCCCTTTGGATCACAAATTGGCCAGGTTCAGCCCAGTGACACTTACTCACTGTTCCAGCTCTCTAGACATTTCAGGGCCACTTTTGTCACGCCAGTCTTTCCAAAATGCCTTTCTGGCTGGGAGAGGGGTCAAAGAACCGGTTCTTTACCCCCAGCGCCCACAGTCCCCACCCTTTCGGCCCCTTTTCTGTTCCACTCCTTTAATCTTCTCAGTCCCAGCTCCGTTAAACTTCTTAACGTTCCCCTCTGGAGAGAGGGGCGGTAGGCCCCTAGAAATAAATCTTCTAGAAAAGGAAGGTCCCAGGAGCAGCCACGCCCGGAGCTACTCACACGACAGGTGCCCACACGGCATGCTGACATGCCTAGGGGTCTGCACACATGTGAGCCCCCGGGCGCTCCATCTCTAGCCGGATTTATGCTTCTGTGTATGTCACTGGGCTGTGCATAAACGGGGCCTGCCTGCTACTCGCTCCCGGGTCCTCAGCGCGGACGCCGCCCGCCCTGTGGCTTCCTGAAAGGCACTCACAAGAGTAACCGGCGGCACCCCGACTCCCGGCAGCCCCGCCCGCACTGCCGGGCAGATTTGCCAAGCTACGCGGCCCGTGATTGGCCGCTGGCGCAGCGCGCTCCGATTGGCCGGCGCCCTCTGGGCTGCCCCTCCCTCCGGCTTCCACACCTCCCTTGCTCCCAGGTCTCCGCCCTCCGCTACTCCTGCTTTCCTGAGTGTAGACGGCTGCCTCCGCAGCTACTGCTGACGTGGAGATTTGCAGGCTTTGGGCAGTGGGTCCTCAGGTCTTCTTCAGCCTTTCACACCGCCAGCACTCAGGTGTTCAGCGAGACCACAAATGTTTCTCTACATCCTATCCCCGCCCCCACCCCCGCACACATTCGAGTTGGTGACAATTACCCACAAAGTATTACATTTCTGTAAATCACAGTAGCAGCAGAAATAGGAGAGGCTCAGAGGCCCAAGAAGCCGAGAAAGATGCTGTATCTCATATTTAGATGAAAATATCAAGGATGGTTTGTGTTTCAAGCATTACATTATTAAGATTCTCCTACACAATACTTAGCAGCCGATCTGCACTTTATGGATGAAGAAATAAATGATATTTCACATTTGTATTGCTCGGTTGTTTGAACCTTCTTTTAAATTATTTGTCCCATTTTCTCCTCACAGTACCCCAAGGCAAGGAGGATTGCTGGTATGCTTCCCTTAACAGATTAAATAGTCCGGGAGCAGGTCATGCACTAGAACTATTTGCAAATTTCATTTTGGAATGGGGACCTGTAGCCGGGAGGTCTGTAGACATACAAATGCGTTCCCCTGCTTTCTGCAGTGTCCCTATTACTTCAAACTTATTTATGATGGGGTCTTTAGAGTCTCTACTGATATGAGAACTTTGCATACCGAAAGTCACAGAGACATTTTGGCAAACAAGCAAATTAAGAAAAGCATCCTGGTCTTGATAGTAGGGCTTTGGAGAGCCTTAGTCAGGCAGATTCTCAGTGACTCAGGAGAACCTTGAGGGAGGAGAAAACGAAGGCCTGAAATCACCCAAAGGGAAGACTGCAGGTTCTTGTACAGATCTGTAGATATATTATATCTGATTCTCTCTCTCTCTCTCTCTCTCTCTCTCTCTCTCCATATATATATATATATATATATATATATATATATATATATAATTTCTGATATATTATATGTAAATATGTATTTTTATATAGATACAAAATTCCCAAACACAAAATATATGGAAGCCACATAAGGCAGACAAAATGTGTTATTTAACTTCAACTGTGAAATGCTCATCTTAAAGCCTTTTTTCCCTTGCATTTTTCAGCTGTTAATGGAAGGAGGGAGCATATAAGATAGCATCAAACTTTAGAGACTTAAAAGGCATTACTGAGTGAAAACTAGAAATGAAGAGAAGTGGAACTCCCTCAGAATGAGTTGGTTTGCACCTCTCTGAAATTAGGAGCTAACCTATTTGATTTGACCAAGAAACAGTTCAAAAGGAGGCCAACACTCTTCCTGAGTCAGTCCTGGAAAGAATCTTGAAGATGAAAAGAGCATCTAGTATAATAGTTGGCATATAGAGGTGCTCAAAAAATATTTATTGGAAGGAGAGAGATGCTCTTGAGACATGCTCTGCTGGGCTTTAGGTATTACCTAAAAGCAGTGTTTTTCAAAATTAAAGGTCCAAATTAATCACATTTTTCTTAAATAGGCATGAAATGCCCTGGATAGTCTGCATTTCTAACAAGATTCCAGCTGATGCTGATGCGGCTGGATCAGACTATACTTTGAGAATGAGCTCAATTTGATAGATGAGGGTATGCACAGCTTCTTCTCCCTTTTCTAAGGTGTATGTATATGTGTATATATATATATATATATATATATATATCACTTTTGTAATTAAAAATAAATGTACATTAAAAATTCAGACTAATGAGCAGAGGCTGGGGCTCAGCAGTAGGCACTTGCCTGGCATGTGAGGCACTGGGTTCAATTCTCAGCACTGCATGCAAATAAATAAGTAAATAAATGTCTACCAACAACAAAAAATATATATTAAAAAATCCAGACTAACAATCTTTAAGAGAATAATTTCTCTGTCACATTATATAATGAAAATTAACATATTAATGGGATTTTACTACTGTACCACAGATGTTCAAGAAAATATTTTAAAATAAAATTAGTATGTAGAATTTGAATAGTTAATATTTTTGTATATTATACCATAAACATTGTCAATGAGAGAAGAAATATATTAATAAGAGGAGTGAAATTTTAAAGCAATTTGATGTTAATGAATAATTGCAACAAAATGGAGTGTTTGGCATGTACATATTATGCTGGTTGGTGCTAAGAATGGAAGGAAAGTTAAATTATCCTCAGATCTATAAGCCAATAGAAATGGGAGTCAAATATGTGAATTTCCAATTGCAATGTACAGCAAAATAAATAGAGAACAAGACATATGAAGATAATGTAGAGGTGTACATTTTGATGGGGGAAGAGCTAGAGGAGAAGGCATTCAAGCTAGGTCTTGAATTCTGAGAAAAGATTCTGTTCATGGAAAAATAAGTGGTGCACTATGCTGTGGGAAAGGGAGATGGAGCTGAGAAAACCAAGGCAAAGCTAGGACAATCAGCAGCAGATGCAAGAAACAGAGAGCATGCTAGAGCGGCACATGGGATAACACTTCTACTCTCATTTCCCCTTCACAAGAGCCCTGGGAGTTAAGCACTGGTGCTATTCCAGGGCTTACAGGCCACATAACCCTGCCCAAGATCTCACAGCTAGTTCGTGGGAGAGCCATGACTCCAAGTGTCTCCCCTGCTGTGCCAAGGACTTGTGAGTGTATGTTACCTGTTATTACTATAAACCACACAGAGGGTGTTTATGACCAAATTGATTAAAGAGTTTGGCCTTTTTCCTTTTCTATGACAAAAGGGACCATTGTAAAGGGGAGTAAAAGGATTCACATTTTACTTTAGGTGGGATTGTCCTATAGAATGGGAAATGGTCAAGGAGACAAGAGTCTTTCAAGTAAATCATTGAAATTAATTATCTGTGAAAAAGATGTGAGAAAGCATGTGAAGGGCTTGGCAGCAGCTGAGTGGTCTTCTTTCACTCTGGTGCTTCCCTCTCTCATCACTCCCAAGGGCCCACAATTCTAGGACCTGAGTGCAGCCTGAAATGAAGTTTCATCATTTGAAACCCTCATCAAACTGTTCATCCACTTTTTAAAATTAATTTTTAAAATTTTAATTTGTTATATATGACAGCAGAATGCATTACAATTCATATTATACATATAGAGCACAATTTTTCATTTCTCTGGTTGTACGCAAAATAGAGTCACATCCTTCATGTCTTCATACATGTACTTAGGGTAATGATGGCTATCGCATTCCACCATCTTTCCTACCCCTATGGCCCTTCTCTTCCTCTCCTTCCCCTTTTCCCCTTTGCCCTATCTAGAGTTCATTTCATCCCCCCCCCCAGCATATTATGAATCAGCATCCTTAAATCAGAGAAATCGTTTGGCATTTGGTTTTGGGGGGTTGGCTCATTTCACTTAGCGTTATATTCTCCAGCTCCATCTATTTACTTGATGCCATGATTTTATTCTCTTTTAATGCTAAGTAATATTCCATTATGTATACATACCACATTTTCTTAATCCATTCATCTACTGAAGAGCATCTAGGTTGGTTCCACAGTTTATTCTGTGGATTGTGAATTGTGCTCTATAAACATCGATGTGGCTGTGTCCCTGTAGTATGCTGTTTCTAAGTCCTTTGGGTATAGATTGAGGAGAGGGATAGCTGAGTCAAATGGTGGTTCCATTCCCAGTTTTCCAAAGATTCTCCATACTGCTTTCCATATTGACTGCATCAATTTGCAGTCCCACCAGTAATGTATGAGTGGACCTTTTCCCCACATCCTTGCCAACACTTTTTGTTGTTTGTATACTTAATAGCTGCCATTCTGACTGGAGCGAGATAAAATCTTAGAATAGTTTTTATTTGCATTTCTCTAATTGCTAAAGATGTTGAACATCTTTTCATATATTTGTCACTCATCCACTTGTATTATATACAATCAAATTTATTTCTATAAATGCATTCAAATATTTTGTTTTCTGATTTGTTACCTTTATTGGTTGATGACCTTACTGGATTCCCAAAGAGTTGATTGGAGCATTTACCAACTCCTTAGGGGCTACATTATTCATTGAAGAGTCTATGTTTTAAAACTGGCTTGTTTTGTTTGAATTCATACCATAAATGAATAATGAGGGTCCTAAAGCAAGTACCCAAACAGCTTACCATTCAGGCAAGTCTGGTTGGCAGGATAAGCTGGGCTGGATTTTACTTGATTGAAGGTCCCAAAGGTCCTCAAAGGAAGTATATTAAGTTAGTGATGCTGAGGTTGGGGCTGTCTTTGACCCTAGAGCTGAGACCCTATATAAGTCTTATCTCCTGATTGTGTTCTAGATGGGCAGGAATAGACCCCAAACAGAATCAGGACCCAGGCACATTCGGTCCAGGGACATTGGCTGGAACTGAGTGAGGCTTTATGATGCTTTCAATTCCACAGTGATGTCTCATCCACACTATTTTATTCCTGGCTGTGGGGTGGGGTGAGGGTAAGGGATTGAAATGAGGTGCCAGGTTATGAAAGATGAGATGGAATTTTAACTGATTTGTTTTGTGGCTTCGTCTCATCAGAGTCTATTCTTAGTTAACCCCAGTTTCCTTCTCCTAGTTCAAATTAAAAAATGGTGATAGGGTAGAATGAAGAAATGGCTCCAACATGGGTGGTGCTTGGGGACATGACAGCAGTAGTAATTACCCCCAGGAAGAGTGACATCATTGCATCACCAGGGGACCTTCAGGAACCTCCAAGGTAAAGGTGATACTAAGGCACACTGTCTTGTGAACACATGATACACTGGAGACCCTGCACACATTCCCATCCAGGAAACATTCGGGATGCTGGGATCCAGTAATTTTGTTGCTCAGGGCTAGAGCCAGAGACTGTTGTTTTGTCATTGTTACTGTGACACATTCCCTGATTTTATCCAGGTGGTGTGTCCCTGAGAATCTGGGTAAGAGCAGTAGTAGCTTAACAGGAAGTAGTGATGTGGATATTACCTCATCCCACCTGGTGTTTATGGCTCATAACTGAGATTGCCTAATGACGCAAGGGTGAATGGTGCAGAGGCTGGTCAGAAGATCATTTCTACCATATTTGAAAGCTCAGTGCTCAGGAAGACCCTAAAAACGATTGTGTCTTTTAAATGATTTGTACATGAAGTTTTTCTGCTATACTTTAAAGAAAATTTCCTTCAGCAATACCACCACGTTGGTATAACATTTTTGAGCTACTAACAAGTGATGATTATAGAGTTTGTTTTAATGCCCATGTATTCCTTCTCCCACTGCACGCTGCAGCTCTTCCTACCCTACTTACCACCCCTAGAAAAGATCATTGAGCAGCAAAGTCCCTGATTTAAGATGTTATGGAGCCACCTGCTGGTACTAAGGGCACACTTCAGACACTGAAGATTTTCCTTCAGTTTCAATTACCCCAAAGATGTCAAAATCACCAGCACCAGCAACAATGGGGAGCTTATGCAAAGTAGGGATTCCTGGGGTCAAGTGCCAACTTCTGAATCAGATCTTCTGAGCGTGACATCCTTTTCCCCTGTCTTTTAAATAGGCTCCCCAGGGGATTATTATGTCCCAAATACTTGAGATCAAGGCTTGGAAATGTCAAACAATTTCCCATTAAAAAAAAAAAAAAAGTTAAAATAGGTAGAATGACAGAGTAAGCGATTCTTAACCATGTTATATATGGATGTATGCCATTTGAGAAGAATATATTTGGCAGATATAGTTGATCTCAACTTCATGGGCAGGAAAGCCAACTGCTCTGCCTCCCTTACCTTTCTAATGTTATCTTGCCCCCAGCACACCCTACCACAAGGTTCCTGGAATATGATAATTATATCAATTATTAGGAGTCTTTGTGGTACTAATTAATACCAGTTAGGCAGAGGAGGAGGTGAGTCCCTAAGTTTGAAAGGATACTGGACAAGTTTGGCAAGAACAAGCCAGTAATGCGATAAATGGAAGCCAGAGTGGCTTGAGTTTTCTGGGCTCTCCAACCATATTCTATTTTTTCCTTCTGCTAGCTATAGATACCTTTTGCCTTCATAAGGTTAATTAAGCCTTTTCTTCCACTCCTGTTTATTACCTTTCTTCACACAAATCTTTATCTCTTTTATTAGAAGTGGTGCTATTTAAAAGCTTCTTAGACATAAATATGGACCTGAGATTCTAAAATCATGCTGCTAGCAGCCAAAGCTAGAGATTGTGGTTTTAGGGGTATCTTTCCAATACAGTCTTCATGTTGGTCACAGATTCTAACCTCTGGTGACAGCTTACAATTTTTTCCATCTTCTCCTGTATTTGGCACCCAGGATGAGATGCTCAGACCTCAGAAGATGATGTCAGAAAACACTTTGTGAAAATCGAGGAGCCTGACTAGGTGCTTCTAGCTTCTTTACAGTGGGAGGACTGGTGTGTGCAGCTCTAGGCAGAGCTGCTCATCTCCTCCACCACAGCTGCCCTAGCCCTGGAGAAGAGTAAATGCAGAGTGATTGGAACATGAGCACTGATCATGGCATTTATTTCTAGTTGCATAGTTTTTTGTTTTGTTTTTGCAAATCCACTCAAATTCTGTTGCATACACACATGTATATCACTTGAATACAATTGATGCTTCACAGGTACTATGTTTGTCCTATAGCTTTTTAGTCCCTTGTGAAACATAACAGACCTGTATTTATTATGCCCTTCAATATGAAAATGCCAGTGCTGGGAGAAAGGCACCAAGAAGTCTGTTTGTACAAACCTTAGACAATGTGGGTCAACAGAAGGTAAAGAATCAGAAATACGGGCCAATTTCTCTTGCCATCCTAGGCATGACCATGTTTTAGAAGAGAGTAGATGACTAGAGATTATCTGCCCAGGACTTAACTCTCTGCCCTTGGCTTGATCAGGAGGAAGTATCACCTGTAGGGCTCAGCCTGTCCTTTTAGCACCAGATGTAGAGTAGCAGAGCCAAATCAATTCACTCAACCCAGGTAGAAGAAAAAAGGTGTCTGACCTAGGTTTATGATTTCATGGTTCCTCTGTGGCCTAATGTGGTCTGTTTTTGCTCCTAGAGGTTTAGGTCATGGTTTCTCATTTGACTGGACTGGTTTTTGTCTACTTATTGCAGTCTTGGCTGACTCCTTGGGTTTAATTTTTTTCTCTGCGCCTGTGATACCTGCCTGATTCTACCAATTGGAGCTAACTGAAACCTCATCTAGTGACCTTTTCAATCTAACATATCTACCAAGCCACCCAGATTCAGGCCCTGATCCTTCCTTGCCTGACTGTCCTGCCATAATAACAACAACTAGAAGAAAAATATAGATTTATAGTGGATTATATCAGTGACATGAATGAGTCAAAAAACAAAACAAACAAACGAATGAAAAATCTCAGCCCACCATATCTGAGTGAGAGATATCACCCACCTTTAGTTAATTCTGTTTCACAAGATATTTGGTTTCTCCTGTTTGATCATTCTCTATCACCTGTCATTCATTCACACAATACTTGGTTGAGCACTAACTTGTCCAAGGCTTACCCTCATTCTGGGGATGCAGAGGTATACAAAACAGCTTCCTGCTTTAGAGAACATTTGGGTCCAAGAGAGGAGTTTAGGACTGCATTTCTTCAACTGGCAGTGACTTTGCAACTCTTGATTTAAATGTTATACCAAAGCAATAGCAGCAAACTAAAAACTGTCAACTCAGTAAAATATCGAGTATCTGCAAATTATTTATTGACCAAAAAAAAAAAAAAAAAAAAAAAAAAAAAAAAAAGATCTGTGTGCTGAAAATTTGGAGTGATGGATACAGTTTCTAGAAGTAAAATGGAAAGTTTTCCCTGAGTCTGCTGCCCTGTTTGGGGACTCCCAGCAGGAATGCTGACCTGGAGCCTGTACCCACTGCTGATGTTAGTGGGAATCTTGCTGCAGGGCAGATGTGAACTGTGAACTGTTTCCATAGTTGCTAAGGGGGCAACAGAAAATACTGCCCGGGGGTTTGGGGGAGGACTAAAGTCTCTGGTAAAGTCTGGGCAGACACTGCTTAGGCTCCTTTGATACGAAATGGTTTAATGGTGAGAGGATATGTTTGCCCTGGAGTTCTTTGAAAATCAAAGAACTCTATTCATTTCCTTAAGAAAGAAAAATTGATTGAAGTTTTGGTGGATCCCAGCCAGTACCTAGGGCAGAACAAGATCCAAAAATGAAATAAAAACAGTGAACTTGCATGATGAAACCTCATTTATTTTCTTCTGAACTTTCAGATTAAGCAATGCTCAGAAAAAAAGAGAAGGAAAACTTTCCTCAAAGAAACAGATCTTTGCATTTTGTCATAGTTATTTAAGGGTTGAAAAAATAGGCTGGTTTGGAATCAAATTCAGCATGTTTTGTTAGTTTCTTGCTTGGGTACATTTTATTTAAACTTTCTACTTGGAAATAATTTCAGACTTAAAAAAAGATTGCAAAAGTAAAAATAGTAAGCACACATATACATAAACACAAATCCCATACATTTTCTTTACTGAGATTTGTCTCTCTTAATAATTTACCCTCCTTATTTTATCATTTGGTTCCTTCTCTTTCCACGTATGCATGCATGCATGTATATGTTCATGTAAATACATATTATACAAGTGCACATACATACACTGGGTGATCACATTGGGTAATTAGCCTTTCAAGCTAAATATAACAATGTGTATTTTCCAAGGAATATTTTCTTACCAACTGTATCAGAGTTAGCAATACTTTTGTCTAGTCTTCAGCCTGTATTCCGATTTTGTCAGCAGATCTACCAATGTCTTACATTATTTTCCTTCCTTCTAGTACAAGACCCAGTTTAAAATCAGGGATTGCAGTTAATTGTCATGAACCTTTAGCATCTTTCAATCTGAAAGATTTTTTTATTCTTTGTCTTTTAGACACTGACATTTAAAAAAAATACAGTCCCCTCCCCATCTTTAGCAGGGTATTTTTATTTCATGTTTATTATGTTAACTCATCATTGGGTTTTGTTTTTAATTCTCTGTCCTAATACTGCATAACTGATGTGTTCTCTCCAGAATATCGAATAGAGAGAAACATGATGTCCCTCTGCCCCTCATTGGTGATGTTAGTATTAACCAATTCTAACAAGGTGGTGTCTAATTTCTTTACTATATAATAGTATTTCTCCCCTGCCATAACTAGTAAGCATTTTGTAGAGAGATGATTAGAAACCATGCAAATATCCTGTTCTTCACTGAAATTTTTTCCTTAATGATCCTAGAGTGATATAATATTTATTATGATGATTACAAAGATTTAGAAAGTTATCTCCCTTCTTTGTTTCCAATCTTCTCTCAGTATGCTGGGGTGGGTGAGGGTCTTTTTTTCTTCTCTATATACCTACATACATACATGTGGGCATGAATGTGTGTGTATATACACACATACATACATACTGGCAAGGACTCAATTATTCCTAGTCTTTCATAGTGGTT
This sequence comes from Callospermophilus lateralis, assembly GCF_048772815.1. NCBI lineage: Eukaryota > Metazoa > Chordata > Mammalia > Rodentia > Sciuridae > Callospermophilus > Callospermophilus lateralis. The sequence continues at coordinate 65,860,775 of NC_135314.1, forward strand.
TCAAATTTATTCTCATATTAAGTTATATTGGTGCTCAAATTATCCTAGAGCTATCCAGTGGGAGTTCCTTCATTTTTCCAGCATCTTTCTGACATAACCCTCACATTTTGGGACTATGTTCTTATTTTCTGATATGACAAGATAGTCCAAGCTCATTTGTATCTACTTTGTCCTTAATCACATATTTTTTCCTGAGAAATTCTAGGTCATTTCAGCAGGAAATTATAGCAGAGACCAAGATTCAGGATGTGTTCATTGCTTCTGAAACATTCTTGCTTCTTAGTTCTTTAAAACAACACATCCTTGAATAATAGGTATATGTGCACACTTACAATACAACACACATGCACATGCAGGCACACATACAGAATTGTGATCAAAACATCACCAATGAGGGACAGGTGGACATCGTGGGCTCCAGATGTGATACCTGGGAAGAACACTTTCATTTGTGTATACATGAGTACACACACACACACACACACACACACACACTGAGGAAGTAATGAGTTCACATGGACACCTCTAATTGGAATCTAACCCTGAACCCTGTGTTCTTTCTCATCTTCCAGAATTGTAGGCTCTTTCTCCTACAATGAAAACATGGGCTCCGAACCACAACACACTTAGTCAACACTGTAATGTATGCAAAATGTTTTCAAGATTGCTTTGCGCATATCACTAAAAAACAAAACAAAACAAAATCCAGATTACAAAGATTTCCATGTCTGTTATAATTCTGTCACTTGCTCCCCACCTCCACCTTACATCAGACTGAGGATATACAAATTTTGTGTTCACAGCTACCTGGATTAGATTTTTCTCTTTTTCTCTTTCACTGTGATTATGGTATTTATTTGAAATGCAAGTGCACTTAAATGTTTCAGTTTTCGAGTTCTTCCCTGTTCTTTATTTGATTTTATTATTTGAATAAGTATAACATTATACCCTTGTGTCAGACAGGACTATGCAGAGGGGTATATACAGCGAAAGTCACTCCTTCCCACATCCCTTCGACCCCATCCCTACCTGTTACAGATAACCAATTCCACTGATTCTTGGTTTGTCATTCCTATTTCTTCTTGTAAAAACAGGCACATGTGTACAGATGCTTCTCAACTTATGATGGGGCCACCTCCTGATAAACCCGTCATAAGTAGAAAATATTGCAAACAAAAATGCATTCACAGCATCTAACCTACTCAACATTCAGCTTGAAACACAGGACCCAGTAGTATCTGTCATTTACCCTGCAGAGATCACAGAGCTGACTGCTTTACCTCAGCATTAGAACCAGCAATGGGAGAGAGTATCATGCTTTATTCTACTAGCTCAAGAAAAGATAAAAACTCAAAATCTAAGGTATGGTTTCTATTGAATACATATTGCTTTATGTCATCATAAAGATGAAAAATCTAAGGTAAACCACCATAAGTAGAAAGGCATTTGTATGTATTTTTTTTCTTATTTTTCTTCTTTCTTACACACACAAAAAATATACAAAATGTTCTTTGCACTTTGCCTTTTTTTCCTATGAATATCTTCTGGAAATCACTCATAAGTTGATAGGAATTTTATCCTTGGCTGTTTTTATAGTTACCCATCTGATCTGGTTTGGACCTTGAATGGCCCCCAGAAGCCCATGTATTAAAGGCTTGCCTCTCAGGGTGCTGCTATTAGGAGGTGGTGGAAGCTTTAAGAAGTAGGTATAGAGGGGGTCTTTAGGTCATTGGAGAGGTGTTCTTGACATGGATCGTGCCACCCAGGCCCCCGTCATCTTTCTGTCTTTTGTTCCCTGACCATGAGGGGAGCAGTTTTTCTCACCGCCAGCTCCTACCGTGATGTCCTGTGCCCCCAGAGATCCAAAAGTGACAGAGCTAAGAATCATGGACTGAAACCTCCAAAACTGTGAGTCAAAGAAAACTTTTCCCTTTGTATGTTGATTATCTTAGTTATTTGCTGTAGTAACAAGAAACTGAGTAACACAACATTATTCAATTTTATGTATTTACCATGGTTTGTTCAACCAACCCACTCTGCTTGGACATTTAGATAGTTTACAATAATTGCATTCACAAATCACAATGCCAAGTGCAAGTTTGTGCATATATAATTTAATAGTTTTGGAAGTAGAGCTATAAGATAAATTCTTAAAGAGAAGTTATTAGGTCAAAGGATAAGTTAATATATTTATTTTTTCTAGATATTGTCAAAAAACTCTCTCTCTAGTAGTCACATTATTTTGCATTGTTATGGTTTGGATGTGAATCATCCCCCAAGACTCATGTGTTAAAGACCTGGTCCCTGATGCAGTAGTGTTCAGAGGTAGGGCCTTCAGAGTCATTAGATCATGTGCCCTAATCTCATGAGTGGATTTATCCATTGAGGATTTCATAGCTGAATGGATTACTGGGAGGTGGTGGAAAATACAGGAGGTGGAATCTAGTTAGAGGGAGCTTGTCCTTGGGGGTGTGCCCTTGGGGACTCTATGTCTTGTCCCAGCCCCTTCCTCTCTCTGCCCTATATAAATGATAATATAGGTGATGTTTCTATCATCAAATTCTTCTTGCATGACTGGTATAATCCTTAGGTAAGGTTTTGAATTCATATCACTATTTCAAATAGGGTTTCTACTATAGTGTCCTTGCCCCATGGGTAGTTTCCTCTCTGAAGTCTTCTAAAACATATTTGTTATACTCTGTCCCTGAAATAATACTCTTTTGAATTTCTCTTCATTGCATATAATTCTATTTATTTATATCATACTGTAATATACATATTGTTTAAATACCCTTATTTTCATGCTCTAGATGGTTTTCTTTGCTGTGAAGAAGGCTTTTAGTTCGATGCCATCCCATTTATTGGTTTTTAAATTTTATTTCTTGTGGTTTAAGAGTCTTGTAAATTGGTGAAACCTCTCGGGAAAGCAGTCTGGTGATTCCTCAAAAAAAAAATAGGAATGGAACCAGTATTTGATTCAATTATCCCACTCCTCCACAAATATCCAAAGGATTTAAAGTCAGCATACTACAGTGGTACAGCCACAACAATGGTTATAGCAGCACAATTCACAATAGCTAAGCTATGGAACCAACATAGGTGCCCTTCAATAGATGAATGGATAAAGAAATTGTGGTCTATATACACAATGGAATATTACTTATCCATAAATAAGAATGACTTTATGACCTTTTCAGGTAAATTGATGGATTTGAAGACTACCATGTTAAGTGAAATAAGCCAGTCCCCAAAAAACCAAAGGTTGAATGTTTCCCCGGATACATCAAAGCTAAACCACAATAAAGGGGGAAAAAGAAGAAGAGAAGTTCATGGGGGTAGACAAAGGGGAATGAGAGGAAGGGAGAGGAGATAGGAATAGGAAAGACAATAGAATAAATTCAACATAATTTCCCTATGAACACATATAAAAATACCTAAGTGAATTCCACAATTGTGCCCACCACAAGAATGAGGTTCTAATTAGAATAAGATATATTCCATACTTATATAATTTCAGCAAAATTGATTCTACTGTCATTTATAACTAAGAAGAACCAATCAAAGAGAGAGAGAGAGAGAGAGAGAGAGAGAGAGGAAGAGAACAGAGAGGTGAGCTCTCATACATTGTTCTCAGGTTATCAGGTCCACTATCAAATTGCTCTTCAGAATCCACATACCTATTGTTCCATCCTCTTCACCCTACCTTCCCGGCACTTTTACATATTTTCTGGTAAAATCTGTGTGGTATTATGCCGTACTCAGTTTTATTTGGTGGTATGCCTTCTTTGGACAATAAATGAGGAGTAGTCTGACATAACTCAGTACAAATATGCACAAGCTCCCGGCATTTAGCAAGGCTGGCTGGTTATGGCTCCATCCCTGTCCTGTTCTTTATGGTTTGATATTGGGTTTATTATCCTCAGTGTTCTTCCCCATAATCATGATCTCTCAGAGCCTTTGAACAAACATGAAGTATCTGAGTGAGAACAGGTAAAGAATGTAATAGAGATTGAAGGGTTCAGAGATGCCCTCTTGGGGGAAAAATTAGATTCTGTTATTCTTTTTCTTAGGTTAATTTGTAACCAACTAATGTCATGAGCCATCAAAGTTGCACCAGATGGGGTTAAAGATTAATTCCAAAACTACCCCCTGACCCCATTCTTGCCCAAGGTCACATTCTTCTGGATTCTGATCTTTTCTTCTGGATGCAGCTGGGACCCTTGTTAATGATCATAGAATCTAAGAAGAAAGCCTCTTTGAAGGAGCCGGGCAATAAACCTCACTGCTTCCACTATTTCACCATGTACTTTTGGATAGAATGATGGCCCTTTTCTGCCAGTTAATGTACTTTTCTCCATGGTGTTTGCTTTCATTGTCTGTGCTGGACTTTCAACCTTAGCTGGTTGGCATAGCCAAGATTGCTATTGTTAAGAACTCAGTTACACTGCGTGTTTCAGCTCTCATCTCAGAACACAGTTTCTCTACTGAGCCTCTTTCTTTACTGGGGACTTCTGGGAAACATCTGATGTTGGAAAGTTTCTCTAAACTTTCTTTTCAACTTCTGATTTTGATTACTTTCTTTTCTCTTTTCATTTCCTAGTTATTTTTTTCATATTTTCTAGGCCATCCACCCCCAGGGATTAATTATTTCTACTTTTTTGTTTTGTTTCCTTTCACAATTTTTGGAATTTATTACCTGGATTTTTTTTAAAAAATCAATATTTACTTCAATGCACACAAAACAGTTCTCATTTGTAGGTACAGGGAGATAACCAAAGCAATTTCAAATTGATCACACCCTAGATGGGAGGCAGAACCTGGGTCATTATTGTAGTTTTATGACTTCCAATCATGACCATGGGTAAGTTAATTACACAGAGGCTTTCACTGCTTATTTGTAAGATCTAGCTTGACCAAATGTTCTATAATTTTAAAGACCTATAATACAAAATTAATTTAGTGAATCCAACTATATTTTCTTCAGTTAAAACTCTTGCTGTATTAAAGAAAAGCCGTTTCTTTCTTTCTTCTTTTTTTTTTAACTAAAGCTCACCTTTATCCTTTAACATAAGTGTTTACACATGAGTAAAATATGCCTTCCTCTGGATCTATGTGTACAGGCTAACCATTGCCTCAAAATTGCTGTACAGCAATCACAGAATATCCATAATATAGTATATTTAACATATGCACCTATTGAGGTTGGTTGACTGGGGCTGGCTGATCTAGACTGATTTTGGCTTTTGAGTGGTCTGCCCTATTTCATGCTCTCTCCTTTTTGGAGGGTACTAGTGTGTTCACCTGAAAATCTTTTCATGGCAATGGCAGAGAACTAGGGAGTAAGTTTACTCATAAAGCACTTTTTTCAGACTTTAGTCATGCCCATGGTATTCCATTGCTCAAAACTAGTTTCATAGCCAAACCCAAAGTCCAGATAGGCTCTTGGAGCAAAAGGGAAAAGAAACTTGTTATTTCTAAATAACAATGTGGTGTAGCACAGTGTTTTAGAAATGAGTGAAGGAAAGCTTACATATGGCTTCTCAGGGAAAACAAAGATGGCAATAAAGACATGCAGACATGGGGCTGGGGATGTGGCTCAAGCGGTAGCGCGCTCGCCTGGCATGCGTGTGCCCCGGGTTCGATCCTCAGCACCACATACAAAAAAAAACAAACAAAGATGTTGTGTCCGCCGATAACTAAAAAATAAATATTAAAAAAAAAGACATGCAGACATTTGAGGGATTGGAGTCTAGTGTTGCTTCTCCTGTGGCATATTACTATGTCTACTTCTAAAGACAGGAGCTGCAGGTTTACAGCAGGCTATATACATTTATTTGCACACGATTTAAGGAGAACTTGTTTTGGTCATTTTGGTCAACTGAAGGATGTCAAGTTTGCAGTACTACCTAAACAGCATCAGAAGCCCCTCTGTTTTGCAGGTTTATGGAAGTTCCTCTGAACTGTGGACTGAGCATCCCTTCATGGAAAAGCAATTTCTGACTTTATATGAATGGCAGATGAATTTATAAGTGCTGATCAGAACTTATTTATGAGAGCAAATGAGATCAAATATGGTACTTTGAAGAAGATCTAGGCCAGGAGTAGGGACATATTTCTGTAGTGACTCAGGAGGCTGAGGCAGAAGGATCACACAAGTTTCTGGTTACGGAACTTAGTGAGACCCTATTGCAAAATTAAAAAAAAAAAATCAAAAGAAAGGACTGGAGATGTAGCTCCATGGTAGAATGCCCCTGGATTCAATTCCCAGTGCAAAAAAAAAAAAAAAAAAAAAAACTAATATAAAAACACTGTAAAGCCAGGTGCGGTGGCGTTTTCCATCATTGAAAATAAACAATGGAATTTAAGTCTGAAGACTAATCCCAACAGCTTGGGAGGCTGAGACAGGAGGATCATGAGTTCAAATCCAGCCTCAACAAAAGAGAGGCATTAAGCAACTTATTGAGATCCTGTCTCTAAACAAAATACAAAATAGGGCTGTGGATGTGGCTCAGTGGTTAAGTGCGTTTGAGTTCAATCCCTGGTACCCCCTCAAAACAAGCTCACAAACAAAAAACCACTCTGAGACACTTGTCATTTGATTGAAAAAATTACAGGGACCTATGTTGTAACATAAAACTCTCTCTTTCTTTAGTGAAACAATTCATATATCCCCAACTCTGCCACTTTTTATCCTGATACTTCTACTTATATTCATTCTACTTGTTCCCTAATGGAACAAAAAGTAAAATTACATGAACACTTACTCAAATTCTTGATGACTAAGTTGTACTAAATAAAAATAACTATACACATGAAGCAATGGCTATACTTATGAAGCAAATGTTTGTTACTTGAGAACAAATGGGGAATTGAGGATAGCTAAATCAAGCAAACATCAGTTTATTTTTCCATTAATTGAGAGGTGTTAGTTATCCATTGCTAAGTAACAAATTACATCCAGACTTGGTCATGTTGAACAAGCATTTATTCTCTCATAGTTTGTATGAGTCAGAAATATAAGGGGAAAAAAGAAAACTTGGATGAGTGGTTCTTCCTCTCATGAGTTCACAGACGAGAGATCATGTGAAATTGCAGTTATCTGAAAATGTGAGAGGAGGATCAGCTTCCAAGGTGGCTCATTTCCATGGCTGGCAAGTCCATGCTTGATGTTGGTAGGAGGTTCTAGTACCTCCACAGATGGACCTCAGTAGGGCTGCTTGCATGACATTATAGCATGGAAAGGGCTTCCTCCAGATCCAGTGGTCAAAAGTGAGATCGAGGTGGGAACTTCTATACCCTTTATGACCTAACCTTGGAAATCACGCTCTGGCCTTTCCTGCAGTACTTTATTTGTTATACCAGAGCCAGGCTGGGCAATCGCTGTACAAGTGATTGTACAAGTGCATGACCTTCAGTGTGAATATCTCTTTCAATTGTGTACCCTTAATGCCCCACTTGCTTTATATGAATCCTGGTCCTGTTTTACACAAGCCAGTTGTATTCAGTGATCAGGGGATTGTACAGGGTATGGATAGCAAAGAGCAATAATCTCTGGAGGTCATCTTGGAGGTTGGCCAAGTATCTAAGATTCTAATCAATGAGCAGGGATGTCCCTGGGCTCAGCAGTCCTCAATTTTGGCTGAACATGTTTATCATCTAAGAGTGCTTGATGCCTGTACCCTGCTCTTCAGAGACACTAATTAATTGATTAGGAGTGGGATACCCATGGTAGTAAAAAAAAAATACAAATTCTAAAAAAAAAAAAAAAAGAAAAGAAAAAAGCCAAATCTTAAATTATCTTCCTGTGCAGTCAGGGATAAGAATACTGCAAATGAACAAGAAAGGTTCCTTTTGGGATGAAAGTCCACCTAGAATTTGCCTATCACTGTAACTGTCAACAACATCTGTTCTTCCCTCCTGGGGCAAGAAGTGGGGGAGGTTTTAGAGGGACAAGAGGGATCAGTAATTTATTCACTTGCAAACTGTTGCTGAACACAGAGCACGTCTGGCTAATTATATTTCTTTTCCACCACCTCTACCTTCTGCTTGAATTATTTTGTAAAAGATTGGTAGAAGTGGGCTTAATTGATAAGTGCTGGTCTGACTTGAGGCTGTTATCTATTTCAAGACAGATCAAAATAGGCAGGTTGGATGAACAGGAAAGTCCCCAGATGAAAAAGAGAATAATGGGAATTAGATGAGTTAGATTAGGGCTTGATTGCCTGTTTACTTGTGCAACAGTTTGGTGGCAGTTTGATACACACACACACACACACACACACACACACACACAGGCAAACTGACAATGGAAACCACTTTATTTTTTTAAGGCTTTCTCTCAATTTATTTATGAATTTCTTTTCTTTTTCCTTTTTCGGTATGGGGATTGAACCCAGGAATACTCTACCACTGAACTACATCCCTAGCTGTTTTCACTTTTGTTTTTTTAATTTTTTAATTTATATATATGACAGCAGAATGCATTACAATTATTATTACACATATACAGCACAATTTTTCAAATCTCTGGTTGTATGTAAAGTATATTCACACCAACTTGTGTCTTCATATATGTACTTTGGATAATAATGACCATAACAATCATTTATAATCCCATGCCCCTTCCCTCTCTCTCCAACCCCTCTGCCCTATCCTGATCCATGTGGCAGGAGCCTGGGCAAAACATGATGAGAAGAAGAGTGAGACAGATTCTTGAGCAGGCTGTTTTGTTTTCCTTCAGTGGAAATAAACAATGGAATTTCAGTCTGAAGACTAACTGCATCTCTTCATCCTTTGGAGTGCAGGAACTTTCATATTTTCTTCTTGAAATTTTCTTGGGGAATGCAACAAAAGTCAGAGATCATCATGCTTTTGGCAGAGAGTTTGGGATGTTGGAAGATTTCCAGAAGAAGAGAATCTGCTACGGTTATATGCTTGAAATCACTGTTGGCCTCTCAGAGTTAAAATAAAAAATGAAAATACTGTACTTACTTTTTAATGACAGTAGCCTAGTGCATATCTCTTACATAAGCAAGAAAATCCCTACAACTTGCACTGGGTGTGAATGTGGCCTTATCCTTTCACTCTTGTCTAAATTTCAGGCATACGCCCAGGGCAAATTGCTGGGAAAACAGAATATTTGCTTCTAACATCCATTTCAGCTGCAGCAGAGTTTTGGCTGGAGGGCGATTATATTAATGGAGAACAGTATCTACCTTTTCAATAGGATCCCAGCAGAGTTCTGCTGTATGGCAAAGTCTCAAAGGATTAGAGTGTCTCCATCTCATGACAAGGCAGGTCACTTCCAATGGGCTCTTGAATGCATGTGTACTTGATGGGAGGTGGTGGTGGCTTGAAAGGCGGGGGTCTTTCCATGCTAGGAACAAAACATTGTTCTTTCAATGCTAAGAATCTAAGGTGTTTTTTGCTTTTGTTTTTTAATCAGAAGACCAACTGATTAAAAAAGAGATATCATCTTCGTTTTCTCAGAATTTTTGTTGGTTTAACCCTGTGCTTATGAGTTCTAACAGGCACTTGAAAACCATATTCATACCATTAAATAATATTTATATGGCATTTTATAGTTTGCAAGGCATTTTTAAAAAACTTAACATCATTTATTTTGCATTAGGAATTAAGCTTTTTTTTTTTTTCACCACTCTACTGATAAAACTGAGGCTTAACAGTTTTTAGAAGTTTGCTCAACTGAGGTCTTAGAACTAGAACCCATTTTCCTCACAAAACTGCCTCTTAATAGGGGAAAATTTTCTCTTACATGGGTTAAACATTCCTCCAGAAAAAAAATTTTAAAATTCAGGGACTTGAGATTGAAGTTGTCAAATAGTCCTTTTGCTGACCCCACCCCCATCCTGCATACACTGGTGTGAACTGTGCAGATCCTTTAGAGGTGGGAAGTAAAACTCTTCTGAATCTTGGAGTTGTTGTACTGGCTGGATAATGCTCAAGTCCCTTCTGCTTGAATCAGTGAACATTCTTAACATCGTCTTTGTACAAATCACTATTTTGTCCTTCAATTTATCTCTGTCTGAAATGTACCAAGCATCCAGGTCAATGTGGGACTTAGCTGTACAAATGCCCCAATATATTGATGACATGAAAAGGAAATACATATGTGAGTGTTTTATGTTTATGAATCAAACAACTTCCCAACCCTGGAAATCTATAGTATCTAAATTTGGGGAAAGACACACACACACACACACACACACAGAGACACAGAAAGAGAATGAGATGCTTATCATTTAGATTTTCAAATTCCCTTTTGATCATTTTAATATAAAGATCTTCTATTCCTTTTGGATGCTTTAACAGAGACTTAAAATATATTAAAAAGTGTATGCAATTCTAAGAAATTTGTACTTTTGCTTTTGTTCAGAGGAATGAAGGTCATGGAGTGGCCAAGATGTAGTCCTTAGATAAGAACCCAGAAATTCTAACCACTAGTATCATGTTTTATTTGCTGTGAAACACTCCATACATTGGTTATAGACTTCAAGGTTGCTCTGAGAAAAGCAGAAAAGTGTATTGCACAACCGTGAATGTTCTATCAGATACACATACAAGGATGTGGAAGAGCAGCTGTGTGTCAGGGGCTCTCCCGTGACGTAGACTAACCCAGACTTATCCGAAATAGCAAAGTCAGAAAAGTGGGCTTAACCTTTCATGCCACTTCTGAGTGTGGTGTGGAGAAGAATTTTGGAAAATGTTTCAATAAGATGAAGAGGGGGAAACCCAAACATCTTTCTTTTCTCCTTAGGGAAAAAGAAAAAGAGCAGTAAAAGCCCACTCTGATGAAAAGCAGCTGGAAATCTCTTAAAATTACCTTTCTCACTCAATTTCACACTTGAGCATCTGGGCCCAGCTGGGCCCAGGCGATTCAAAGATGCATGAAAATGAAAAAATAATGAAGATTAATCGAAAAATCAGTTTTCATTTTGAGGTGAGGTGAGGCTCAGTTTTCATTTCATGCCCACTAACTTGCTTCATCTGCTGAGTGTGACAGTCTGACCAGGCCAGCACAGAGAAGGGTACCCAGTCAGGAGTGTGTGCTTAGTCCCTACTGTGCAGTGCTGGCCAAGCTACCCGGCCTCTCTGAGCTTCTGTGAGCCCATTAGCTCATTATGATATGAGCGGAATGCCACATAGTACAAACATCTTGTATGTGTAAGTATTTTATAATAAAAAAAATTCTGATTCCTATATAGTTTAGCATTATACTCACATTTCTTTTTGGTATTGACACCATTTTCTCACTCCAAGACCAAACAATGCCATGCAGAAAGAGAGCAGAGCTGCTATAATCACGGGCCAGGACATTCCGCCAGTGGGCTTAGTAACTACAATGCCTGAAAAAAGTGTCAAGAGAGATCAACTGTAATGCCAAACTTCAGCATTCAGGGAAAAAAGGACTACACTAGTTCTTCTATCTGGAAAACGTTTTCCTCTAAGGGCCACGGGGGTATTCACTGACTGTGATTATGCGCTGGCGGTAGGCCTGTGCCATGTCACACAAAGATGGTGAGTGAATAGTTAACTATGAATCCTGCCAGCAATTTTCTATGACTACCTAAGCATATATAGATGTATCATGAACACATATCCTTCTTATTACAGATGGGGGCGTACTTACACACTATTCTCTCCCTGATCTGTTTCTTAAAAAAAAAATTCTTGGAATCCTTTTTAGAGCAGTGCAGAGAGATTTATCTGATTCTATTATATGATAGGTTAATTCCCCAATAGCTGTATTCAATTTAATTTTATTATTTATTCACTATTTATACATTTAATCAATTTATTATTCACAAATATAGCACAATTTAATAAAATTAATAAATATAATATGAATTTACTCATAAATGTAAACATTATTAATTCATTAATTATTTTATTTAAGTCTCTTAACGTTAGATGGTAAAATTATTTTCATGTTTTTATATTTCTAACAACAATAACATACAAGGAATGAAATTTCTTATACGTTACAGAGAGACCTTTAGATACTTGAATTACATAGATCATTTGGCCAAAAAGTTATCTGAATTAGTTTTTCTTACTGTTTAAACTAGATGGTAAACTTATTGCAAGTGGAGACAGATTTAAAATTTCTTGTATTTCCTAACTTTTATAACTGCTTTTCGTTTAGAAAAGTCTCAAAAAAAAAAAAAAATAGTGCAAAGACCTGGATTTAAGAAGTCAGTTACCAAGTCTTTCCTCTGTTTATACAGTTTGAATTGCAGTCATAGGACACTATCATGTTAGCACATGTTATCAGTGTTGAAGGTTTTTTCCCCTCCATATAACATACATGCAGGGATTCAAGGTGTTCCTGATGCTTACTCTATCTACCGAAGCCCTGTCAAAGGAGGCACTGAGAAGCTCGTGCAATCCTATAATGCTTAATGGTGTGGCACATTTCACAGGTGGCTAGAGACATCAGGATGCAAACTGCTCCAGGAGCATGACTTGTCACAATTAAGCTTACTTATGTGTCTATTTACTATGTATCATCTTTAATAGATTATAAGCTTTAGGAGGACAATGTTATCACTGTATACCCAACACCTGGCATAGTGCCTGGCAAGTTACTCAATACATATTTGCTTAGTGAACAAAATATAAAGTTAAAAAATATAAATGGCAAATAACTCACTGGTGTTATGGATGTGACTATTGTTAGTAGATCCATTGGCTGATGTGGGGGCTTCTGAAAATTCTCCAGTTGTGCTGGTGCTGGTGAAGACATCATCTAGGGATGTAAAGAGAATATCTGAATTGATCCTCATAGTCACCTCAACTTGATCAAGTGGTATAAAATCATGATTGGGTTCATGCATTATTGGGAAATATCTCAATTTGGGTGGCCTGAATGCCCTAAAATATTACATGTAAAGTTTTTAAAGGACCAATTTACAGCCAGGCTGGGATCTTAGGGTTTATCTAACAGATATCAAATGAGTAAAATTCCTACTGGTTAAAAAATAAATAAAAAAAATTCACACTTCAAATAACAAAACACTATCCGCTAAAGATTCTCAAAAAAAAAAAAAAAAATTAAGAGGTATGGCAACAGAGCATTAAGTGGCTTCATGGAAAGATGAAGTCCTATCCCAATTTTCCAAGTGTTACAGATTCAGCTGATCAAAATACTGATTCTTCCCACCCCAATGTGTTTAATAATAAGGTCAATAAAGATTCCTTTGCAACATTATATTAGACAAATCTATGTTATCTAATCATTCCATTGTCCAAGAAATATTAAAAAATGAAAAGCATTTTTTATGAATGTAAGTGGCCAAAAATGGTATTGCATAGATTTCATTTGGAAACAAAACAGATAAAAATCTAAGACTAGGTCTGTTTGTCTTCTTTGAGTGGGAAAAATTTTGGTTCTATTCATTGTCATTGTCATTACCAACATGTACTTTTAAATACCTGAAATTGGCTTCTTACCAGTTTTTATTTCTCCTCCTGTGCTCAGATAAATCCAGCTATCTTCCATGCTCCTAAATCTTTCCCATGTACTCACCATGAAGAGTTGAGCCTGCCCCTGAGGGGGATGAACTGTATGTTTCACTGGGTATCCATGAAACTGCTAAAGGAAGAAGATATTGGAAGAGTCAATCTATATGAGTAATCAATCCGTTCTCTTTTCTGAACCATTAATTGAAAAAAAATAATTAAGAAAAAGTATACTGAAACTACCTAAAGCAATATCATTGCACAGTTCTGCAGCATATGTTAGATTCGGCCAAAATAAAGTGAGTTGAGGGATTGCTTGTGGTTCAGATGTCTCTAACTGGGAAAGTTTTGATCATGGCCACTGCTATGCTTTGAAGTCTCCCAAATCCAGATGTTGCCAATGTGACAGCATTAAGAGGAGGGGACTTTAAGAGGTGATTAAACCAGGAGGGTTCCTCCCTTCACACATGGGATTAAGGCCCTTATAAAAGAAGTTTCATGCAGCATTCAGCCTTGCCATTCCACCTTCTGCCATATGAGGACACAACAAGAACATCCTCACCAGATGTTGATGCCTTGATCTTGTACTTCCTGGTCTCCAGAACTAAGAGAAAATACATTGCTCTTCTTTACAAATTAGCCTGTGGTACTCTGTTATAGCCACACAAATAGACCAAAGTAGTCACTTAAAACAGGAAGAATGCAAGCAACACTAGCAGAAGTTTCTCCAGCTGCAGAGAATATATTCTCACGTTCTCATGCTTACTCCATAGATGAAACAAAAGAATAGGAGATAATAAAAGCCCAGGAATGTTATGGTGGCCTTTACTGAAAAAAATTTTTTTTTTAAAAAAATGCCAATAGGACTTCTCAGGCCTTGGTAGAACATGCATGAGGGAAGGAAGTAACTTAGACTTATGGGCTGGCTAACATGCTTGCTCAACTCTGCAAACTTAATTGTATCAGAAGTGAATGATCAGACCCCTGTGGTCACAGGCCTTGATTCTTAGCTGTGGGTTAGTACCTTTGAGGCCCTCAGAGGCAAACCTTTCCCTGGAGTGGTTGGCAGTAAACTCAGCACACAGGGCTTTTGAAATAGATCTGTCAACTCATTTTGTTTATTACTCTATCCTAGGAAAGAAAGATCTACTTCTTGGTACACACCTAGATTTGATAACAGGCCTCCAATATAATGTAAAATAAAATAACTACAGTAGTATACAGTTGCAATCAGTAGTAACATACTCATTTATTTAAAACATTAACATATATTCTGTTCCCAGTTAAGTGTGTTTTTCTATGTCAAGACCAAAATAAATGAACAAAACAAAAATAAAACATTTGAAAAACCCCACTTCTTGGTTTCTCTCTTTATGTCAAACAATAGCTGCAGCTATGACCAAAGTATGTCAATGTTTTTGGGATTGCTCACAGGACATCTGTCATACATGATTATATTGAGTCTGAGTAGGTCAAGGACATGTTTCTTTCTTCAATATAATTCTCTGAACTTGCTCCAAGTGCCCTTGACTATTTTGTGGTTCTAGCTAGAGCTCCAAAATCTATAGATGATAGTGAAATGAGAATTTTATAATGTTCATTTTAAAAAATGAAGCAATTAGCCAGGAAATTGACTGACAAAGAGCAAGAACTAATTCAAATACAATTGTGCCTAGGCCTGTACTTAGGCAAAATAATGAATAAGGCAGTTAATTCTGGATATATTTACAGATAACCTTTGACTCAACATGGTGTCTCTTTAACTAACCTTCAAAGCTTGAGGTCTTTATTTAGTACCTTTTCAAACCTTGTTTGAAAGAAAGGATGTGATTAATTTATGCTAGAGTAAAAAGAGAAAATAAGTGCTATCCCTTTGAGGGACATAGCCATTTAAAACAAAAAAAGATCTTCCCCTTCATGTTTATCATCTTTGGATCAATATAGAACATTTTGAAACAATTACTAACATGTAGACACCACTAGGTTTTTCAACAATTACAGAATCCTTTTTTTTCTGATCAGTCTTTCCTAGTCAACCTTTATTTTCCCTGAACAAAACAATCTAATGTAGTGCGATTTCAGGAGATGCTGATATCATCAGCACAAAGCAACCCAATTATAAAAATAGCCATACTGAAAACTGTGCAAAGTATTTGACCATTTCATAAAACTTTTTTTTAGACTTCTGCAAACTTTCCCAGCATAAAAGACTTCTCAATACGATATACGAAAACATTGAACTACAAAATCCCTTTGGAAAAGTAAAGAGCTATTTTTAAAATTTTGGTTTTAAGAGCTGTTATTTTTTATCTGATTAAAAAATATTTAGTGAAGACTGGGGGTGGGGTGAGGGAAGTGAAGAAAAAAGAGATTCCATTTGATGGATTCAACATGTCTGAAAGTATTTAAGTAATATAAAAGAGGAACTTCAAGACTAAAAATATATTATAAATAACAGTCTTCCAGCAAGATGAAGTGAGTAGTTCTTGTATCAATTGTTCCCACAGGAGATAGGTCTTCCTAAAGAATGGTTGTTTATAGAATCCTCTGTAAGATAGAGTTGGCTACCTTCAATGATTCATCTCTCACTAAAATAATACTTTTCTGAAAATTCATTCACAACCATCATTTAGATACCTCTCACAATGTATTAAACATTGGTTACTCTATCTGCCATTCATACATTTTTTAGTTAGTGATTGTCTTTTAGTTGACTAAAATATTCCATGTTCCTGAAGGCACCATAATATTTGTTAACTACATGAGTTAATTACCCTTTAAGTCTTTTGAGCATTCATTTTCCTCCAAGTCAATGACTGAATATCACTTTGACATTTGTATAGTAAACACCAGCTTGATCAATAACCTTGTTTTGTATATCATCAATATGACCCCAAAATGTGAACACAGGATTACTATGTTGTTAGAGCTTCTCAAGTAATGTAGCCTTCCTAGAATGTAATGTTAGAATCTTCAATTTCTTTACGTTCAGCACTCAGTAAAGTTTGTTCAACAAGGATGGTGCTTCTTATCTATGGTAAGAGTCATATAAACTTCAATAGTATAGTATTTTTCCTTTAATTGCATAACTCTTGACTTCCACTTATGACCAGTTCACAGTTGTTAATAACATTATGACTCATTAGTAATCCTTCTCCTTTGTAGGAGAATCTACTTGGAGTCCTATCAAAGCCCAATCCAGGCCAAAGCTTGGCAGTTCTTTAACAGATAATTTCTGCTACCCTCATAAGGTTCTTGATGTGAACTGAACATTTGTGGAATTCTGGCATCCTTTTTACATATGCAGTGGACTACTGATGAGACATTTCTTGGCTGTCCAATCTTCCTTAAGACATTCTTTATCTTAAGTCATTAACTTTGTTCCAGAACAATGGAAGAGGGAGCAAACAACATCCAGAGATGGAGGACCTGGGTACAGGGATTTGGTGAAAGCTGGTCTTTTGTTCCACCTTCCTCTTCAAGGGGCATATGCACACAGCAGTACCCCTGCCACCAGAATACACATGCTGATGCTGCCACTGTGTCCACTCTTGTCATGACCACCCAGTCCACAGACAAGGACCTCACACTCTTCCCAACCACAAACAGAAGGTGACACTCACAGGCTTCAAAGTGTGAAGCTATGCCTCAGAAATGGAGAAATCTATGAACCCCCATGGGATTTTAGCAGAGGATAGAATTTTAAATCAGAAAAATAAATCTTTGAGACTGACATAAGAGGAATTAGATGAAAGAATTGGAGAATAGTGTCTTGGAAGTGAGCAAAATAGAATGTGAGTCAAGGCACATGAAATTTTAGAATTTGAAAACAAAAGTGATGAGTGTAAAGAATTAATATCACAGGGAACATAAGAACTGTAAGAATTATCATGCAGCCTAAAAATAGAAGCCAGGCCCAGCTTTGCTATATGCTCCTCTTACTGGTCTGCTCCTGCCACTGATATCAGTCTCTCAACTTTGGCCTTACAACATCCTTCTGCCTAAGAAAAATACAAGATGTGCTATGAAATCATGAGGCTCAACTACCAAGAGCTGAAAAAGAACTAGACAGACCAGAGACAGAATAAGAAATACATTTGTAAGATTTAAAATGAAGGGAATATAAATTTTGAGGCATAAGAAATTCATAGTGGAAGAACAGAATAAAATCCCATTTTGAGATCAGTAAGAGGCGATCTGGAGGGTCCAGGTGTGTGTGTGTGTGTGTGTGTGTGTGTGTGTGTGTGTGTGTTGATGGTGAGCTTGAGCTTGTTGATTTTGGTAATGAGATGAGTTGGAGTGTTGGAGGCTTAAGGGGCCATGGAGGCTCACATCATTTCTTTGTTTGTCTAACTTAGATATTCAGACTGATTTCAAAGTAACTTTGAGCCCCATTGGACCAGGTGAGTGGCAAGGGAAATCCAAAAGAAAAAAGTAATTAGGATTAAAATTTCTATTTCATTACTTGATCACCTGAATGTGTCTTAAGATGAGTATGTGTTCTAAGGTATCTTTAACCTTGTACATTTCAAGTATTAAGATGGTCAGATTGAGTATTCCCATTTTATTGGTGGTTAAAGTAAAACATGCATTTTTGTTTGTTTGTTTCAGCTTGTGGGAAACTTGGAAGTTGAACTAGGATTAGATTCCAGTATTCTTGAATCCCAATGTAGCCCTCTTCAGGTTGATAAACAGAATGGCAGCAAAAAAATAGATTATAATATATTCTTATAAATGTAGATAAATGCAATGTGCTCAGAACAGTGTAGTGACACTCAAATATGTATGAACCACAAAATCCATGCAGGATCCAAATATCTCAGAAAGCATGTTCACAAACAGCAAAGTGCCCAGAATCACTAATCGTGGGTTTATTTCACCATAAATCCATTATCATTCCTTTTTGCCTCTAAACATTTTATAAATCTATTGAAATAAACATAACAGGAGGGGGGAAAATCCCATTACTAATGCCTGTCTTGAATCTTGCCAAATGCATCATCCAATATTGGATGTCACATTACAGTCCAATCTAACGAGTAGAAACGTGTTTCAAAAACAAGTTTGGGAGTGAGCAATCAATTTTAACTTGTTGGATCCTAATGTGTTTTTTGAATTATTATAAATAGAGCAAGTTACTATAGGGGATTATTTTTTCTCTAAGTTTATGGATAAAAAAATGGTTACTAGTTAAGAAGCTCATCTTCTTGTCGAAGTGACAATGCGAGTCCACACCTCTGGAGACAAATCCTTTGATGGACTTTAGAGTTCCTTCCTGAATTTCACCATTGCCAGGGTCATTTTAATGATAAGAATGATAGAGATGTCTGAGGATAAATGAAGTTTCCAAATGGGAAAGGACAGAAAATGTGAAGGAGCATGGTAATTCATTTCATTATGAAACCTATTAAAAAGACTAAGAATGTACTGTAAAAAATATAAAATGAGACTCTGAAGCAACATTTTTTTTTTCAGTTTCCTAGTTTCTGGGGCAGAAAGTACCTTGGATGACCTTATGTTTCATACCGATGTAGAGAATAGCAAAGTTCTCTCATTATTTTTGCTAGCACACATATTACAATAACAATTGAAAGAAAACAAAATGTTCAAAACTTCCAATTAAACAGATCATTTATTTTCACTGTGAATATGCCTATGTTTTCTTTCTCTTTGCCCATCTATATTCATCCTTTCAATCATTCAACAAATGTCTATTGAGCACTGATGGAATGCCTGTCATTGTGACAAATATTAGGATATTGCAATGAAAAGGAGATAAAAAGGTTTAGGTCTCTGTTCTTGTGAACACTACATTCTAGCATAATTGCAATAAAAAATCAAATGCATAAAATAAAGGAAAACATTAGACATTGATAAATAACATATTAATAATTGAAATATGGGATAATTTATGTATGATCATAGCATAAATTTAACCTGGACTTCATCTTTTTCCTATAACATTGTCTGATAAAACTTTTTCCCCTCTCTCCATAATTTCTACCATCTACTCAACACATTTTGATTCATTTATTTATTGATCATCTATAGTTAGTGTGCCAGGCTTTATTTTAGAAACCGAGTTTGTAAGTAAACAAAAAAAGATATGGGTATTTCTTGTACTATAACCTCAAAAATAAAGAATGACAAACAACTAGTGTTGGTAAAGTTAGGATTTTCAGTATAGTTCATTGCACACAACTCAAGTTAATATTAGCACCATGTAGCACAAATGCAAATCTGTCAAGTGTCCCTGATGTCTTCATTGTCAATTTATATCTGATTGGTAAAGACATTTTAGTTCACACCTTTGTCTATATGGCAAGATACATTGTCATGTAGTTATGGCTATTGTTTTGTCTGGCTTTATAATATTTCATCAAGCTAAGATTTCATTCTATTGATATTTTCCTATTATTGGTCATATTTTCCCTTACCATTCCCTCACTGCTATTCACACACACAGATTTGGATCTATTATAAATAACACCATGAATGTCTTCTCCCTGTCCCATTCCTTATATCAAAACAAAATGCTTCCCTGAATGTTGTGCTTATTATTCATTTATACAGTTAAAAATTTTTATCATATATTATGCCTAAGCCATATGGTCCCTGGTTATACTTACATTTTACATTTTATTTTTTTAAAAAACTAAACCATATATTGTTACCTGATTTTTACTTTTTTGACTCAACATACTGTTATTAAGACTCACTCTTGCTGGAAAAAGAAAAAGAAATGGGGAGGGCCAGGGATCTCATGAAAATCAAAGAGAGCTCAGTAGGGGGCCGAGGGGTAAGAGGAGGGAAGTGGTGGGAAGTGCTGGGGAGTGGTATTGGCCAAATTATATTGTTATATTGTGTGTATGTACGAATATGTAACAATGAATCCCACATTCCGTACAACTATAACGCATCAGTATAACAATATGGAAAGGGGAAAAAAAGAAAAAAGAAAGATTCACTCATGTTGTTATATATGGCTGTCATTCACTCATTTTTTATTGCTCTATAATATTTTATTATGTGAGTGTGTTATAATTGATTTATTTGTTCTACTATGGTATTTAGATTATTTACAGCTTTTGCTATATTAACAGTGTTTTTTCCCAACATTTGTGTTCATATTGCCCATTTGCATGTACTAATCAGGGAGTGAGGTGTATATTTAGAAATAGAATTGTTGGATTATAGGGCGTGCACATACTTAGTTTGAAAACATAATGCCAAAGTGGTAGAAAGTGATGGCACAGATTTTTATTCCCACCAGCAATAGATGAAAAAATCATATTTATAAAACAGCAGTTGGCAATCCAGACTCCATTTTTTGTCAATGGATTATGTGTAAAATGTTTTCGGTTGTTGTTGTTCCAGTTTTTATTTGTTTCTTAATTTCTAGAGAGGTTGAGCATTTAGGTGAATGTTTCTAGCCACTTGTGTTTCATGTTTGGGATAAAACTTTTTGTTCATTTTATATTAACTTTTGCCTTTTCCCTTATTGATTTCTAAACATTGACATAAAGTTTTGTGGCAAATATTTTCTCTCAGATTAGAGCTTGCTTTTTTTCTTTTTGTACTGGGGATTGAACCACTGAGCCACATTCCCAGCCCTTTTAAATATTTTATTTAGAGAGGGTCTTGCTGAGTTGCTTAGGGTCTTGCTAACTTGCTGAGGCTAGCTTTGAACTCATGATCCTCCTGCTTCAGCCTTCTGAGCTGCTGGGATTATAGGCATGCACTACCCAGCTAGAGCTTAATTTTGCTTTTTAAAGTTTAAGATAACTTTTGATAAAGCTGGGTATAGTGGTGCACACTTATAATCTTAGCTAGTTGGGAGACAGGGGCATGAAGATTGCCAAATTAGAGGCCAGTTTGAGGCCAGCCTGGGCAACTAATGAGATTCTGTCTCAAAACAAAATTTTTAAAAAATGGTCTGTGTATGGAGCTCAGTGGCAAAGCACTTGCTACACCAGAAAGGCGCTGTTTCAATCCTTAATGCTAAAAAAAAAAAGATACATTTTGATAAACCTGGGTTTCCTAACGCTATTCTAACTTTTCAGGCTTTTATGTGGTTAGTCCTTTGTGTCTCTTCATTAAGCCCTTCTGTACAGAAGAAGTTGGTCTTTATTTTATTACATATTTTAATGTTTTTCTTTGGACATAAGTATCTTTAACTCTACGCAGTTAATTTTTGTGTAGTGTGCATTTTAATGCCTTTTAGCATCCTTTGGCTGGATAATGCCTTCTTTTCCACAGTTAATTTGCTTTGCCATCTTTGACACAACATCTAAATTCTGTTTATTTGTGAATCTTTCTGTGTTCTCACTTCTGAATGCTGCCTTCTCGTTTCTTGTAGTTGGGCACTTAGTTCGTAGATATCTATTATCTTATTAACATATTTTTAAAAAGAAATATGTTAAATTATAAAGGGTCCTGCACTGACTAATGATAAAAGTATTTCATGAATTAAAGAGTGTAATTAACCCAAATCTATGAGCCCAGGGTCCATCAAAGAGATAAACAAACAAAGCTACAAAGAGCAGTATTATACATGTTCCTTTGCTCTCCTTATTTCCTAAGAGCAAGTTCCCAACAGTGAAATGACTGAGCCAGTGAGTCTGAAAGACTTCTGAAGGTTTCAGATGTACAGCTTAAGTGCTCTCCAAGAGGACACACACACCTATGCTCCATGTAAGTAAATTCTGCACCTGAGGCATCTGGTGTCCTATCTCCTCTGCTCCAGTCACCTTTCTTTCCACTTCCCCACTATATGAACTTTGTCTTATACCACCAAGAGGCAGTCTATTTCCTTTGCAGGCCATACCCGCTAAAGTAGCTCCTGCGGACCTCCTGCTAGTTGGCTTGGTTAATGGTACCAAGGACTGGGCTCCCTCCTTTCATTTTAATTGGTGATGTGCACATTTTGAACAGTTTGCTCTTTCTTCACGAACACACAGAGCTTGCTCTGTTGGCCTCACTGGTCATGTCTTTGCTCAGATGTCAACTTCCTCTGTAAGATCTCCCCTTTCATAAGGGACGCCTCCCCTCACCCAGTATCACTGCACAGCTTGGTCTTCTCCATATCATTTATTACTGTTTGCCTCTCCCCAACAGAACTTGGAGCTTAGCTCTGTTTTGTTCACTGATATATTCCCAGCAGCTACAACAATGCTTTAAATATGGTAGATGCTTTATAAATATTTACAAATATGATTATGAATAAAGCCTATAGTAGTTTTTAATATATGTGTCAGGTGAATGGAAGAGGTCTAGAGGATTCCAAGGGACTCATGGTTATACTCAACATTTTTCGGCGTCTATCCCGCTGGAGGTTGAGGAGGAGTTGAAGCCTTGGGTAGTCACACTGGAATTTCTGGCTGAAAGACAAAGTTATTTTCAGAAATCAACTTTTTAATAAAGCTGTAATCTAACTTTTCTTTGATGTGCTGAATTTTTAATCTATGGGACTTTGGGGAAATATAAAATTGAAAATGTGCCTCTCTATGCAGAAATACTAGCTGTTATTAAGTAGGAGCACTGTAGTTTATGTTTAATGCCAACTTGTTACTGATTTGCTTTCTTTTTCTGTTCCTGTCACAACTCCGATCACTGGGAGTGTTGTGAAGATTACTTTAATATTGCCTTAAAATCCTCATGGAACAAAAGCACAACACAATAACAAATGGTTAACTCTTATTTTTTAACATTACAGGAATTGTCGTATCAATTGACAGTCACTGCTGAGTAACTCAAAATCAGCCAAAATATCAACATCAAATGAAAAAGTCTTTTGCCAGGTGCAGTGGTACACACCTGTAATCCCAGCAGTTTGGGAGGCTGAGGCAGGAAGATTGTGAGTTCAAAGCCAGCTTCAGCAATGGCAAGGTGCTAAGCAACTCAGTGGGACCCTGTCTCTAAATAAAATACAAAATAGGGCTGGGGATGTGGCTCAGTGGTTGAACATCCCTGGGTTCAATCCCTGGTACCAAATATATGTATATATAAAGTACACAAACTCAGCACTATAGAAGCTGTAATGAATCCTGTATATTGTCTGGGAGGTGTAGAAGACAGCCTTGCTGTACTCACTTTGAGGGGTGGCACGTGGTGTCAATGTACTCCCATCCACGAGGATCACTGAAAATGTAGCTGGATATCCTGTTTTGAAAACAAAATCCCCAAATTGTTACAGGTATTTGCATCCACATGTTTAACTATGCCAGTAGATTTAACAGGAGTATGAAATATTGAAATTGGAAAGAATCTTATTAGATACATAGTCTAATTGCCTCATTTTATAAATGATGAAACAATCCAAAAGAATGGGTGCTTGTGGTTATATATACAATATTTAACATCATTTCTTTGTTATTGACCCAGTTATCCTAAGCACAAATGTATTATGTTCAGACTTCAATAATATATTGCTTCAGCCTAGGGATCTGGCAACAAAAATGTAGCTAAGGGGCTGGGGTTGTGGCTCAGAGATAGAGTGCTTGCCTAGCATGCAAGTTGCCTAGTTCAATCCTCAGCACCACATAAAGTAAAATAAAGACATTGAGTCCACCTATAACTAAAAAATAAATATTAAAAAAATGAAGATAAGGTTCCTGTCCTCATGAAACTTCCTATACAGTGAATTTTCATAATAAATATGAAACCATATATGGTTTCATATTTATTTCAATTTTTTGGTTTGAAAATTCACCTCCATCTTTAAAATCTATTATTTTCATTCTCTTCCTTCTTATTTCCCCTGAGAAATGAGAATGGTTCATATTTACTTTAAAATATCTCTGGAAGTGAAGCAGCCAGATAGATTAAAGAGAAAGAAAATTACCCCACCACACCACATGCTGTTGAACTCATGTTTATGTCTGCTTAGAAGACAAGTTTTAAAATATGTTTTATATGTATTTCTCTTTTGTTCCAAAACATTAAGGGGGTTTACATAAATATGCATTATAAATAGATAAAACAGTAAATATAAAGGAAAGACAACAGAAATATAAGTAGAAAAATATGTTGATCCCTGTTGAAACCTGACTGTGGAAAGTACATAAAATGTGATCCTTTCTTTGGAGCGAGCAGGGGGGCATTACTAGGGATAGAATCCAAGGGCACTCCACCACTGAGCTACATCCCAGCCTTGTTCATTTTTTTTTTTTAAATTTTGAGACAGGATCTTGCTAATTTGCTGAGGGTCTCACTATGTTTCAGAGATGGGCCTCAAGCTTTCAATCTTCCCACTTCGGCCTCCCAAGTTGCTGGGAATGAAGGTGTGTACCACCACACCCAGCCAAATTGCAATTATTTTTAAAAAATATTTAATTGATTTTATTTTTTAAATACATGACAGCAAAATGCATTACAATTCTTACTATATATATAGAACAATTTTTCAAATCTGTTTGTATATAAAGTATGTTCACACCAATTCATGTCTTCATATATGTACTTTGGATAATGATGTCTATCATAGCATATTCCACTATCATTGCTAATTCCCTGACCCTCCCTTCCCCTCACACCTCTCTGCCCTAGTTCATCTATTCCTCCCATGCTCCCCCTCCCTATCCCATTATTGGTCAGTCACCTTATTGATATACCCATTATTGGTCAGTCACCTTATTGATATAAGGTGTTTTCTCTGATGAGAAAACATTTGGCATTTTTTTTTTTGGGGATTGGCTAACTTCCTTTAGCATTTATTTTTTTTAAAATACATTTATTTATTTTAATTAGGTATATATGACAGCAGAATGCATTTTGATTCACATAATTTCAGCACAACTTTTCGTTTCTCTGATTGTACGCAATGTAGCATGGTACCATATGTGCAGTCATACATGTACCTAGGGTAATAATGTCCACATTGCAATTCTTGATGTCCTTACTTTTGGTTGATGTACTCCCATATTTGGTCTGAATTTTCTAGTAGAAAATGCTAAGAAATAAAAGTGTATGTTATATAATTGATGGACATCATAGAGTAAATAAATTGTTCAGGAAAAATAATTATTCTTTCTATTGTACTTAATAATTTCCCCCATGTACTTATAAAAATGTTGCATAACATGTATAATATCTATAATAATACCTTTGTAGTGCCATTAGCATTCCAGCTTCTCAAGTTCCTCAATTTTGGGTAAGTATATGTTTCATAAGAACATGGGCAATGAAACCTCTAGAAACAATATGTGATAAATAAATAAACTTACATTGCAGTCTTTGCATCTAAAAGTAATTCATAGCCAGAGATGATCACAATAGTCACTTCTGCAATGCAGCCTGCCAATGGACTTCAAAGAGAGACGTCCTGCACTATGGCTTTAGGAAGACAGTCAAACATGGGGAGATGTGTTAGGGATTGCCTCAGAAGATGCCACATGGGAAATTGGAATGGGCCAGTCAACATAAGGATGGGACAAAAAAAATTAGGCAAGATATGCATAGTGATATGCATAACTTCATTTATCCAGCAAATACTTACTGAATGCCTATTTTGTACCAGCAGCACTAGGGATAAAAGTGAAGAGCAAGAGAAACTTCACCTGACCTCATGGAGTTTATATTATAATAAAGGTGAATGCAGTAGACCACTGTCTGAACATCAAGCCTATTCCTCCTTCTGTTGACACAAACAATTTCCTACCCTACCATGCAGTTACAAGTTGCCATGCGCCAAGTCCTAATCAATAGAATGGGATGGAGTGATGGCTGTCATTTCAAGACCTGGCCTATGAAATCTACAAACGATCCTTCTTGATCTTTCCTTGTGTATTATGCAGATATTATAAGGGTGACTGAGAAGTTACAAATTAAGGGTGACAGAGCCATCAGCAGCCTGGGTTTCTGAATGACTGTGGAACTGAGCATGACCAAGCTGCTGGCTTGACCCCTCACTGGCTCTTGCCTCAAGGATAAATTAACTCATATTAAGAATAAATGAACAAAGTGAAATGGCACTGCAATCTGTTTCCCTTTTCTTACTAATAGTAAAAACAATTACAGTACAAGTGATAAGTACTATAATAGAGAAATTCAGTGCATTGTGGGAATACAGAGAAGTGGAACATAACCATGATGTGGAGCTTTCTGGAGGAGGTGATGTATCACCCAGGCCTGATGGATGATAGGAATTAGACAAGCTGGGATGGGGAAGGGAGAAAGTGGGCAAGGACAGAATGCAAGAAGCAAGAAACAGTGGGAACAAGAGAGATAACATAATACTGAAGTTGTAAAAACTGTTGGAGGTACTCTGTATGAAGTAAAAGGATAAGTGAGGATGAGAGGGAAGAAGCAGCTCTATTCCTCACTCCGATAGAGGAAATTATATTCAACTGGTCCTCACCAGATGCTCTAACCCGAGGGTAAGTCAAAGGTGGCCTCATTGAAGGCCAGAGGAATGAAGAAAGTGGGTGGGTTTAAGGGGCATTTAAAATGTAGACTCTCTGGGTCTGGTGGCACATGCCTGTAATCCCAGTGGTTCTGGAGACTGAGGCAGGAAGATCACAAGTTTGAAGTTATTGTCAGCAACTTAGCGAGGCCTAAACAACCTAGCAAGATAAAAAATTTAAAAAAAATGTCTCAGATGTGGTTCAGTGGTTAAGCACCCCTGAGTTCAATCCCTGATACCAAAAATATAAATAAATTAAAAAATGTAGACTCAATGGGACTTTGTGAATGATTGGGTATAAGAAATAAGGGTAAGATACGTCAAAATGAATCTCAGTTCCCTAGCTTGGATAGCATTTCAGCTCATGGTATCACTAGCTGGGAAAATAAGCAGAGGTGATGAAGTAGTACCCCTTCCTCCACAGAGAATCTTCACTAAGCTTCTCCAGAAATCTTCACCATAATTGATTTTAAGACTATCAGCAAAACAGTCTCTACAAAAGAGTTCAATGTGGGTAAACTCCCTATTTTCCTGTTGCTTTATTTTACTTGGACACTAGCCTAGAAGAAATCAGCACTCTAGGTGCTAAATGCCCCTTTACTAGTTTTTCACAGACATTTATCCAGTACAGTAGCTTGTAGAAGTGTGTTTGTAAACGCAAAATGTGATTTAAAAAAAAAAAAAAAGACAAATCCTTTAACCAGGCATCTGGCCTTGAGCTGGGGCTTCACAGAGATGTCTATATAAGTGTAAGATAAGAGAAGTTACCAACTGGGCTCCATGCTAACAGCTGGCAGGGGGAGGAAAGAAAGGGAAGAAGAAGCTTTCCCCTTCTCAGGTGCTGTCCTTGAAGGGTTAACTTACCCAGAACAGTGAAAGAAAAAGCTGCTTTTGGGTGAACTTCTGCACACTGTGTACTTCTCAGCACCTCCCTGAGTATAAAGTTCTGAAACTACCTGAACTCGGGGTTCAGGGGAATCGATGGATTACAGAGAAAGCTTTGTCCTCTGAGCCTGGCAATAGCCAAATAAAAATCTGCTTCCTGTTCCTATTTGGTATCTTGCCTAATCTGTCCCCTGCAACAGAAAGATAGTTTTGGAAGTGGCCAGAGGGCACAAAGATGAATACAATTTTGGATTGATTGATTTTGAGTGCATATGAAACATTCGATTCTAGCAGAAGTTTGACCTCATGAGTTGTAATCTTAGGAGTGAAATATGCAAATTCGCATTTGTGAAACATCAGCATGTAGGTGATCACTGACGTAGCTGAACCCTATGGAGGGGGTTCTAGAAAGACATTCCATATAAGTGACTAGCAGAGAAAAGGAGTGTTCAAGAGAAACCAGAGATGCAGGAAGAAAGCTAGAAATACATAATATTATAGAAGCCAAAGTGACTGGGGGTTTCCAGATGCAGGATAAGCCAGTCTAATTTAACAAATATTTGTCAGTGAACTCTGATGCTGGAAATTGGGTCTGTGGAGTCAAAGAAAGATTTTCTCCTACCATGAAGAGATTTTTCACACAGTTTTTGGCTGCTAGGAATCATTGCATTAGACCCATCAATCTGCACAGAGCCTAAGAGACAGATATGCAAACCACTTGAAGGTTTGCGTAAGCAATGTAGCTTTGCCATTCAAAGCGTGGATTCTAACCAGGCTCCTGGTTTGAATCCTGGCCTGGTGGGTTGAATTTTAGTTAGAAATATGATTCTGGTAAAGTTATTAACCTTTTTCTCTTCCTCAAGATCCTCCCTTATGAAATAGTGGCACTTTTCTAGTAGGGTGATGATGATGATTAAAAAAAGTCATGCTTTAAAAGTACTTAGAAGAGCACCTGGAATGAGACAAATGAGAAAAGGTGCATCTTGGAAGCAGATCATCTTCAGTTTAGTTCAAGTGTGGAACCAGCATTAGGATAGCAGTGTATCTTAACAGTTGAAATTTCTTGAACCTGTCCCTCAATTGTTCCATTTTCCTGGTGTTTCTGCAAGGAGGTTGGTTTAAGGTACTGAATGCCTCCTTGCTTAGGCTGTGCCAAGTCAACAGCCTCATTTCAAAAGTCTGTGCCAGAAAAGGGCTAATAGTCAGGAGTGAGAAGAGTGACACTTTGCTGAGGCATTAGCTTTATGATGGGGTAGTAGCCTCTCACTGACAGAGTAACCTACAGTTCTTCTCTTTCACCTCACTGAGCCACCAGTACCAGATTCTTTTTCAGTAATTGCAACTTTAGGTCACATCCTCCCACCACTCACCAAAGGCTAGATTGATAGAATATATGAACAAGACTACCTGCAGAAAGGCTATGTGATGTATTTGCAGATTAAATCCACTCTGCCTTAAACTGAGCATTGGAAACACCTTCCTACACCTTCACTACAGAATTGCTTTTACAGCATAGGCAATGGTATTTTTTTCATCGCCCACACAGAATAACAGTCAATGGGCCAGATGCTGCAAGGGGTGGACATTGCTCACCTGCTGTGAGAATGTTGCTGGGGCTGTGCTCAGACCCGCCCTCTAGAGGAAGATCTAGGTAGTCTCAGACTTAAAAGCAGCTATGCTTATGGAAGAAGGCTGATTTGCTATAAATTTAAGAAATATGGAGTGACTTTGAATTTCATTTCTCTCATCGAGATGGTTTCAATTTTGTTCCTCCCTGCAGCAATTTCCTTAGTTACCTCTTTTTAAAATTTTGTATTGATATTGTATTTTCAAAGACACCCCCTATCCCTTTTGGGATAAGACAAGGTTTAAAAATACATGGAAGACAAAGAAGGACGAGCCATAAGTAATCTTTGGATACTGTGATGTGCGCTTTCTTTTTTCTTTTTCTTTTGGTACTGGGGATTGAACTCAGAGGCATTTAACACTGAGCCACATTCCCAGCCCTATTTTATATTTTATTTAGAGACAGAGTCTTCCTGAGTTGCTAAGCACCTTGCCATTGCTGAGGCTGGCTTTGAACTTGCAATCCTTCTATCTCAGCCTCCCAAGCCGCTGGGATTACGGGAATGCACCACCACGCCCGGCCCATGATGTGCTCTTTCTAACTAGTGGACAAATATAGTTTTTTCTTCCTCCCTCCTTTTCTCTCTCCCTTGCTGTGCCCCACCCAGCACTGATCTCCAAAAGTATTTATTGAGAGACTTAGTGAATGAAAAAGGAATGTTTGTTTTTTTTTTTTATCAGTGGTGATGTGATCACAATGGTCATAGGAGGATGAAGAAAAAGAATGAGGAAACAAACATTAGAGAGCTTTGCATTTGTTTGTGAACTACACTTCCATTCCTAAAAATCGTGGTCTAATATGTAACTATGAAACTATATCTCTTACCCGCCAGCAGTGACAGTTTCCAGCACCAGTCTCATTGGCCACACTGAGTGCTGGAATAGACTAGTGCCATGTGATTTGCCTCTGGCAAGAATCACTGGAATCCTGAGGAATTTCAACTGGAAATTTCATTTGTGTTAAAAATGATTCAGTGTTCTCTTCTGGAGGTTAGAAAACAATGTGACCTAAATCCTCTGAGAGGTTTATGGTGCAGGGTGGGGTGGGCTCATTAGTTTGATTATTTCATGTAATGGGTTATTTAGGCACCACACTGGGAAGGAGCATGGGGACCACCACAGCTCAGTCATGTACATTGCCTGTGTCTGTTTCCTGTGTCTGACCAGACTCTGACATCTGTGCCCTAACCTTTCCTCTATCAGGTACGGCTATGGAGTTGGTTGAGGGCTGAGAACAAGTCAGCTGCTGAGAAGAAAAGAATCAATAATACCTAATCTCTATTCCCAGGGAGCACATGGTTATTTCAGCCTTATTGGTCTTCTGGTGAATTTTTTCTAGCCTTGGCCTGAGGATTTGTATTAACTTGCATAGGTTATTGGAAGAATGATCTTTTCCCTACTAGTCCCCATTCATCATGTAGAAATCAGAGCTGAAACCATTTAGGAAAAACTATCTGGTTTCCAGATAGATTATGTCCATTCCCCTTCCTGCCATTTTTCCTACCATGGTTCAAGGTTAAGATCCCTGTACAATCTGTGACCAGACCTCTATCAATCCACACATGGTCATTCATCCATTTGTTCAACCAACACTTGGAGCCAGTATTTTCCAGGCATTGGGCTTGGCACTGTGAATAATGGTCCCCATGCACTTTAAGTTCATGGAGGAGATAGACATCATTTAGAGAAGCAAATAAACACATTCAAATATGAGAACATGTGAATCCCTAAGGAATGTGGTGGCAGAATGGGGCCAGGGAGGGGCAGTGGAAGCACCTGGGCAGAGGGTACAGCAAGTGCGAGACCCTGCAGTTCTCACACACTGTGGGTTACTATTAGTACTGTCTGGGACATGCCCCTTCTAGGACTGGACCTCTACAAGCTCCCAGGAGTGGGTTTTTCTGTGTACTGAGCTGAACTGGGTGTGACTATAGGGTGATACCTGCCATTCTGCCCATCTACAACATCTGCACAAACAGGAGAGCAGGGGTCACTCTGGCACACTGGTGACAACAACACTACTTATTTCTTAGGGTTTTCTGTTTGGTTTATTTTGTAAAAAAAGGAAAAAAAGAACACATCATAAAAATGAACCTCTAAGAGATTATCTAACCATGTCTTGCTATTAAGTGGAACATTTTAAAAGAATTTTATTTGTATTCCTCTGAGCTAAATTTTTGCAAGTTTCATATTGGTCGTATTTCTCAGCATGCAAATGAGACAGCTTGCTTTGTGTCTGTTCAATTCAAGGCTAAGTTTATACTTCACAATAAAGGGAAACCTCTTCAATATTCAGTAGATTCTACATTATGATGTACTATGTGGGCAAAAAATACACCAAACCCAGTGATCAAAAATTGCTTGCTTTGTTGTCTGGTTGTTTATGTCTTCTTCAATGTGAATGTTTATTGCCATTAAATCTTGTAAGTAACCAGACATACACCATAATGACCCTTGTTTCCAAGAAAGAAGGGGTTTAGAAATAAACACTACTTCACATAAAATGTCTTGTTTATACGAGTTCAGAAACTGCCATGAGGTTATGTGAGGTTTGAGACCTTCCTAGTCTGTCTCTTTTTTAACCCTTTAAAGCATTTCTCACTAAAATTAACAACCATTTCTCTATATGTCACCAGAAATTCAATTAAGTCAGAAGACAGCTCCACTCAGTCTGAGTTAAATATAGAAGACAGGAGTATGTTCTCCAAGAGCTAATTCTGGGTGGTGCCCTGCTATATCTCAAGCAGAGTCAAGCTTCCTGACCCATATCCTCCACACATGCACATCTTCCCAGTAACCAGCCACCTAATACTGGACTAGGTAGAAGTAAGGAAATGCTGAAAATCTCATGGTTGACTAACTCTTTAGAAATTCTGAAGTGTTCTCTAAGCAACTTGGATTTTAAGAATAATTTTTTATGAAACTATTTTGTGCCAAATAAGTGATAGGTGAGCAGTTATTATAAGTGGTAAGTGGAGGATAGGGATAAATTTTTGAAAAAAACATTTGCTTTGGTTATTGTCTCCTCCAAGTTATTAAGACATACAGGGGGCTGGGGATGTGGTTCAAGCGGTAGCGCGCTCGCCTGGCATGCGTGCGGCCCGGGTTCGATCCTCAGCACCACATACAAACAAAGATGTTGTGTACGCCAAAAACTAAAAAATAAATATTAAAATTCTCTCTCTTTCTCTCTCTCCACCTCTCTCTTAAAAAAAAAAGACATACAAACAAAGATCTCAATTTACTTTGATATTAGTTGTGTTTGCCAGACTCTTCTTTAGATCATGACATTTTTTCTCAGACTAGACCCAGTGGGTCTAAGCCTCGTGGTTGCTCACTCTGCATTTTCACATTTAATACAACAACTATGTGAACTAGATAATATTGCTTCGATTCTCTAAAATTAAGAAGCCATATTAGAGAGGGGAAATGGCCCCAGGGAACAGAGGTAGTCAGAGGCAGAGACAGTACTGATGCTAAATACTACATTCATTCCACTGTGGTGGCCTTGGAAAGCAGAGTCGGCCTCACCTCGTCAGAACCCCAGCTCAGCCAGAGAAGGCTCACTCATAGTTCCTGGGCACAACACCCAGAACAGAGGGGTTCTGATGCCTTGGTTCCTGCCTTTTATTCCTCATCTTCCTTCATAAGACCACCAGCCTTCAAGACTCAACCACATGCAGTTTTCTTAGGGGGCCTTCCTCCACTCTTCCCACATCCTTCATCCTTACTTTGTGAATATCTTCCTCCTTTTTACTTAATGAGATCCTTCATTCAAAACACCTTTATTGAGTTATCAATACTTATGGATAACCAAGTATTATCACTGTTCTAGGTCATTGAGGTACATCAGTACACAAATCAGGAAAAAAAAAAATCTTGCTCTCATTGGATTTACCTTCTCATGGAAGGAACAAAACAAGTAATTATAAAGTTATTCAACAAGTAAATTATAAAGAATGTTAAAAGGTGCTTTGGAGAAAAATACAGACAGGAATAGGGAAAGTGAGAGTAGGGATTGGATGCAATTTTAAATAGAGTGGCCATGGAAGGCCTCACTGAGAAGGTGACGTTTGAATAAAAATTTGGGGGAAGAATTTTCTAGGTTTAGGGAGAAATGAAAAGACCCTAAGGTGGGAGCAACTTGGCATGTTGGAAGAATAGTAGCAAGGAGGCTGATTTGGCTGCAGCAAAGTGAGTCCAGAGGAAACTTCCACTATATCATGTTTGTTTCATTTTCACTTAAATTTCTTTTCATTCTGCATTTTAATGGATAATACTGAACAGAATTTTCTAATGGAATTCCCTGCATTTTCATTTCAGATGTGGTCTCAAAGGTTAAAAACCACAGGACAGGGCAAGTTCAGCTCCACGTTGAAAGCAGAGCTCTAGCCACCACCAAGGCCATTGTGAGACAGGTTGCAGTGCATTGATTCTGGTCCACCATCAATCTCAAAGCTGTATAAGGGGTGGAAGCAGGTTGGGTGAGGATGTTATCAGAGTCCTGTGTATCTGGCTTCCACCATCAGAGAGGGAAGAGGAATCTGTTCCCTTACTCGAGACCAAGTAGAATGTAATTTCAAAAGAAACACTCAGAGCTCTTGGCCTGTGTGTCCTGGGTTTTTTAGGACAGAGGGCATTGGTCTCTGACTCAGACAGCAGAGGTTATGTTAGGAGTACATGGCTAGCAGCTCTGATGGACAAAGAGAATAGACAGGGCCACCCTAGGGAAGAGCACTTCTCCCAAACAGGAGGAAAAGACACATATTTTTGCAGACAATATAGAAGGCCACGAAAAGACTCTCCTGCAGGAAGAACATCTATAGGAACAAAGAAGTTCCCAAGAGGAACCGCAGGGGGCAGTAGAGAGTTCAGAGGCTGCAGGAAAGAAGCAGAAGACTAGAAGAGATGTGTGGCCTGTACCAAAAAGACAACAGCCATCACCACAATGACAGTCAAGAATTTCTGAGAAACCTGCCAAAGTGTTTGTTACTGTGAAGATGAATCGCTTTCCTTCAGAGTCACCTACATCCAATTATAGCCAGCCTGTCAAGGGAGGTCTTTTCTCACTTACCTCACTGCTCTTCTCCCTGTCCCTCTGGTCCTCACCCCCCAAAGTAGCCCAAGCCAATAATCAAGAGTGCAGGGGAGGTTGGAGGCAGGCCAGGGCATCATTAAGATGTCCCCACCTTGCCTAGACAGAAAACACACAACCGGCACATGCCAGCCTGCTGAAACTGAGGCACACCCACGCTTGGGAGTGGGGAGAGGAGGGAAGTTCTGGTCTGAATTAACTTTTGCAAGTTTTGACACTGCATTTGATGAGACTTTTTAATTATTGACATAAGTCTGTTCTTGTAGCTGAAATGGGCCAGACGACATTTATTATATAAAAATCACCCAAAAAGCCAAGTAATGTGTCTGAAATTTCCTTCAGAGGCCAAAAAGAAATTATTCAAGAGAGCTCATTTGGACAGGGAGTGATGGAGAAAAATAAAATTAGTTTTGCTCTCTAGTCCAGCTTATGTAATTGACCAAGTACAAAGATAAAAGTGATTTATAAGTTCAGTTTGAGTGACCTGATGAATTAGTCTCAATTATCTATGGCTCTGTCAGATTCCTATGTAAAACTGAAACAGGAAATCTAATTATTTTCAAATAGCTTCTTTGCTTGGCCTTCTACTTTATCACTGCAGCATCGATCAGCATCAGATAGCCTGAGACCTCCTACCTAGTCTCCATGATACATGTGAATTACTCTCCAGTGGTTCCCCTGTTGCACAAAGGGCCTTTACATGTGGTGGTGTCATTAACTAAGGAATTGCACTTAGAGATGCAGGCCAGTAACAACATTGAAGCAAATGCAAATCAGCCTCATCAATTGTGGTGGTCAGGATGAGGTGGGTGCTGACCACAGACCAGGGTGAAGGAGACCCGTGATATGAAGTTCTAATCTCAGCACAAGACCGTTTATATGTGGGAAGCTGATTAGGTGGACACATACTGACCAAATAGGTAAGAGGAACACATATTGGCGGATTACTGGTCTATGAGGGGTTTCAAGACAGTAAGCAGAAAGTGGTGCATTTGCAGATACTCAGTAATTATTGAATAAACTGAAAAAGGGATCACCTGATAGCTTCTCCCAGAGGTACATAACTCCCAATGGGGAAAACAGTCTAAGTAAACCAGTCATCAAGAAGTTTCCCCTTGATTTAAGAGTGACTGGTATAAAAAAAAAAATGAGAAGCTTTGTAACAAATAGTGATGTGCACTCAGGTGAAGCGTGGTGAGAGACATAAAGAGCAAAATCTCCTAGGATTGAAGAGAGAGCTGGAGTTGTGTACAAATTCTGTAGATCTGCATTTACAATAAAAATCACAGGAGCATTGATAGGGGAAGGGTGAGTGAGGGGAGGAGGATTTCTTTCTTCTGATTTATTTCCAGCTGAGGAAAGGTTAGCTCCACCCTCAGAGACTGCATTTCTTGGGAAACACTGTTCTAGAGAAGGCCAAGATCAATATAGGCATAGCTGTCAAGTTTGACCATTTTACAGGAGCTAGGACAGCTTCAAACAAGAGGGGCTACCCTCACTGTCTAAAGACATTTATTAAGACATTTATTGAGTGCCCTCTGTGTACTCCCAGAGGCAGAGACCTGAAGCTGAGTGTCTAGGTTCCATGCTGAATTGTCCACTATTTATATGACTTTGGGTAATTTATTTGACCTCATTTTAAGGTAGAGATAATAGTTGTATTGTTGAGAGGGTTAAAAGAGACAATATATGTATTAGTTTACAACAATTCCAGGCACATTGGAGGACTTCAGCAAATATTCATATTATTGCTTAGCACTCTAACATAGTCATGGCTGTGGGTAAAAATTTTAAGATAATTTCTAGGAAATAAATGGAAGGCACTTTTGTGATAGTATTCTAAAACCCTTTTTATTTGTTGCCGTATTTAGGCAGACAATCCTGGTGAGTCTTCTGTGGAAGTATTCTCTGTTTCTATACATGCCCATTCTATCTGAAACTATCATTAATTTAAGTTAATTTTGATCAAGATCATTTGGACTTCTTGCTCCTTACTCTTACACTCTTACTTCTCATATACACACCTTCTGTTTTCCTTTTTCCCCCTCATACTAAAAAAAGTCATGTGATGTTCTGATCACAGCCCAAATCCACAGTCCATTTCGCTCACCTTCACCTGGCTCCACCTCACCTAGTCCACCTTACAGCCCTCTCCCCAAGCACCATCAGCACTCCTCCTGCTTGTCTTCTCATGTCCTACATTCATTTAATTTTATGTCTTTGCTTAAAATGATAATTTGAAGAGATGCTTGCTATCTGTATTCCATCGGAATCCGTATCTCCTTCCAGACCCCCCAATGCAGACTTCCCTGATTGCACTTCCCTGCCCAGCACTCTGCTGCCCCCACAACCCCAACACTCATGCTGGGGATAGAGGGGACTGTGAGGACCAGATAAGTTAATGAATAAAAGCTTTAGTATCCAAATCTGTCTCATCAGGTCCGAGGGTCATGTAAAGACATAAAAATAGAATACAGAGTGATTTAGTGGTAGACAGGGATAGGAGATGAAGTGGGAAAGGATTTATTAAATATGTTTCAGGCAAAGGTAAACATATGTTCAAAGGCCCATAGTATATTCAAGAAACTGGGTGACTTGGTGGGCAGGGAAATGGAAAGAAAGGTGAGAGTCCTGTGGGATTGTAAACTCTGTGCAGTAAGGGACCTGCCTGTCTTGTTTACTGCTGTAATCCAGCACCTTAAGAATCCCTGGTTGTAGGCACTCCATATTTATTTATTGAATGACAAAAGGTCTCTTGAATGATTACCACATCAGGGTTGGCATTTGTGTGTCCTATGGTCTTAGGTAAGATGACTAGTAGACAATTAATAGCCAGTATATTGAAAGGGACAAGGATATCTCCTCAGGCCAAGGAAAGCAATTTTGTCCCACCCTGAATTTACCTGGTATCTCAGATTGCTCCATGTGGGCTTGTCTCACTCACCACTGAGCTTGTCAGCCTCTCATCTTTTCCTAGAACAGAACTGAGAATGCGTCTGGGACTCAACAAACACTAATTAGCTCTGGTTGAATTGAGCTAAGTTTCCCTGGGTGATTCTTACAGTTTGTAATGAGTTATAAAGTTCTCCTCCTGTAGTTAAAAAATATTGCTTCCACGACCTTCTATATTTGTTCAAAAAAAAATCCATTCACTGAGTAAAAAAGAATAAGAATTCTATGCTTGCAGCCAGATTCATAAGCTTGGTAATTATGACTGAATTATATTATAGTTCATCGCATCTTAGAATTTAGAGTGAATCTGTCGCCTCTTGAAGTTGATTTTCCACGACATGCTCCATCTTGCTTCCTTTCCTAAAAGAACATGCAAAGATGACTCCTAACAGCTTTGCAGGCAGCAAGTCATCAAGCTGTCGTGTGATTTCACGTTACCCTCCAGGTTGCCAAGATTAAATACAGATTTTTTCAAAAGTAATTCAGTGATTATTCCAAGAAGATAAGTTTTATCTAGATATAATCAGCTACTAATGTAACTTGTTTTTTTTTCTTTGACATATAAAAATCAGGCAGAATCATTCCAAACATAATTTGTTGCCACTGCCTTGACAGAGGTTTAGATTTGATCTTGTAAACTGAAAGATAGCTGACCTAATTACACTTGAGCCTGGATGTAAGGGTTTCTCAACCTTGGCATTACTGACATTTTGGCCCCGATAACTTTGTTACGAGGGCTGTCCTATCCTGTATGATGTTTAACAAATCCTTGGCCTCTACCCACTAGATGCTAGTAATACCTTCCATGCTCATCATGGGAACCAAAAATGTCTCTTGACACTGCCAAAATTCTTCTGAGGAGGGGCAAAATTTCCCTGGTTGAAAACTCCTGATCTTAAACATTGTCAGGTTCATGAGGGTAGTACCTTGCTTTCAAAAGGTTTAACTCTCCAGAAACTTTGCAGTTGTATCATATTAGGGTTACAATAGATTGGGTAGCATTTTCTCCTGATTTTTTTCTTTTCTTTTTCTTATATTTTGTGCTTTATTCCTTTTCTAATACTGGACCTGTATTAAATTGTGAGTTCCTTAAGCACAGCTGTGCTTTTTCTGGCTTTGAATGTCTTCACAGAAGTAAGCATGGTGTTTTGTCTGCTGTAAGTACTTAACATGTACTGACAAACCCCATAGAAAATTAACTGGAAGAAATTCATGCCTGCATTCAACCAGCAGAATGTAAATACCATTAGGGCATATTTTTTGTGTGTCTGCATATTTTATTCACTGCTGTATCCCCAGCACCTAGAAAACTACCTGAATATAGGAGGTGCTCAATGAGTATTTGGTAAATGAATTAGATCATGTTATGGATCTGGAGTGTTCCCCAAAGGCTCTTGTATTGAAGGTTTGGCATGGACAACTAAAGTCTATTTCTTTAAGTAATCCAGTAAGAGATAGCAAAACCTAGATGACATTTGGGAAGACTGTGCATCCCATACTCAGCCAATGAAGAACCAGGGAAAGGACCTTGTGTTCTAGAGAATGAAATGCTGATTATAACTGCTCTGGATTGTGCCTGCTCACCCAGACACTCAATCTTGTAAAGATTGTCATTCAAAAGCCTTTTTATTATAACTTGTGTTTCTGAGCCCATTCTTTGGCTTTGGGCAGGTGAGTGTGTTTCTCAGGCTGGCTATCATGATCTGAGCTGCTTCCTTTGCTATGCCCTTCAGCCATGATGCTTTGCTTCACCTCACACCCAAAGCAATGAAGGCAGATAATCATGGACTGGAACCTCTAAAACTGGAGCCAAGATAAACTTTTCCTTCTTTCAGTTGTTTATGTCAAGTATTTTGGTCACAGTAATGAAAAAACATATTGCTTTCTAAAAATGTTCAATGAGTTTCCATCCCATTTCCTAAAGGATAATATTTAGAATCCTTGGCTGGGGTTCAAAGTTCTCTTTATTCTGCATTTTCCAATCTTCATCCTTGCTTCCTTGATACACAGTCCCACCTCTTTGACCCAAGCTCATCTACTGCTATTTACTCAAATGACCATGAATGTTTTTGTCAATGCACAAGAGCTAACTTCATTTTCACTGTTTAAATGTTCTTTCAAGCTCTTCATCAAGTCAAGTAAATACAATACACACTGCAAAGGTCAATTTACTTCATTTCTTATGGGTTTGTGTCAGAACATTTTCTGACACAAACCCATAAGGACCTTTCCTAATGTAAAATCTGACACTTTCTGATCTGCACCTCTCCACAGATGTTTTAATTTTATAAGGTATGCCACCTTTCACTGTACTACAAACAAATATGCAGAATAAACAGAGTCCCTGTCTTTATGATGGCAGAGGAAAACAAGTGTATATAATATGATAAGGACTACCTTGAGTCAGAAGACTCTGGTGAATCTTAACTCTGTTGAATAGGTATCGAACATATATGTTCCCAAAGTCTTAATGTTCATATCTGAAAATTGGGAAAGAAATGATTGCTCTTTCCATTGTTCATAAGAGTGAAAAATCAAACAACATTGCATTTAATGTGCAGACATTTCAAATGGCACCAAATCACCATTTAATTTGTCCTCAAACCCTTTAATATTCCTTCAAGACAGGAAACCCAATTCTCCTCTCCTGATTAGAGGTTGGACTTGGTGACTTTCTTATAATGAACAAAATAAGACAAAAGTGATGGGAGATTAAGTCAAAGAAAGGCACCATAGCTTTTGTCTTAGTCACTTGGTTTCTTGAATTACTTGATCTTGGGGAAGTCAGCTGCCTTACAGGATATAGTCCTAGTGGGCCCCTGTGGTGAAGATAACATGCTAAAGCAAAGCTTTAACTCCATCAATTTTCTAAGATGACTGATGCCCCAGCAAACAGCTTGATGATACCTCAGAAAGGATCCCAATATAGTTTTATCCAGCTAAGCTACTCCTGGGTTCTTTTGGTACTGGGGATTGAACGCAGAGACACTTAACAACTGAGCCACACCCTCAGCCCATTTTTTTTAAAGAGAGAGAGAGAAAGAATTTTAATATTTATTTAGTTTTCAGTGGACACAACATCTTTGTTTGTACGTGGTGCTGAGGATTGAACCCGGACTGTACACATGCCAGGCGAGCACGCTACCGCTTGAGCCACATCTCCAGCCCCTCAGCCCATTTTTTAATATTTTATTTAGAGACAGGGACTTGCTGAGTTGCTTAGGGCTTGGGTAAGTTGCTGAGACTGGTTTCAAACACACAATCCTCCTGCCTCAGCCTCCCAAGCTGCGGGGTTTACAGGCGAGTGCCACAGCATCCAGCTACTTCTGGGTTCTTGAACTCCAGAAACCATGTGAGACATGTTTTGTAATTTAGTAAGTGTTCAGGCAATTTTTCACGAAGCAATGGATAGCTATACAGGATACTGTAGAGATTTAAGGTATCATTCAATATGCTAATATGTGATGAATGAAGAATGCCACAATCTATCAATTTATCACTAAATGATGAGCTGGGAAAGAGAAGATTCAAAAATTAAAAGGAAGGAGGAGAAGGGGGAAGGAAAAAATTAAAATTATAAAACGGTGAGAACATCCCTTGCCTGCTATCTACTTCATTTTCTGAGCGGTTTCTTCCTCTCACAGTGACTGCAGGCTAGATGCAAAAGGCTACTGGCTAAAGGAATTGTTCATTCCTACAGTCTGCTTTTATTTTGTCCCATTTTCAGTTCTCATTTTCATCTAAAATTGATAGTTTTAATTAAATAAGAAATGAAAGCCATATATCCTCTCTCTATAGAACACAACTTCTTCCTTTTTTTGTGTTGGAGAAAGTCACCATGGTTCTTTGTTAAGCACAAGGGCCTTGGACATGGGTATTTATGATTTGTTTGCATCAATGCCAACCTTTGGAAGTCACTGTCATTCCTTTGCCATAGCAACACAGACCCAGTGGCCTATATCATTAATGATACCACAGATGGGACAGCTGAATCCATGGTCTTCACCAGTCAGCTTGGGAAATTAATTTGAACCCAAACAAATTTAAATTTAAAATGGGGCCACCATTTGTGACCATTTTTTTTAAAACTCCCCAATGAGAACACAGTTGTGGAGAAGGACTGTCAATTTATTAACCTGTTTAGCAAAAAACACTGAATTTAAATTCTTCACTGAATATTTATTGGTCCTGGTTTTTCAAGTCAAGTAAATACAATACACACTGCAAAGGTCAATTTACTTCATTTCTTTTAGGGAACATTTTCTGACACAAACCCACAAGGACCTTTCCTAATGTAAAATCTGACGCTTTCTGAACTGCACCTCTCCACAGATGTTTTAATTTTATAAGGTATGCCACCTTATAAAAGTGACTATGACTCCAAGTGAAGGACTTTGCAAACTGTTAACTCTTCAAAGCCTTGAGAACAGTACTGAGTATGTTAATCTAAAACATCATAGCAGAAAAGGGCATGAATCATGCATTTTTACTGAATTCTTTTTTTCTTCAACCATCTTCTTGATTAACTGTTTAATAGCTCATGGAAAGTAAAGCAGCATGAACACATTCTTACTGGTAGGAGATACACTGTTGGCTGGAGATGGCGGGGTGCTCAGGGGAGAGTCTGTGACACTGGGTGGAGGCTCCGTTGTTGGGGCATTCACAGAACCTGTAAGGATCAGACATTATTCAAAATGAACAAAATATTGTAACAGTTGCTAAGAATATTTTCCTTTATTTGTTCATTACCTAACAAGTCAATCTGAAGAGCGGGTTATAGGCAAGGCAGAGAGATATGACAGGGAATAAGAAAGGCACAGGACTGTCCTTAAAGAGAGTACAGCCTAGAGAAGAGGTGGCCAACTCTGTGTTGAATGCCATGACAGTGCAGGGACAGTGTGCCATAGGTATGCAGGGCACTGATCAAGAAAGAGAGGTCTGGGAAAGCTTCCTAGAAAAAGGGACGTTCAACCAAGACATGAGAAAACAATTAATATTCTGAAATATTTTAATATTTCGTAAACCCAGAGTTTATAAAATCCATAGACTCACAATTTTTTTTAACCAGTAGTACAAATAATGATACTTAATTGGATGTAACATCAGTGAATTTAAGATGTATGGTATTATTTTGCTCTTTCTAAAATTATAGCTTGTGTCATAACATTTTTGGCTACAACTTTTTTCTCTCTCTGTGTATGTGTGTGTGTGTGTGTGTGTGTGTGTATAAATTCAGGCTAGTATATGTTGTTTCACTTATATTTTACCTTCATTTAAATTCCCTCACCTTCCATTGTTCTTTAATATAATCCTACTTGGGGTCTGAAACAATTTGCAAATGCTGGGAGGATCTGTTGCCTTCAGGAACATATAGCTTAAAAGCAGCTAGATAAGTTTTGAGGCTGGAGGATTTTTGTAATTTTTCTAGGAACAATATCATTGGATATACTGTCACACCTGATGAGTTATGCCAATTTTCTGGATATTTAGTTACATATTATACAATTGGTTCTATCCTGCAATTGGCTCTAAGGGTCAGTGTGTGTGTGTGTGTGTGTGTGTGTGTGTGTGTGTGTATAATTTACATGCATCTATGTTTTGTTCTTATGATTCTTAGTGTTTTTATTACTGTAGGCTATGGGCAGGGCTCATAGTTGGCTCTGACAGTTACTAGTAAGTTTATGCTATTAATCTGAGGAGGCAGGGTTACATGTAGAGTGTATTAGGTTAACAAAATGAGCATACTCTTTCTCTATGCCATCCAAAATAAGCTGGAACTCTTGAGCATGCCATCTTGGGTAAATTGCTGAAGCTGGTTTCAAACTTTTATCATAATTTGGTTCCTCTTTACACTCCCAACATTATTTCCTGACATCAACTTTTACCTATTCTCTCTTAAATCACATGTGGTTTCCAATAGGCAAATATTTCAACCTAGTTTCTCTAACACAAGACCCTCTTTCTGGTCTTTGTTCATGCTGTTTCCTGACATTTTTCTTTTACTTCCAAACTTCCCTGAATGTACCTCCTCAAATTCCGGGAAGCCCTCATCACTCTGTTTCATTGGTATGCCCCTCAAGAGAAATAATTGTTTTGTTCCTCACTGTATTTATGGATCCTGGCAAACGCAAATGATAATACATATCAATACATTCTTAACACTGGAAGACAAAAGACCAGTTTTAAGTTGTATCTGACTGCTGAGAGACCGTAAGCATCATCTTCCAAAAATAATATCTTAATAAGATGGAGCATGGGACTGGAAAAAAAATACCTCAATGTTTTTCACTGTATTGGTTGGAGCAGAGTTTGGTAAACGATGCCCACAGTCAAT
This sequence comes from Callospermophilus lateralis, assembly GCF_048772815.1. Classification (NCBI taxonomy): domain Eukaryota; kingdom Metazoa; phylum Chordata; class Mammalia; order Rodentia; family Sciuridae; genus Callospermophilus; species Callospermophilus lateralis. Next base: position 65,904,551 of record NC_135314.1, read on the forward strand.
TCCGCCACTGACTTTGTTTGTAAACAAAGTTTTATGAGAACACAGTGGTGTCCTTTGGTTTACATGTTGTCTACATCTGCTTCTGTGCTGTGGTGAAAGAGTTCAGTAGTCATGATGGAGACCACCAACCTAATGTATTTACTATCTGACAGAATGGAAAGTGTTGATAGGTTATGCCCAATCCCAGACTTCCACAATGGGAAACATTTATGTTTCATTGCTGGAAGATTTCTGTTTTAGGACACTATTCTGCTATATTTGATTACTAAGTCTTTGGAAGTTGAGGGGTTCAGGCTCTCTCTACATTAGGAAGACATTAGTACAAGATTTGCATTTTGAGAAGAACTCTTTGCCCTAGGACAAAGATGGTGCATAGCTTTCAAGATGAAACCTGAGGCCAAAAAACTTCTCTCTGGTTTCAGATTGGACTGTGAAGTAGAATCTCTGCTATGGTCAAAACAAAAATTCAGGGGGTGGAAAAGGAATAATTACAATCTACCAGGGGAAGTGACTTTCCAAAACTCAAGTGCAGAATTTAGCAGAAACACGTCACCCAGCTTTCAGATCATCCCATTTATCACAGTACCGGTACTGAGCCGCTGGCCTAAAGCAACCTGATCTTTTCCTGAGTGGTCTACCCTGGAAAAGGTTGGGCATGGCTCTCAGAATCATTTTGTGGATGTCCCACAAGGGCAGATGGGCTGATTCTGGGGCAATACTATCTGGTCCAACTAGAAATAAATCAAACTCTAGGGCTTGCTAGATTCTTTTGCTCAAAATGTAGTCCATTTGACCGGTTGAATGGGCTTCTCTTAGGCTCTTGTTGGAAAAGTAGAATGTCATCTGCTACCCAGACCTAGTGAATCAGAACCTGAATTTTAATAAGATCCCTGGTGATTTATACACATACCAAAATTCTCTGTTGATACTCTCAGGACCCCAGGTTCAGTGTTGGGTATAAGGCTGGCTGCAAAATGGGGAGTCAGAAAACAAGAATATCTGGCAACTTCCATCTCGATAATCAGTGTTCCTCTCATCCCACTATGGAGCTATTCCTTTTAACTCCAAATACATCAATATTCCACACCCCAAAATACACATACACAGTTTTACACACACACACACACACATACATGCACACACACACACATGCACACACACATAGTTGTCCACCCTCAACTCTCTATTTCAAAGGTCTTGATTTCAATAGTCACAGTTGGAAATCATTTAATAGACAAATCTCTATCAAAGTTTATGACAGCCAGGATATTAACAACCCCAGGGGGAATTTGTGCTTCACTTTTGAATTAAAACAAAACAAAATCTCTCCCCTTCACCTTGCCACCCCCCCAAAAAAACCTCTATTTTTTTTTTTTTTGTATGTGTGTGGTACTAGGTATTAAAAACAGTATCTTCTGCATACTGGGCAAACGCTTTACCATTAAGCCATAATCCCAGCCTTTTATAATTTTATTTTGAAACAGGGTCTCGCTAATTGCTGAAGCTGGCCTCAAACTTGTGATTCTCTTATTTCAGCCTCCTAAGTACCTGGAATTATAGGTGTGTGCCACTGTACCTGGAACAATTTTATTAATATGAAAAAAAATAAAATAGACTAAAGTGCTACCATTTTAGATATTCTGACAGGTGTCAGGGCAGGATATCTTTGGAAAAGTTACTGTTGAATCATGGGAATTCTGCAGGTCTTGTGCACAAATAGCTACCTGAAGAGCCACTGATCGCTTCACCTGGACCCCTTCTCCTTTATGACTTCTCTAGAGTAAGCACCATTGAGCACTTGAACTTCCTGGGATACTGGGTGTGTGTGGGGAAGGGATCACCTCCGCTTCCAACATTATGACCCTCTCTGAAATCAAAAGGGAGAAAAATTCCTTCCCTTCTCTCCTTAAATCCCTTTCTTCCTCTAATAGTCTCAGAATTTCTTTCCAGCACTGAGATGATAGAGTTTTCTTCTGTGTTTTCATCTCGGTATCTTGTCAACAAAAATAGCTTGGTAAAGCAATGACTCTTGCAGAAGTCGATTGCAGAGTTCATAAAGCTTCCAGAGAGTATGTTTGGAAGTAAGTGACGGCACTGCTCTGCAGAGCCTCAAGTGCACCTTCTAACACTTTCAAAATGATTGTGTTACCATGGGACCAGAATGGGAGCTAGAATTTTGGGAAACTGAATTCTTCAAGATTTATTGTCTTTAATATTTGATCATGGAGGCTGAAGATCCATTTGACAATTTAAAATTAACCCCCTGTTTAGGATCTAGAATTATACTAGATTGATGGTTCCCTTATAAAATTAGAATTATGGCGTGTTTTGGGTTATCAGAATTAGTGTTCCTCCTTATTACCTTAAAAGTGTTCATAATTTTTGATCTTGAAATCAAGCACAGTTTTCACATTACAAAATATTGCTTTTTGTTTTTCAAGCATAGGAATAGGTTTCCCTTTAGGAATTTGAGGTTTTACAGACTTTTAGTTCAAGTCCTTAGATGCTGCCAAAGCTACTGGCAAATGTAAGTGAAAAACAACTAACTTCATACTGTTCCAAAGCTGAAGCCGTGTCCAGCCTTCTGGAAAAGAGGCATCCTTATTCCCAAGGGAGTTAGGAAGAGCCAAGAAAGGCTAGGTTCATGTAAATCCATCAAAACATCTGAATGATTGACGAAAAGATCATTGACCACTTTTTTCATACTTATACCTATATACACAGGGAGGGCTCTGGGGACGATGTCACCTTCCCAGCATCAGAGGATGCCTTCTTCTGGGTAGTGAGGATGGATTTGGTGGAGATGTACGTTATTCTTCATCCCAAGATCCCAGTAATAACCATTATATTCGCAAAGGAACTTAGCAGGACCCGAGATACAAAACGTGTCCTTGAGACAAAGAAAAACCCTTTCCCTCATAAGTTATACTGTGTTTTTATGATTATGTCAGAGACTGCATTATTTCTGAAAATAGGCTAATGATTAAAAAGGTTCATTGTCCTACAGAGTGGTAATAATGATTTGCAAATCTGCTTACTTTTATAAGATTATTATTAAATACACATATCTTTCAGATGCCATTAGAGATGTTTTATAGGCATACCTATTGTCACTGCATTTGTTGAGACATTTGTTCTCATCTTTTATGTAGTAAAATATTCATTATTTGATCTGGCTCAGAGTAGTAAATATTCTGGTTAGTTAAATTTTGTAATAACTAGAATGATGGTATATATCAATATTCAGGTCATAAAAGTCTTTTACATCCCAGATACTGTGCTTCAAACTAGGGTACTAAAATCATTAGGCTATAGTCCTTTCCCTGATGGTATTTATATTGCAAATATGGTTCACCCATTTCTAAGTATTCAAATTACATATGCTGTAAACAAGTGGATATTTTTTATGAGTTAGAAGAAATTTTAGGATCATTTTAATCTCTATTAATCCTCAGTATTTATATTAATCTTTGTTATGTGGCAAATTAACAAAAATGCTAATTAAGAGTTATGATTGATAGAATTTGAACAAAAATTACTGTATTCAATAGAAATTCTTTATGGAAACAGGAATCATCTGCTTTCCTTTCATTTGAAGAAATTCTTGTAATATTATTTTCAAATTTTATTTGTGAAAATGTTTGATAATTTGAAAGTAAAGCATTAGGGAGAGGGTTTTCTGAGATCAAAGTATTATGAAAATGGAGAGTACTTTTTTTGTTCTCATTAGACATGTTCTGAATTTTTGGCAATCTTGTCCAGCCCTTACTGACTTTATTAAATAAACAACTCACCTAAGGAAAAAGTGATCTTTTCTGATGAAGTATTCCACATTTTATTTCCAGGGACTGGAGACAGAGCCATACACCAAATGGTCAGGTTATTTGATTGGGTTGGTTCACTACCATGCATCCTTGTTAAAATAGACTTGAGTTCCAGAAATCCATTTTTGCCTTTTCTCTCTTCATTGGTAATGTTTATTCCTACAAAATAGATTCAAACATGGTTATCACTAACATTTTTTTTGCATCAGCCATATAATGATACCAAGACATGGCCTTATCATTTGATGTTGTTTTTTGTTTGCTTTATTTTTTGAGATGGCATCTCACTATGTTGCCCAGGCTGACATCTAACTCCTTGGCTTAAGCAGTTCTCCCAGTTAGGCCTCCCAAGTATCTAGGATTATATGCTTAGGCCACCACACCCAGCTAATTTATGGTGATGCAGGGGCTTAATGTAGTCAAACTGTAGCTTCTATGAAGTGATGCTCAATTTCAGCAGCCCTGGAATTAACCTGAGGTGTTTGCTTGTGCTTCTACTGATCTGTGGTCAAAGTATGAAATGCATTGATTAGTAGTGTTGCTTTGTTTGTGACTATGGGTCCAGGGTTTAGGGGCAGATTTTCCTAGCTCAACAGCACTGTTTATTATAATGATGAGATTGATGATTTTCACCTGGACTGGATTAGTCTATGGGAGGGTTCTGTTGTGGAGTCTGGCTATGTAACAAGAATACACCTACTCGATGTGTAAAATAAAAAAATAACCTCATCCAAGACTCTACTTTGAGCTTCTTACTTCAGTGCTATTCTACACCATTCTTTGGTGGTTCCTGCTCTGAGAAAGTGTTTCCGGCTGTGGCCCTTTCAGAGAAAGTTCAGAGTAGGTCACATCTGAGTTCCAGGGATTCTTTGTAACTGTAGCAGATAACACAAATTCTAATTGAGTTTCTATGTGTATCCTTTCTCTGAAATAAGCTATAGATTTATAAGTATTTGCATTTTGCATCTTGTAAAATCTTTAAAAATTGGATGCTGTTTGCCTCTATCAGTACAACTTCCAAACAGCACATATGGCCACAGGGAATTAATGTAAAATTATCTATCACCATAGGTCAGATCTTTCTGGACTCTCACAGTATTTTTGATTTTTTTTTTTTTATTTTAGGGGATACCAGGGATTGAACTCAGGGGCACTCAACCACTGAGCCACATCCCCAGCCCTTTTTTGTATTTTATTTAGAGAAAGGGTCTCACTGAGTTGCTTAGTGCCTGGATTTTGCTAAGGCTGGCTTTGAACTCACAATCCTCCTTCCTCAGCCTTCAGAGCTGCTGGAATTATAGGCCTGCACCACAGCACCCAGTTTTCACAGCTTCTTTACATTAAAACTTCTTAATGCTAGTTCTGCAGTTATTTCCTAACAAAGCAATAGTTAAATGCCATTGTGTACTGATAGAATTCTGACCACACCATGGAACCTCCTGGTTAAGAGCAATGGGCACATCAAATCTGGGTGCTTTACCTATGCAGGGTTTATTTGAGAGAACATATTTACAATCATCTTTAACAGATATTTTCAAGATTGCATCATATTATTGTTGTGGATGAATTGCCTAAAACAAACTAATTAACACAACCAATAAACTATGCTTTAAGGGATCAATCTAATCATCCACATAAGCTTTTAATTTTAAAAGTTAAAAATAATCATGCAGCAAGAGTTTTGTGATTGAGTTATTGTTAAAAATATGTTAAGCTTAAAGGGAAAACGACCCAGAGGAAGGCCTGTTGTCCAGGCAGGGGATGTCTGAGATTGTTTTGACAGTGGCTGTCATGGTTACCACTTATGAAAAATACAGTTTTGTGCTGAGTTTGTCTCAGTGTGTGTTTCTGCCCCAGGAACTTTTAATCCTCCTGGTGAACATGTTCTTTGTGAAGGATCCAGTTCCTTTATATATACTTCCTCCAGAGCCCACAGCCCCCAATTCTGCCCCAGATCCTCACAAAATAAGTAGAAATTATTTGATTGATTTAAAGCAGTAGTGCTAAGTAAATTGAACACCTTGTATTGAAATAAGAAAGAAATGGAAGAACAGGTAGCAATGTTACAAAAGCTGAGAACTTATTAGTAATAACTATATGTTGAAGTAAGTGTTTTGCCCTCATGTAAGACATTTGCTTTTACTAACACTTAAATAAAACAGTGCTTTTATGTGGTTTGATGGAGCCAACTGTGTTTCCTTCATTCTGGGAAATGTTACCTTCCACCCCATGGGAGAGTCAGATGAAGCATCAGAAAATGGCATCTGATGGGTAAGACAATGTTTTTCCTTTAATGAAAATTAATTTTAAATGCCAAGATAACTTGGGCAATGAAAATTTCTAATGTTTTATTTCTTTCTTTTTAAAACCAATTTCTATTGATTTCCTTCTTTACCTTCTTCTTCACCTTGAAGAAACCTTCCATCTATAAACCATGTGAGGCTTGCTTTGGGAAACACATTCTTTAGTGAGCAGGTAAATGTTCTCTAGGACAGACATAAAGAAGATTATTTGCAAATTCAGAAGAAATTGGTATTCCTTACACATTCACCAATGTTCACACAAGACAAATTGGCAAAACACGATTTTCTCTCTTTTTAACTGGGCAACCTACTTCCGAGATAGATTGTATTAAAATGTTTACTATTCTAAGACTTCATAAAAACAAAAAATTAAAAAGAGACATCAAATTAAAACCGTATCAATTTAAATGAATATCATTGACTTTAAGATAATATTGTGTTTATTAAAATACTTATCCCCCCCAAAAAAAATCCTCTTTTGGAATTTCCCCTATTGTTAATCAACAGCTGTACCTAACACTGTGACAGATAAGGTAAAACTCAATATATTATAATTATAATTTTCTTTAATTAAGAAAGATGTTGACCTGGCTTATGATCAAAATCCAATCCAGCATCAAAAAGGATGTTTGCCCTGCCTGAGGTAATTAAAAACTATCCACATTCAAACGTGATTTTGAAGAAAAAAAAAAAGCGACAGAACAGCAACATGACAGAAATAAGTGACAAGTCTCCAGGCAGCCCTTTAAAAGAAAGCAAGTCATCTTCTGTGAATCAAAAGTCCCTTCTGTGAATCAAAATAAACAAAACAAGAAAAAATAAATAAAATAAAATAAAATGTTTACTATACATATTGCTGTACTTCATTGCCTACAGAGATGTTATACATTTAGGGCTAGAACCCTAGGTCAATTTAATAATCTAGGACTATACTAATGTTACCTGTCTGGTTTAAGGGTTTTAGAAAAGGGAAATCATAACTTTGTATGGGCAGAGTAATCAGTACTAAATAAAAACTACAGAATAGAAGGAATAAAGGTATATCAGGCAAAGGCCAGAAAAGAATATTGTTAGATTAAAAGTGGGGAGAGATGCACACGTTCTGGTTTCCAAACAATGTAAAAGACTATTTGTAACAACAACTACAGAAACCATTAATATAATTATACCATTTTTGACTTGTAAAGAATTTTTCTAATTATTGTTATTTTTTATTTTTTGTCTTGATTTTTTGCCTTATTATTGCCATTTGACAGATGGGAAAAATCAAGTCATAAGGAGGCTAAAGGAAGTGGAAAACAGTTAATGGGCACTATTGAGGAACTATGTCACCTCGATATTAGTCCAAGGTGTTTCCTGGTAAAACATGTCATATCCAAATAAGAAAAAAAAGGGAAGAACAGTTAGTTATGTTACAAAAGCATGGAACTTAGATGCTAGGTTAGTTGATTTTATTTTTAACACTATTCATTGTGGATAATACTTTTTCTATAGCCTGGTGAAAATATTCAGTGATGTTTATTGAATCCCTGTTGTTTTATCTGATTCCCTAAAAAATTATAATTCCATTTATAATTAACCTTGAAGGATATGGAAAACAACAACCCCCAGGGAGAAAAGGAGGACAGTGGGTCCCAGGGAGAGAAGAAAAATAGTGGACTCTGAACTTTTACAATTTCCTGTTCTACAACTATTTTCCTGACTGCCCAAATGACACATTCTACTATGATTAAGTCTCTAATCATTAAGTCACACTGAACATTCTGCTATGATTAACTCTCACTAAAATCTATAAAAATCGGACCTCTACTATAACCAGTTGCCATTTTCTCCCCTGAAAATGTGCCATTCTGCTGCTTAATAAAGAAAGACTTGCTGATCCATAAAGGTCTGTCCCCATTTCGGTTATTTTTGCTTTCAAACCTGTTTTCTAAACAAGAGATGTGTATATTTTGTATATGCCTGGCCCAGGTTCTTAGTGCCCAAATATTCACAATTGAAAAATATAATAGTTAACCAGTAAAGAACAATTAACTGTGGGTGATGTTTGCTGTGCCACTCTATAAACTGGTGACTCCAAAGAATTGGAAACTACAGAGCTGAGAAACTGTACTGAAGGGTGCTAGGGAACATTTTCCTGATGGGATTCCATTGAGGTGCAGCTTACCATCCCTCAGTTTATCACTATCAAATCTCCAGAAAACAAGCATACTTTCAAAGAGGGTTACGTATCACCCAGATGACAGTGGCTGGCAACTACTGTGGCTTCCAGTATTTTCACTCATTCAACACGTGTTTTTTCAAGGCAATGGGGACAGTTATATATGTGGCAGTTATGTAGAAAATATGAAATTTTATCTTCTAAAAAATAAAAAGTAAAATCAGATCTCTGAAAATTCAGTTCATTTCATCCAATAGAATGCCAAAAATGGATTTTTATTTCCAGTTAGTCCATAAAGGAGTAGAGAGACATAGGAAATGAAATTCTAAAAAAAAAATGTTGTAAAGGTTTATACCAGGTTCAATGTGTTAACCATTCTCATGATTCATTTCTTCCACCTTCAGTTAACCCACAAAAAGATGATGATACAGTAATATCAGGAACAATTGGGGGTTTCATTATTTTACAAAGGCAGTGGGCTCACTGAACAGATCTCTTATCAACTTCCAAAAACAGTTGAAAAGATCTGACTCTTACAGGGACTAGAGTTTTGGCTCAGTGGTAGAACACTTGCCTTTTTGCCTTTCATGTGTGAGGCACTGGATTTGATCCTCAGCACCACATACAAATAAATAAATGAAATAAAGATATTGTGTCCATCTACAACTAAAAAAAAATTTTTTTTGGCTTAGATTCATGTTTCTGAAACTACTGAGATTTCAAATATTCTATATGACCTCCAGACTCTGTGTTCCAAGATTTGGTTTAGGTTCTTGTCCTAAAACTCTTCCTGATCTCTAAAACTGAAAAGTCAGAGACCAAAATGGTTCAACCAGAGGCCAAATGCCCTAGGAAATTTCAAATATATGTGTTTGTAGAGAAATAGAACTGTCTTTAGTAGGGAACTTCCATTTGGCTTCAACGAGTAAGAACATGTTAAATCTGAAAATATATGAAGGAAACATGCATAAAAATGTACATGCACACGAATACTCATACAAACATGTATTCTGTGGCTGAGAAGTAAAAATCCCTTCACTAACTTATTGTGTACCTATTGCATTGAGAGATGAGTCATCTAATTTTTTTAATGCATTATTCTAACTATATATGGAATAAGTAAGCACTAGTACAAAGAATTATGTAGCAAATTCCCATCAAGTATTTGGACAGTTATACAGAAGTACAGAAAAGAGTGAAATCTGAGAATTACTTAGAAAACAAAGTCACATTATGTGGACAGGGAAAGTATGGGCCTGGATTCTATTGGTGGTCTTTGTTGGAAAGTAGTGGGGAATTCCCCCACATAGACAGGTAGAGTCGGCTCCCTAGTAGAACATCTTGAGGACCATATGTGAGTCAGGGATGTTGCCCCAGAAGCTGGGAGGAGCTGGTATAAGATTAGAGGATGATGAGATTGAGATGCCAAAAAAAATCTGACTGTAAGATTGATCATTTCCAAAGCCATGCTTGTAGTTCAAAGGAAAATTAGCTCCACCTCCTCCATGTTGTATTTAACCCCAGCTTTGTGGTTTTTCACTAGAAAACACCTCCATTTCCTTGAGTGTGCAGGCCTCATTAATTATTTAAGGAATGTTTGTTTAAAACTAATAATATAAAGTTGATTTAACTGAAACGTCCCTAAATTCTCTACCATCCTCCTCAAGACTGACCAGGCCAAGAAAGGAATAACTCAGATGTCTTCATGATTTGTAGGGTCATCATGAACTTGTGACTACTTGTAAAATCAACAGATTGCCAACCACCAGATTTTACAACTTCCCCTTCGAGGCTACCATCAATCACTTCCTACCTTAAATTACCCTTCTGAAAATGAAAGGAACCTGAAATGCAAGCTGAGTTAGGATGTCCTTTAGGGCACCAGTTCACCATCTTCATGAATTGGCTGGTTTATGGAATCAAACTTCTTCCTTGCTCTGTTATGGTCTGATTTAAAAATGCTGATCTGAGTTAATCAATAATTAATGTTACAGATTATAGATTAAAAAACATAGATCAATAAAATAGTAAGTATAGCCATGGTGACTCTATCTTTATGGTTCCCATGTGAAACTATCATATGAACTGTTTCTGAGAAATGAAAATGAAAGCTGTCTTCTGCTGCAAGTTATTTTTCTGAACTGTATACCCCACAAAATGTGCTCAACCCAGGATATGGTGGTCTTGGTGGTCTGCATGGCTTTGAAGTAGACTCTCACCCCTGCTAAACACCTGCTTGAACCCAGGATGTGGTTGTCTGAGTTGTTTTGCTAACTGATTTTTCAGCTTCTGGAGTCTGCTTGCTTGCTACCTGGAAAATTCTATAAGATGTGGTTTTCTTCCTTAAATATTGGAACTACAGATAGCTTGGCACACTTCTGTCAGAAGGCCATTTGGGCATGGCAGAAGCATCCTTGGTCAGATAATAAAGCTCTCTAATTTGTTTTAAATTTGAGTGTTTTCTGAGTATCTCCATGCAACACAACAACCGGTTCTTGGTTCACTAAGCACCTTTCAAGCAGTGAGTAAAAGGACTTGGATTTGTAACATTTCCTCATTTTCAGAGATTAAATACTGTGACTATTTAAATTAACCCCATTTACCTTGCCAACATTTGGACAGCACCTTTCCCAAAGATCTTTTCATCAGATCACTTTGAGAACATTTAGATTTTTAATATACAAAGAGATTATTTTTGTCTCTTCAAGTTTTCCTATTTGTTTGGTATCTTTCCTCCACCCCCTTTTTGCCCCTGGAAATTTAACTTGTAGTTCTTACATGTTTTGGGCTATGCTTTTTCTATCTTTCTTTCTACGATTTAAATTTTATTCTATTTTTATGGACATCTTCAACATATTCCTATCTCCTCTTGGTAGGTCTTCCTTCCAAGATTTAAAATAAATGTTTTGTGTATATATATATATATATATGCTTAAATGTGTATTTTTGCTTAAGTGGTGACTATTCCTTTATTTCTGAGAGTAGAAGCCAAAAGCATTTTAGTTTTTCCAAGTCTAGTTACATAATACAATAAAAAACATTCCAAACTCCATTTCCCAACTTGCTATACTTCTTTGAATTTTAGGGGTTGTTTTTTTTCACTCAATCTTCCCTGTTCAGAAAGTTCTTTAACTTTTCTACTGACTACATTTATAACAGCCATAGATGTCAAACCCAAAGTCAAAACTCATGATCTGAAAATTGGGCAAAATACTTGGAATCACAGGTTCTTGAGGTATGTGGGTTTTGGCCCAAATTTCACCCCCATTCTTTTGCCTTAAATCTCTTTCTTTGCTTGAGAGGTCAGATAATCTCCTCATGGGAAAATTGAACTAAAAGTTGTAGGTGCTTGACAATCTGTTTTGCTGCATGGCATTTGCTGGTTACAGCTTTTGTGGTGGTGGAGGGGAGGGGAATGATTTGCCTTTGTGTCTAATTGCTGCAGAGAAACCTTATGAACAGAGACACACCCACTTGAAAACAAAATTCTCCTGAAAGTGAGAGAAAACCAGAATTGGAGGTGTCTTCCTCCTGGGGTTAAGAGCCAGCTAACAACCACCCAGGTGTGCAGGAGCACATTCACTGGGCACCAGAGAGATCAGGGGCAAGTTCAGAGCCTTCCTGGCTTGTAAGTACCCACTGTGTCTTGGGGTGGGGGGGATTTCCTAACTCTTCAGGGTTGTAAAGCTTGATGAAAAAAACAAAAAACAAAAAAAACCCCTCTCATTAATTTAAGAAATAACACATGAAAGGAGAGAGAAATCAAACTGTTTTTTTTTTTAAATGCAATATAATTGTTTTTAAAATGCAAGGTAATTTCCATGTATTTATTTATCTCTAAAATATGGTAGATAAGCCAACCATCTGGAGGAAGGTGCTTCAGAAGGTTTTATTAGCTGTTGACTTGGAAGGTGATCATGGTAGGGAAGGGGGAGTATGGTGAGCTGCCTGCTGAGGAAAACCAGGCAACACCAGGTTTGTGAGGATGTACTCCACCCTTTTTCTGTGTGCCAGCCCATCTTGCTAAAAGCAGGGAGGCCTGCTGGTAAGATTTCTTAGAATCTCAGCCTCAGAGGAACCTCTCTAGGGACAACTGACCTCACACTGGGAACTTGATTATGCAGATCCTGGCAGGCCTTGCAGCATCTGGACTGCTTACTGAAACAGCTTAGAAAGGGAGTCTCTCTCTTTCATGATCATCTGTGTTTGCTTTTCCCTACCAAGGAAGAGCCAGTGAGGCCCCAGCCCTCGAAGTCCTGAACAGCCTGAATCTTGAGGCTATTCCTCCTCCCTCCAAAACACATTCTGTAACTAACAAGGAGCACAGAAACAGCAAGGAGAAGAATAAAGAGAAAAACCTAAAATTTTCAATATGCAAAAACGCCTGTTTTGATGGGTGATGTGGTGAACACTGAGTTCACTTAAAAGCATTATAATGGTTGGGCAGTGAATGTCTTTGCTACAGGAAATAATATGTTTTGTCTTCTGGCCTATTTAAGGAGGGATCAGCAAGTATTTGGGGTGTGGAAGAAATGTACTCATAGACCCTTTTGTCTGAATCTGACTCAAATTTTCCAGTGAAGCAGAAAGGAGGAAACATCACATCCCCAGGTGTGCCTAGCCTTTGACCATTATTGTGAGTCCCAAGAGTTACCCTAGTCCCTTCCCCAATACACATTCAGCTTGTAGCTTGACTGAAGACGTTTTGTACATGTTTAGGTACATCGGAAGACAGTGGAAGGAGACACAATGAGTCGAGAAGAGGTGGAAGAGGAGGCAACCAGGATTCAGGCAAAAGGAGACTTGGAGATGAAGGAGGAGGAGGAGATCTGTGAGGCCAGAGAGCTTGGTCCGTTTGTGAGTACTGTGCCCACCCCATACCCCACAACAAAGGGATCCGGATTTCTGAGGCATGGGAGTATTTCCACCTGACCCCTGCTCCTGCTGGTCACCATCCCAACCAGTATGCCACCTGCCACCTGTGTGGCAGGCAGGTGAGCCATGGTCCTGGGGTTAATGTGGGCACCACTGCTCTTTGGAAGCATCTGAAAAGCATGCACAGGGAGGAGCTAGAGAAGAGTGGCCACAGACAGGCGGGGCAGGGCCAGGACCCACTGCCCCCAGGGCCCCAGCTCCCAGTGTGCATCGAGGGAGACTGGGGCAGGTTCCTGGAGTAGGCCAACGCCCAGGCTTTGTGGGCCAGCTAGAGGGAAAAGGAGGTGCTTAGGAGGGAGAGGGCAGTGGAGTGGCGGGAGAGGGCTCTGGAGAGACGCGAGCACACCTTGGAGGGGGTGGAAAGGGCCATCCTGGAGATGAAGTTGTTGTGGTGTGACCTAATCAATATAAAACATAGACAAACAATTTAAAGATGTTTGTAGCATGATAATAAGTATGTGTAAAAACCCATAGTTATAAAGAAGCATTAATATAGGTTAAGTTACAGGACAGATAACTGCATAAGACAATTATAAGGTTAAGAACTGTTATAAGATTGCGTAAGTAAAGCATAACCAAAGTGACTCTATTTTACTGCTTCTGTAAAAAAAAAAAAAAAAAAGTAAAAAACCGATACAAGGACTGTTTCTGAGAAATCGAAACAAAAAAGCTGTCTTCTTGAAAAAGTTATTTTTCTGTACTTTGTACCCCACAAAATGTGCTCCCTGCAAGGTATGGTGGTCTCAGTGACCTATATGGCTTTGAAGTAGATTCTCGCCCCCTGCTCAAACCCAAGATGTGGTTGTCCGACTCTGCTCTGCTAACTGCTTTTTATCCAGCTCTGTAGTCTGCTTGCTTGCTACCAGGAAAATTCCATGAGATATAATCTTCCCCCTTAAATATTCAAGCCACAGGCCAGTCGGGTGCGATTCTCCCACAGAGGTTGAGTCTCTCAAGGGAAACAGTCCCTGGCTAGGTAATAAAACTCTCTTTTGTTTGAATTCAGACTTTGAGTGGTTTCTAGCGTCTCCCTCTAACAAAGCGCAAGGAGAAGGCTGAGAAGGAAGCATGCCAGTGTGGAGAGAAGGACCTGCGATGGCTGCACATCCTTTCCATTTTGTTTAAATGGTGCTTAGGGGAATCTCTTCTGAAAATACTGACTTCTCCATTTTAGTTCCAGCTCAAACATGAAACGTGGTTTAGTGGCATTTCTGTTTTTAAGAAAAACAGCACATAGTGTGATTCATCTCAACAGGTCTGAGTGGACCAAATGCCTATCTATAGGGTTCCTAGTGTTTGCTGACCCTTGGCAAAAACCTCAAAATGTATTAACTAAAGATAAAAGTAGTTTTGGGACCATGTACTTGTGAGTTGTTTCAGGGCAGGATGTAGTAGAGTGTCAGTATTGTTTAGTAAAAATAACTGGATTTATGTCCTGCACTTGTTTTCAGTGGAGCAAAGTTGGGGCAGTTGAGGCTGGGCAGGGAGCTGGAAAGTCCACCTGAGCAGCTCACCTCAGAGACTGTAGGAGAGCAAAGCCAGACTCCCCGGAAGGGGGCTGTTTGCACACATCCTGTTGGTGACTTCAAAGCTGATTCTGTGTGATCCCCAGTGGAAGGACAAAGGCTCCAGCCCAAGCCCTCTGGACACTTGCAGTGCATCTCTTTCTCCAGGGGTTATGTGTTTTGCCATCTGCTTAGATTAAAGCTGCTTCATTAGTATTACCTGTCAGCTTCCTGTGAGTTTTTTTCCCAACAATTTGACACTTCAACTAATTAATCTGTAATTAGCACAGAGAAAAGCAAACACTTTTCAATTCAATTGGTTGAAGCATAATAAAGAATATAAAAGTTTACTCCCAAATATTTTTAAAAAATAATCTAAAGTCATATTAAGACCTATTAATGGAGGAGGGGTTACTGAAGAAGAGACAAAAGAACCTCAGAAAGAAGATGGAGTAAGAAAGGAGACATAAAGAACAGTCATAAGAAAAGAAAAGGGACCCGGAAGAAATGTGAAGATGGGAAAGACAGACCTTACCGTATAAAGAGAAAAGAAATCACAATTGTCTCGTCCAGTGAAGGACAGAGAATATTTTCTTAAATCCTAAGGTCAATTTTAGTAAGTTGCTTTTGTTCTGTGCCCACAGATCAGTCATTCATTCAATAAGTAGGCTTTAGATTTTATTTGTATCTCTGAAATACTAACTACAGGGCAATCTATTGTTCTCTGATTTTTAAAATGACTATCCATCTTTGAATGTTCAGAGTTACTTTTTAAAAAGGGAGCTTGAAAGTCCATAGGGTGAGAAAAATCTCCTGCATTCTTAAGGATATTAAATGTTAACTGAATAAAATCAAACTGGAGACCACTCTGGGCTTTGTGCTGGAGTTGACATTTGTTTTGGAAAATTCCTCTAGCACTTTTTCTTCTTTTTCTTTTAAATATGTGAGAGTGGAGACTGAGAGAACCAGGGAAGACAAGACAAGATGAAAACAGGGTCCCACTATCTCACTGATACACCAAGTATCTAATGGGCACCAACCTCCTTGAAAGCTAATGAGATGCTGGTATAAAACTGGACTCTTCCTCCTCCAGTCCTCACCTACAAGGCTCAGTCTTCCTGCTTTCTAGACTTGTTGGGAGGCTAGCAGTGAGACCTGTCTCCCCTGTGAGCTCTTTGTGGAACAAACAGAAGTCCAAACACCAGCCTTGAGAAAAACCCAGGCTATACTGCAGTCCTACAATTCTCTTTCTAGAAAACTGCTGTGATTAAGGATTTCACTTCCCCTGTGCTTTCCCCATGAGGGCACAGTGCCCCTTTTAAGGCCCTCCTCTTCTGTGCTCAAAGTTGAGGTGCTCACCAAGCAAATGGTGATGGCTTCTGGGAGTCATGACCCTGACATTTGAAGTCAGAGCATTTTTAGTGCCACAAAATATGCCCAACAAAAAGAGGCTGTCATACTTAATCTCTTAAAAACAAAATCCAAAATCATACATTTGGAATGAGATTTAAGAAAATCAAGGAATCTACAGGGGTTCAAGCTTTGCAAAACCAAATAAACACAAAATGCTACCATAGCTGGTCTGTTAATGTCTTCATCTAACCACAGCACAGTTTTTAAATTTGTGGTGTTGACAGGCAAGTGGCATGAGGTTAAGGGGATACTATATACTGGGTGCATTGTGTTGACCCTTACAAAAGCAATTTACCTGAAGCCCTACCCAGCTTAGGTCAATGGGCTCTGTTATATCCTCAGCAAACAACCTGTTATCTTCAGGAGGAATGCAGCCCTAAAATGCTGATAAGAAGAACACAAGTTACCCTGTATGTGTGTGTAGGGAGGGGTGGTGGTGGCGCTTTTATGACCCTTACACAGAACAGATCCCAAAACTCAGAGAGATGTGATAATTAGAACTGGTCAGCATGGTCCAAAGTGACCTTGAGTTGCCTTGGACCTTAACTGTGCACAGTGGAGACTTAAAAGTGTGCTGTCATCCTGCTATCAGTCAAAAGGACAAGGGGTGAATCTAGGAAAAGTCCTTAGGACCCAAAAAAGACTGGAGGGCAAGAGGAGTGTGTCTTTCTTCTCTCTGAGAAGAGTCACTCTCTTCTTTGAGAGAGTCCTCTTTTCCCTTTTCTTATCCCTTCTGAAAAACTCATGTCTGCTACTCTGAATGACATGTCTGAAATCTTCCTGGCATGATCACAAGAACTAGTGAGAAAGGATCCCTGTGGCTGCCTCAGCTTTGGCAGGCCCAGCCCTGCAACAGCATCTGTTTTTCGTGGTTCTTATTATTGTAGATTCTTTTCCTCTTTAGGCAACATAACTTCAGACTGTTTTTGTTTCCTATGTTTCATTTTAGATAGCTTTCTTTTAGATGTTTTCCCCTAAATTTTGTCAAGCAAAATAAATGTAGGGAGTGACAAGGACAGGACCTAGGGAGATGACTGGATTAGAGCATAAAGCAAGAGATGCATTGTGGTTTTGGAAAGCCTGAACTGTTAAATAAAGTGGGGTTTTATGGTCTCTCTTGTGTCTTCTTATGCTCCATCAGCAGCTGTGTGCTGTGGGGCTCTTTGGCCCAGCATCTTTTGCTCTAATGCAAAAATCTGCTACATAGGGTTTGCGGGGGCTGAGGTTTGGATAAGAGATTCCCTTCTCATTGCAGCTGCAGGAGCATAGCTGTGTGTTGTGTGGGAGTCCTGGTGAGAGAGTGACCTCAGGAATGCACCAGGACAACCTGTCCTCAGGTGTGACACTTTCCTGGGATGTTGCTGGCATGTCCCTGTCTGAGAAAGTGTCTTTGTTAGGCTAATTTTGTGTCTTATCTATTTTAAAAGAAAAATTAAATTATTCATAAACTTTATAAGTTTAACTAAAACCATTGGAACTCAGCTCACAACTGATCAAGTCCCCAGCCTAGTCTGAAACTGGTCAGCATGGTCCAAAATGACCTTGAAGTTTCCTAGATTCACCCCTTGTCCTTTTGACTGATAGCAGGATGACAGCATACTTTTAACTCTCCACTGTGCACAAATGTTGCTTGAGCAATGAAGATGTAGGACAGACTACACATCTTCATGCGTGTGGATGTGATTAATTTCCAGAGAATGTAAGGGTTAGGAGATTACCAATACTGAATACTTGTGCTCTCCAGATGTAGATGCTTTGCATACGTTCTTTCGTTTGATCCTTCTATCACCCTTGTGAGGTTGGACTCACTGCCCCATTCACTGATGAGGAAGCTAAGGAACCCAGGTCCCAGGGACCCAAGTTAATAAGTAATAAAAGAGAATTCAGGCTTAGTTCTACCAGATCCCACAATCTATGTTCTGTTTTATTATTATTATTATCATCCCACACCATATCCTACATTCAGTCACATAATGGATTTATGAATCAATATTTACAAAATGCAGAGGAAGGAATTGGTGAAAGTGTGGGTGAATGATAATAGGCAAAAACATATTCCTGAGACATCTATGTGCCATGTACTCCAGAACTGGGCATGAGTTTAATTATACTAAGAACCCTAGGAAGTATTTCTTATTATTTCAATTTAGAGATTAGTAAGCTGAGGCTCATGGAGGTTAGCTAGTAGGTGATTGAATTAGGTCTTGACCTTAGTGCTATTTGACCCCAGAACGTGATCTCCTCTTATCAGCCTCCCTAGATGTGAATAGCTCTGCCCCTTATGAATGATTTAGCTAGATGTTAGGCTTTCCAGGCCCTAATTTCTCAACTGTGAAATGATAGATGCTCTACCTATATCAGAGCACATGGAAAGCATCACGAGATAAAAGTATGTGAAAGGGCTTTGAAGAGTTAATAAGTTATTAAGGACACAGCAGTGTTTATAAGAATATTAGTGTGAGGAATTACTAATGTTTGGCAAGACCTTAAAAGAGCCACAGACAAGCCATGTCCTGCAGCTGGTTATACAGAGTTGGAGAGAGATTATTCACTAATTCCCCAGGAAAGAAATTTCTCTAGTTTTCCTAGATTTAAGTGAAGCAATGGTATAGAGGAGGAAATTTTATAACATGTGGCCTGTAAGCCATAGTCATTTTTTTATAATGGATCCTTGGATCCAATTTATGGTTTTATATCTTGAGCTTATATTACCTGTAAACATTGACACCAAGAATCTATAACAGATCCTTGTAAGAAAGATACCTACCAAAATCTGTAATCATTAGATTATTTGCTGTATTTAAACTATTGAAATGAAGTCCACTAATAAATTTGGGAATTAATTAAAGCAGAAAATGATTAAACTCTTTTCAATATATTCAGGATTACAGAAGAAGTTATTTCAGAGGTTAATACATGAAATTGGCGAGAGACTTAGATGCTTAGGTAATACATTATGTATGGTCATCCAAAAACATCCTACAGCGTCAGTTATGATTTGTATGTAGCTGTCAAATTAAATGACTGATATTCAGCAGGACCACAAATCATGTTATTTAATGTTCTCAGGGTGAGAAGAAATTAGAATATCAGTAGAATCTTCTCTCATATCATGTAACAGCAGATATTTGAGAATTAATAAGAGCACTTATTTTACCTGGGGATTTGAAAAGCATGGTTGAAATCACAAGGTCACAAGACAGCTACTTAAAGCAGATATTACTAATAACAGTAAAAACAACAATTTTTACTGAACTTTTATTATATGACACAAATTATACTAAGAATTTTTCACATTAATTTTATATTTTAATTTTATAATGTTCTTAAAAATAATAGTGAGCAGATACCATTATGAGTTACTTCATATGAATGGTGAAACTGACTAAAAGATGTGAATTAATTTGCTCAAGGATACAACCAATAGCTGGGAAGTGGGTCCAGATGCCAGTGACCGGAAACTGGGAGCTACCCAGTCTTTCCTTTTTCTCCTGCCCTTCTTATTTCTAAAGAAGTAGCTATGATTTGGAGGAGGTACAGGAGGCACATTTCTTCTTGTGACTGAAATGAAAGCAGTGGGAAAGCTGGTACAGAAAAATGGATTGCAACAAATTAAATGTCAGCTGAGTGAAATTCTCACTCTTAAACCAGGGTCACACTGCTCCCTCCCCTCTCTTTTTTTCCTTTTTTGGTGGTGCTGGGGATTGAACCCAGGGCTTGTGCATGCGAGGTAAGTACTCTACCAACTGAGCGATATCTCCATCCCTCCCTCAATTTTTATTAAGGAGAAGTTTAAACAATTGGGACAATTTTCCAGGAAATTTAAGGACCAAAGAAAAGAGGTCACACCTTCTGAGAGCCCCAACTCAAAGTAAGGATCCCCATTCAGTTTGCAGAATCAGCTCAGCTTCCCTTTGTGCCCATCAGCAGTTACTTGGCCAAGGGCCCTGGAGTAAGGTCCTCTGAGGGAACGTTCCTGGCAGCTGTGCAACCCAAACACCTTGGCATGTAATACTATAGATTTTCAAAGGCTTTAATGTGACTCACCTCTCCCAGGACATTCATGGTGCTGTTTTCCACAATCATGGGGATTTCTGGCTTAGCTTAAAAGCAAATAAAACACAGTTAGAGGCACTGAATGAAATCCTACCTGGCCACCAGTGTGTGTATGTGTGTGTGTTGTGAGAAAGATTTGTCATCCGTGAAACAATTATTAAACACCTACTGTGTGGCTGGCAAGATACTAGTGTCTAGGAAATAGACACATTATTTACATTTTTATGAAAAATATAGAAATTAGAATACACTGAGATAAGTGCAATGATTGAGAACATATAGAACTTGAAGAAAACTTTTAAGAAACGCTTTTTTTTTTTTTTTTTTTGGTGCTGGGGATTGAACCCAGGGCTTCGTGAATGGAGGCAAGCATTCTACTAACTGAGTTATATCCCCAGCTCCTAAGAAAAGCTTCTAACCCAGCCTTGGTGGTTTTAAGAGTTTTTTGGAAGATGCACCATAACTGATACTTGAGTGATGATCAGTGTTGGATCACGTGAGACTGGGAATGTGCAGGAGTGGAAGCGTAGCCAGTGGGAGAGAGAGAAGAATTCTACAAGTCCAAAGGTCAAGGAGTAAAGGGTAGAATATCATTTTCAGGACCAAGAAGGGAGCCAGAAAAGCACTTGATACTTGTTTTGTTGCTTGGCACTAGGACATATCTGACAATAGTTAGTGATTCTTCTGTCCTGCTAGGTTGTAAGTGCCTCAAAGCCAGAAAATTTTATCTGTCTCTTCATCTCCAGTACTTTGTACCCAGCACAGAGTAGACACTTTTTTAACATCAGGTTTATCTGAAGTGACTTCAAGTAAGTTCTTCAGTCTCGCAGACAGAGCTTTCTGTGAACCTAAGATCCTAAAACCTGCTACCCCAGATGCTATGGGCTTGGCTTTTACCTGCACACACTTGGCTCTTGCTGGTCACACCTATGACTCTCTGCCTAAGGTTTCATTGGGATTGTGAGAGCACACTCAGTACAACAAAAGGGAAAATTGGAAGGAAGGAGTTAGTGGTGATAGCAGATGGGAAGTTGGTGGATAAACACCTCAACTTTCTTGCTCTCATGTGAGATAATCATTGTGTTCATGCTATTGCCCAGAATTCCCAGTGAGACTGGCTTCTAAATCCACAGTGGTAACTGGCTGAATCATGTATCATGCACATTTTATTATTTTACTTTCCTTCCTAGACTCACTTCCCTATGCCTCCTATTTCCCAACATGACCTCTCAAATAAATTATTTCAAATCCTGTCTCCATGTTTTCTTTCATGGCAACCCACACCAAGACACACCCTTAAACTCTCTTGGAAGGGAAGATATTTCTGACCTCTTGCCAGCAGAGAAAAAAAACATGTAGAATGAATGGCCTGAAAAAGAACAATTACTAAAAGATGCAAGGGATTCTCTCTGAGGTGCAGGAAATGAAGTTTTCAGCTAAGAAGTGGGGAAGAGTCAACTTGTGATGATGGAAAGTGACTCACGGCCAAGGGACATCAAGCAAAGGAGGAAGGAAAGGAGTTAGCCAGCTTCTGGCCTTTGGTCTATTGAGAATGCAAAGTTGGAAGATGAGGCACCATTTGGGAAGAAGAAATGAGTAATTTAGGGCATGATGAACGGGTGGCGATACATTAAGTATTTATTTCAAGGTTTTCATGTTTTGTGTTTAGCTTATTCAATATGGGGAATCACCAAAGGATGGAGAGTAGGTTTTCAATAAGATTTATGATATAACTCTGGGCTTGGATTACTATAATACATATGCAAGGGACACCCACAAATAGATCAAAGGCTGGATAAGACTGTCCATACGCAGCCTAGCCAGCCCACTTACTAAATGGAAATCCATTAAGCAGGAAAGATGCTCATATTTCTAAGCATCTTCTGACAGCAGTTCAAAGAAGAAGCAAGAGAAAAGTAGAGACGGAAAAAGTGGAACCAGATAGGGTGATAGAGTAAGATGTTAAGGAATGAAACTATTCAAGACCAACATGAAAGTATTTTAACGCAACAAAGAGATATAGTACACGGTTTAAATGTTGACAAAGTAATTAGAATATGTTATGGTACAAAAAAAAAAAATATTTGTTAAATGGGGACACAGCTTGCCTAACTTAAAATTGGTGTTCTTGTCACATCCTGGATGGCTGCCTTCATTGTTTTGCCAACAGTCAGGCCAGATGAGGCTGTTTGTGCTAAAGCAGTCACACCCTGGTATGTTAACAAATAGTGAGAATGATAGATAAGAGAGATGAGCAGTTTGTTTCCAACTCTTCCCTGGGCACTGCTTAGGCTTCTTAAGGAGGCTGATCATGGTAGCTGCCTAGCCCACCCAGGTGGAAACCTGGAGAGAGAGGGAAGGGAGCGGCAGGAGGAAAGAGAGAGAAATTCTTTAAGCCAGGAATTTAATCAAACTAAATAAGTCTTGGCTGCTGCTGCTCCCATCTTTGCAGACTGTTTTGTGCTTTCTTCAAAAATGCTCTTTTCTTTTTGATATCCCATAATAATATGGTAAGATTCTAAATAAAAACAAGTGTATGCAGAGAACTGAGCAATAGTCTAACAGTCAATGCCCTTTGGTTTTATAAACTCATTTTCTCTTTGTTTACTTCATGTTTGAAAACAACTAATTGTCCATCCACATCACTGTTTTTCTTGCTGCCTTTCTTTAAGAATGACTTTTTAAACAAACACAGGTTTTGGGCTGGGGTTGTGGGTCAGTGGTAGAGCGCTTGCCTAGCCTGAGTGAGGCACTGGGTTGGGTTCTCAGCACCACATATAAATAAATAAATAAATGAATAAATGAATGAATGAATGAATAAATAAATAAATAAATATTCATTGATAACTAAAAAATATTTTTTAAAAAACACAGGTCTTGATTACAAAACTGAAAAAATATACAGAGCCAAGTGCCTCTGTTTTTTAATATTTCCTTGCACCACAGGACAAATTAGAATGTTCACATTTTTCTGTTAAAACTGCACCCTGCAGAGTCTCTGCATTTTGAGTGAGGCCACAGTAGATTTCATAGCTCAACTGTCTTCTCCTGAGAACTCAGGGTCAGAGGGCTCAGCCTGAAGGATCATTTACTGGAAGCACTGACCCTGGCAGGATGAGGTGGGGAATGCTCCTGCTGAGTTTGACCAGTTTGTTTATTACCATCTTTTTCTCATGGTGGCCTTATCTGCAGCAAGCAACTGAGATAA
The DNA here is from genome assembly GCF_048772815.1 of Callospermophilus lateralis. Taxonomy (NCBI): domain Eukaryota; kingdom Metazoa; phylum Chordata; class Mammalia; order Rodentia; family Sciuridae; genus Callospermophilus; species Callospermophilus lateralis. Next base: position 65,927,956 of record NC_135314.1, read on the forward strand.
TTAGACAACTAAGCAATTAGAGATGTCCAGTGTCCTTAGGAAACATTAAGATGTTAAATCAGGTATTAATCAGCAGAAAACTGACCCATATATGGTTTTCTGTATTTTATTCTATTAACTGAATACTTATTTTTTAGCCTTCTACCCTTGTTCCCACCCCCAGCAAGAATGGTAAAGATCAAGGCAAACAGAGCTTCAGAGGTCACCCCTGGAATGGCTGCAATCCAACATAAGAGGGAACTTCCTATTTAGGGGAAGAGTGATGCAGGGTGGCAGCGAGTATTCCAGACAGCACAAACCCTTACCAAAAACCTTGACTGTGGTAGAACTCCTCAAGATTTTGCCAGGCCTGAGTCGAACTTGGCAAGAGAACTTCCGACCATCGTCATGGATTTGGACCAGGGAGAGGCAGAGTCTGTGGTCAGCACAGAGCTTCACTCTGTCTTTAAAAGATGTGGAACTGCTGATGTGGTGATCTTGGATGAGAGTTTCCTGAGCTCCATTATCTTCCTGGTGAGAAAAATGGTTACCAGTTATTGTGTTGGCTCCAAATTAGGGGTTTCACAAGAATTAATTAATTTATTTGCTGTAAAAAAATAGGAAAAAAGAAGAATTAAAATGTCAGGTATTTAGTAGGTTATAAGAGAAAATACTATTACACTTAACTTTCAATTGAAACTACTGTTGCCCTCTCCTAACATGAATTGAGACTGCTTTTCTAGTGAGAACTTCCCCGTCACAACCTTCCATAAACTGCACAGATTTGAGGAGGTAAGAAGAGGGAGCTCATAACAGATTCTAATTCTCATTTATGAAGCTTGGAAATATTAATGCAAAAATGTGCTGTGATGACTCTATCAGTTTTGCTTATTAAGTCAAACATGAATTGGGTGATTACAATCACCCTCTCTTTCCAAAGTTCCTTTAGGAAAGGCATCATTTAACTTAGATCCAGGACTAGAACCAGGAAATGAGAAAAAACAGGGCACAGAATTAAGGAGGAACTCACTTGCAAGACCCTGAGACCAGGACCAGTGAGGGGTACCTCCTTAAATTCATTCTCTAGCCACTCTTCACTTATTTTCCTCATCCCAGTCATGGTCCTAGTCCAGTTGCCCTTATTTCTCTACTTGTGCTAGCTTTGAAGAGGATACAGGAAGAGCAGATATATAGATAGGAGAGGTCAGAGTCTTTTTGGAGTACTTGATTCCTCTATTCCATATCCTGTCTTGGATCTGTGCAGAAAAACTCCCATTACGCTTTCCCTACACAGAATTTCTTTGAATAAGCTTCCAGGGTATCACAGGTTTGGCCAATGTCAGTAAATGGGCCTACTAACTGTCCTGTCTCTTGAGGGGAACAAGGAGAGAGGAAGGGTTAAGTGCTCAGACCTCATTAGTGTAATTCAGCCTCCTCAAGCAGCTTTGAAATCTCTGAAGCACAAGCTCCTTCTCTAGAGATTCTAATTCAATCTGCATGGTCTCAGGCTGGGGCATATTTTTAGGATGCTCAGGGGAGTTCGGGCTGAGAACCACTGGCCTAACTCTAAACAACACATGAATCCTAGTTAACAGGGGAAATAGAAGGAGGAAAAATGGAGAAAGGTCAATAGGAATGCATTTGATGGGGAAATGCTGCAAAGATCTCTGACTTGGAACCTCTAGTTTAAAAATGATATAGAAACTGGGTGTGGTGGTCTGTGCCTGTAGTTCCAGCTACTTGTAAGTCTGAGGCAGGAGGGTCACCAGAGCAAAAGAGGCCCTGTTTCAGATTTTTAAAAAAGGAGGGAGGGAGGGAGAGAGAGAGAGAGAGAGAGAGAGAGAGAGAGAGAGAGAGAGAGAGAGAGAGAAAATAATGTAAGCCAAATGAGTAAATTAAAGAATGGACAGACATCTTAGTTTTTATGTGGATCCAGAATATATCTAGTAGAACCTCTTATATAAGACAGTTCTTTAGCTGAATTTGGCTAGGGTCTTTATCAACTTTTCATTGCCTGCAAAGACTCACACCCTGCTAAAGCCCACCCCTAAAGCAAATGCGCATACCTTTGGATCAACATATAGAAGGTCCTACAAGACTGTGCTGCTGTCTTTCTAATGAAGAAAGCCACCAGAAGATCAAAGGGAGCAAGAGTGTAGCCCTGCCAACAAAGGAGAACAAAGGTATTTCCTTCGGTATGACTGATCTGGAGCCAATAGTTAAGGAAGCAGGCTCCCTCTGCAGGCCTTCAGCTTGAGACACGTTTTTACAACCTATCTATGCATAGGACCAGTTTTGTAAGGATTTTAGTTTAAAATGTTCTTGGTTATTTAATATATGACTTGTCATTTGAAACATTTCTGTCTGTCATTCTGTTGGAGGAAGAAGGGTTGTGACAGGCTGAGGTTGGAGACTGGTGAGAGAAACTACTTTTGCCTTTATTATGTAGCAGGGTGTTTATTATGTTCCAGTGATTTAATTTATAGAGAAGATATGAAAAGTAAACGAAACGCAACATATCCAAAGGTTTTGTTTCCTATTGTTCCCCCCCCTCCCCCGAAGCTGACTGTTGCAGAGAAAGAATTTGGTCCTTCACTGGAAAAGATGGAGTTCAGTTGCAAAGAGCATTCTGCAACCAACAACATAAGGAAATCCTGAGAGATTCTAAAATTTTTAGATATAAAGAGACCATGGCAAGAACCTGCATGTGAGTGGCCACCTTCATATAGCCAATAGGAGGAGGAGTGGAAAAAAATACTGAGGCAAATAATGAAATGCATAAAGCTGGGAAACAAAGAAATAATACTACTATGCTATGACCACTGCTAAAATTTTATATTCTCATTAGTTAGAGCTTGAATTTATTTAGTACTTACTGTGTCTAGGCACCATGCAAAGCTTTTCCCTAATTTTATCTGTACTTTTTAAATAACCTGGAATAAATTGAGGTTATATAACTTAATTAAATAACACATAGGTTACTTAAGTCATAGTATTTCAAAGCAGGGATGCTTAGAACCAGGGACAAATAAGATTCAAAGAAACATGTATTAGTAATATCTAAATCATAAAAATAATTAAAAAAACAACCTTTTCTATCTAGAAGGAGAAATTTTTAAAAAAAATTCCAGAAAACCAGACTCCTTTATATAAGTTATAGATCACAGGAGTGGGGTGGTTTGCTGATTGAAAGAGGCCTTCTTTAATCACCTTTGGTGTTAGGCATCACAAAGCATCCCTCAACCTCTTTCTGATAATGTTCTCAGGTAACCTGGTCTGCAGAAAACAGGCTGGTAGGGCTCCTAGTAGGGAGTCTTTACATCTACCTGTTTTTTCTTTTCTTTTTCCATTCTTCAAGGAAAATTTTGCCCACTTTAAAAAATATTAATAAATATTTCTAAAAATTTATGGGTTTATCCCTTGGCAGATCTTTACATTTTAGGTGGTGATATAGATTTCACTCGTTAATGCACAGAATACACCTATTCTAGTCCTGCCACTTAATAGATCGTAAATAATACAAGCTCACTGCTCTCTAGTTTCTCCTGTGATCAATGATGATTTCATGAACATGCAGCCCAGGTCTGGCTATATGGAGGAATTTTGGAGGGTCAGTGCTGTGGTTTGAGTGCTCATGCCAAAACTTAATCCCCAATGCACAGTGTTAAGAGGTGACTCCTAATGAAAGCTAAGGAGGTCTCTGTCCTCACGAATGAGTTATTGTTGCTACATCAAGGGCTTGCAGTGGGCTGCGGGTGTAGTTCAGTAGTGGAAAGCTTACCTACCAGGCAAAAGCGGTTTGGTTTGACCACCAACACTGCAGGATGGGGAGGAGGAAAAAGAAAAGGGCTTGAGGGAGCAGGTTCTCTGTCTTCTACTCTTCTGCTATGTGAGGATGTAATGTTCCTCTTTCCAGGAGAATGCAGCCATTCAAGGTGCCATCTTGGAAACAGAGACCAGTTCCTAACCAATGGCACTTTTCGACATTCTAGTCTTCAGAACTCTGAGAGGATAAATTCTGGTTCTTTCTAAATTAACCTATCTCAGGTTTTCTGTTATAGTTGAAGAAAAAAATTAAGACAATCATAAAGTCCTGCATTGCTCAATTTGTTATCCTACCACTGTCAACTCTTATACACCTGTCACTGGGGGACATGATGGCCATGAAGACCTAGATACCACAGGCAGATGGGAAAATACTATTCCTTGATCAATGTACATACAGCAAGATCTCAAAACAAATAAGTGTGACTTTAAAAATTTTTGATATTTTATTCAGCATGAATTTTCCCTGATTTTCATTTAAAAACATTATATTTATATTTATCTTTATATTTATATCTATCTTTATTAACTAGGTTAAAATTTTAATTATTTATTTTTAAAATATACTTTTAGTGATCCCTTAAATTTTGGCATCAAAGTTGAGCGCCTTACTCATCTTACCCTAAATCTAGTCCTTAGGTTATACAGCGAGTAAGTGGTGAGCCAGGGCTTAAAGACAACTATTCCCCTCCAAAAGTCATGCTTTTAATGACTTTGATATATAAAGCCTCACAAAAGTGTAGAGCGAAGTCTTTGCCTTTTCTGCTTGTAGTGAGAAGATAAATAAATTCACAAGAAACAGACAACAAGAATCATGAGGAATGAATACATGTTATGGTTTAGACATTAAGGGTCCCCCAAAAGCTCATGTGTGAGACAACAGATAGGTTTAGAGGTGAAATTATTAAGTTATGACAGCCTTAACCCAATCTGTACAATTAATCTCCTAATGGGGATTAACCAGGTGGTGACTGTAGGCAGGTAGGATGTGGCTGGAGGAGATGGATCATTGAGGGGCATTACTTGGGAGTATATATTTATGAGCTGAGCTTAGTCTCTCTCTTGGCTTCCTGGCACCATATCCCCAGCTACTTTTCTCCTCCACATCATTCTGCCATGATGTTCTGCCTCACCTAAAGCCCCAAAGCATGGAGCTGGCTGTCTATGGATGGAGACCTCTGAAACCGTGAGACCCCAAATAAACTTTATTTCCTCTAATTGTTCTTATCACAGTATTTTAGTCACAGCACCAAAAAAGCTGACTAAAACAACACATAACTAAATTATGTACAGGAATTTGAAAAAAATAATTAGCACAACGAGAACGGGTTAGAGTCATACTGAGTCATGGAAAGTTGCTGTTACATGTTTCTTAAAGATCTAACAAATCCTAAAATCATTCATTGAGGCTTTTCAAATTTTGTTCTAGGATCAGAATTTTTAGTCCAGAAGTGGATGTTGGTACTATTTGATTTGGTGATGCTGTCTGGTCTCGGGGCTGGCCTGAGCTGCCTAGAGCCAGCTCCCTGTTGGAGCCAGCTGTGTTGACCACAGCATATGGCAGACGCTGGATGCTCAGAGCCCACTCCATAGCTGCTGTTAATACTCCATTGATTGCTGCTTCTTTATCTCCAATCTCTTTCCTATCTTCACATTTCCTCCATTTATTGCCCATACTGTCAGTGCTGACAAAAGACTGCTTGCAAAATTCTCCATGTCCTTTTTCTAGAGCACCAGAAAGATATTTTTTAATCATCTTATTGGTTGTTAACACTTTGTAGTTTGTCTGCCACACTGTATTTTGATTGTGGTAAAGACAAACAGGGTCAGCTGCCATCAGCTAATGAGTTTTGTTTTGTTTCTGAATAGCGAGGCTTCCCATAGCATGAGAAACCATTGTCTATAATTTCATTTTGCTTTTTGTTCAATTAAAAATAACACAAATATTAAAGAGGAGCATGATGAAAAGATGCATTTGCAGATAAAATTATAAATATATGTAAGCATCTAGGATTTAGTTAGGTGCCTTTATTGCTAATATTGAACTCATTGAATTTCAAACATCCTGTCTTTCTTTTCATGATTTCAAAGAAATTTCAAGATTTCAAAGAAATACACTGACTTTGGGTACACATATGCCCTCAACACCTCCCCCATGTGTACCACCAACTTGTACCAACAGGTCCCAGGATTTGGGGTCAGTATATGCCTATCTTTTGCCACTCAACTGTTCTTTAATTATCCAGTTCAAACATGACCTTTTCTAACAAGATTTCACAGGTTCTTCTAGGCAGAATCAAACTCTCTTCCCCCGATACAGATATGTTTTACATTTTATTAAAGGTGTGTGTCATGGTAGAGAATATGTCCAATATAATTTTGTTATCCCTGAAGGATCTAACATTCAAAATAGGTTCACATATGTTTACTGGATTAAATTAAAATTTATACTGTGGGAAATCAGAATGACAGTTTGGAAGGAAATTGGAATATTATAGTGTATTAAGAAACTCTGAGATTCAGCCTGAAGAATTTCCCTTGTGCCCAGTACAAAAAGTGGAAAAGATATCTACCAACTGCAACCCATCTAAACATGCCTATTCTTTATTTTCTTATAGATCACCCCTCCATTCACATAGGTCCCCAGTTTCCACTGAAGCCTCTCACCCTTTGGGGTTTAATAAAGTAACTAAAGCATCCCATGATAGTTTAGTGTTAGATACACTATGATGCCTGTTTATTTCAGTGTAGTCACCATCCTGAAATTTTAGCTTTCCAAAATGCAAAGAAGTTGCTCCATTTAGCACAGACCTAGCAGGGGATCAGGTACATATAGCAAATAGGTTTTCTTAATGATGTTGAGAATTCGAATAATAACTTGTCCCATGAGGGTCATAATTGAGTTAATTAGATTTTATAAAATTCAATGTGCAAGAAGACACAACTCTTTTCTTCTAGTGACCTACATACTTTGAATTTGTAGAATTGTTCCAGGATTTAACCAAGCATGTGCGGACGGCTTCCCAGAGCAATACTGCGTTCAGAGCAGCAGATTTCTGCCCTCCTGACCTCATCTTCGTCATTTCTACCTTTGACCCTTAATTCAAAGCCACATTCTTTTGTTTATAAGAACCATTGGCTTATCAATATGATCATTATTTCTAGTTTAGGAAGAGATCAAAGATCTAAAGTATGGATTAGAGGGACTATTTGTGCTCTCCGAAGACATACAACAGTCATGACACAAGAGATGCAGGTTTTCCCTAATATAAGGACACTGGGTGTTTTCATATCAGACTTGCTAAATCCCACAGTCATCCACAGTCGGGGCACTGATGTCAATCAGAGGAGCAAATAGATTCTGACATTTAAAAAGGGAATGCACAGTAGGAATTTAATCAACACATTAGCCGGCCCAATGTTTTCTTTGAAGAAAAAAAAAGTTTCTTTCATAAAGCCTCTTCTAGTTGTCTATGCAGTCTTTAAAGTGACAGCGTGTTTAGGATTCACCTTCTCACTATGTGACCTTCTGTGCACTTTCTCTGGCCCTCATTTATTCTAAATGTCCTGACAGGATTCAAAGATAATGTCTATATAGTCTTCTTAGTTTCTTTGAAGGAAACTACCAGATAAAGAATGCCTTATCAGTGATCTAGTTTTTGATACTGAATGCCTTGCCACTGATTAATGAACCAAATAGCATGAATTCCATCCATTTAATATGAGGACAATGAATACAGCTGTAGGGAAAGAGGACTGATAGTTATGTCTTGTACATCTGTTAGGCACCTTTGCTCTGGGCACTAGATGTCAAGGATTTTTGAAGTGAGCCATGCAGCTTTCACCCTGGAGAAACTGAGTCACAGGAAAGTGACAGGCTGATAGAAGCCATTGTGTTTGCTTTAGGAAAACAGGCTATACATCCATGAGATATGTCCAGAACCCTACAGTTCAACTTACTGGCCAGCAAAAATCTCTATGGTACAATTTAAACAGACCCCATTGAGAGCAAATTTGTGATAATTAGGTGAGGAATGTTTTGCTGTACTGGTGGAAAATATTAATAATGTAAGCAAGGTACAAACAATGCATTTCCATTACTATCATGTTCGCTGTAGCAAGTGTCTATCCTCATGAGATCATCTCCACCTTTAATCTTTTCCTAACAATTGCATGGTGACACGTTTATAAAGAACAATTCACTGCTACTGATGATAAGGCATAAAGTCTGGGTAGCCTCACCTTTAGGAAATCAAATCCTGTAAAGTAGAAAACTTGGTTTTTGACAGATGACAAAGGTATTATAAATTTTAGGATTTTATGGGAAAATTATTTTAGAATATATTTTTATTGTCAGATCACTGACTATCCAAACTATTTGGATAGGGCAAACTATTGGTAGTTAGTACTTTGAGATCTTTGTGCTGAACAAGTTCATTAATTTGGATTTAGTAGGTCTTTAGAGAAATCTTTTTATACAGAGGGCCTTGTTTCCAAGGAAGTTCACAAAAATGTAGGTAACTTGTACTTTGAATAATCAATCATGTGAATCAGTATTTTTCAAAAACTGTGCCAGCTTCTACCGTCATGGAAGCCTATGTGTTTTATAGAATTTTTAAATTATGTTTTCATTTTGATGATGATCTAAAAAATTAATGTTAAGTCAGTAAACTTTAATAAAGCTTAACATTCTGTATCATCTAAATGAATATCTTATTATATGATTCTTTTCTTTTTTCTTTTTTTTGGTATCAGAGATTGAATCCAAGGGTGCTTAACCTCTAAGCCACATCACCACCCCTTTTTTATTTTTTGAGATAGGATCTCACTAGATTGCTTACAGCCTCACTAAGTTGCTGAGGCCGGCTTTTAACTCACCTTCCTGTTGCCTCAACCTTCTGAGCTTCAGGAATCATAGATAGGTGTGTGCCACCTCATCCAGCATTATATGAGTCTTGATATCATGGTTATGTCATCTTTATAAGTGTGTTATTCCCTTGTTATTTTATTAACAGTTGCATATTGGTTAATAACTGGCTACTAACCAAGTATTGGTTGCATTAATTTGGTTAGCTTAAAGTTAGAATGGCTGGATTCTTTCATATTTATTACTATCGTCATGCTGATTTTGTTTACTTATTTTGAGATAAAACTATGATAATTTCCATTTGAAACTAGAATTTTAGTTTCAAAATTGCATTGTAATTTTTAAAATAAAATGTCATGGTGTTGCAGAATAATGTTGCAAACTAGTGATAAAATAACAAAAGCAGACAAAATGTATAAACAGCACATTCACGGGAAGGGTCAGGACCAATTGAATTATGGATCTTTAAGGATAAATATCTGTACACAGGAATTTTATAATATTTCAAGTAGATAAAAATAGTGGGAGAATTTAGACATCACACAGGATATAATAAGCACCTTAACAAATAACTAACCATGACTACCAATATGATACCTCGGTAAAATTTTTTAATTGATGATTTCCAAATAATTTTTTAAAATATCAGTTTATGTTTTAGGATATTCTAGTAAATTGCTTCATCAAAATCCAGACTGGTGCTTATTTTCACTCTACACACTTTTTTAGTGTGAAGCAACTTATTAAATAATTTTTATTTGATACATAAAATATTATTAAATTATTCAGGGAGTTGAATGATGGAGTACAAGGTCACTAGATCATTGAGTATCTCTACCTCCAAAAATTACATAGAAAAAAGGGGTGAAAGAGTAAAAATGAGTTAAATGTTCACTCATCTTCCAGTTTTGCCAGTCTACACACTATTTTTTTTAATTGGAAAAGTACTCATAAAAATAAAGATTTTTTGTTTTAAATTAGAAGACTTGTAGGACTCTGACATTTATAGAGCTGACTACTAACAATTTTGGACATGTGGCCTGTTTTTCTCAGGTACACATTCTACTTACATTTTATAAGCATTAGATTTTGTGTTCCCTGATCTGAAGCAATTGCTGTATATTTTCCAGGACATGGTACTATAGGTTCTGGGGAAAGGGAGTCTATATCTCTACATATGTTATTTGTGAGTAGCAGCTCCTGATGGTTGTGGCTCCTCTCCAGGGCACAGTAACACTCTGTTCTCTCTGTAACCATGGTCTGGTATATGGTTTGAAATAGAAATTAACCTTTAGAAGTAAATTTCTAAATCCACTGCATTCATAGACTGGACGCTTGCCTAGTTAGAGGAAGTCTTAGCATTCTTCCCTCCCTTTGCCAGCCCTCCCCAACCGCTGGCATAATGAATGTCTTTCATCCAGTATTTCTCTATTATTACTTGCTATTCATTTTACTTCATTAATATTTAAACATCACTGTAGTTATTCACTGAAAAGGGCAACACTTACCACCAACCAGGTAAAGGTGAACTCAGGCGAAATTTCCGAGGAGTCATTTTGAAAGCATGGTATTTCCAGAGTCTGATTTATCTCTATTTCTATTGTGTGATTACTGCTCCATTCATTCTGTGTAACTGCAACAAAACACAAGGTGGAAAACACGTGGATCTTTGGCATATAAAGTGCTTTTTACTGACGAGACAAAAACAGTCTTAGCATTGAGATTCATCTACCTCTGGGTACGCCTGTGCAGTGAAGAGGCAGCCACCATGGTCTTCACGGCATAAAGTGGCAAGACTGAGGAATGAGAAGCACAGAGTTGCTTATCTGCCCCAAATTACTATGGATTCTGTTAGGGTAGTTTCACTGAGAAACTCCTAGTTTGATGTGCTCTTCTGCCTTAGCCCCAAATTGGTGCATTAGTCTTCAGGTTACATTTCCTTAATTAGATAGAATATAAAAACTTTATAACCTAGCTTCAAATTCATATTGTAATTTCTTTTTGAAAATGTTAATAGACATTATTTTTAGAGCAGTTTCAGGTTCAGAGCAAACTTGAGCAGAAAGTACAGAGAGTTCCCAAGTACCTTTACCTTGCCGCCACACATCTGCAGCCTCCCCGCCATCAGCAGGGTACCACAGTGGTACATGTGTTATTAATGAACGTACAAGGATACATCGTTATCACTCAAAGCCCAGAGTTTACATTAGGGTTCACTCTTGGTGTTGTATATTCTATGGATTTTAACATATATATAATGACATGTATCTTCCATTTTAGTATCATACAGGGTGGTTTCACTATCTTAAGAATCCTTTGTGCTCTGCCTATTCATCCTTCTCTGTTCCCTAATCCCTGGAAACCACTGATATTTTTACTATCTTTATATCCAACTATCTTTTTAGAGTCTATAAATATTCCTTTAACAATCGGATGATACAGAAAAGTATATAAGAAAACTCTGAGAGGGTTTGTCATGAATTATTTTCATTTTAGAAGGTATTATGAGACACATATTTATTCTATAGTCTCTCCTTTCAGGAAAGTTTTATACACAAGCATGTACCCTTATGATTAAGATAGAATAACATCAAAGAATGATTTACAAATGAGAATAACTTATTATCCTAATAACCTAAAAGTCTTACACTTTTATATCTATATAAGCCTTATTTGATGATTTAGCTGCCTAATATAAATTTTTAGAAGTATAATTGATAGGTAAATGAGTATGAGCATACTCAAGGTCACCAAGTGTATATTTAAAAAGTGAATATTTCTCAATTTAAGAACATTATATTATAACATTATATTATTCCATATAATTCTTGGAAGTTCATCTCATTCTAGTCAGAATGGCAATTATCAAGAATACAAGTAACAACAAATGTTGGCAAGGATGTGGGGAAAAATGTACATTCATACATTGCTGGTAGAACTGCAAATTGGTGCAACCATTATGAAAAGCATTATGGAGAGTCCTCAGAAAACTTGAAATGGAATCTGCATTTGACTCAGATATCCCACTCCTTGGTTTATACCCTAAGGACTTAAAATCAGCATACTCTAGTGAAGCAGCCACATCAATGTTTATAGCAGCTCAATTCATAATAGCCAAGGTATGGAACCAACCTAGGTGTCCCTCAACAGATGAAATGGATAAAGAAAATGTGGTATATGTACACAATGAAATATTACTCATCCTTAAAGAAGAATGAAATCATGACATCTGTTTGTAAATGGATGGTGCTGGAGAATATCATGCTAAGCAAAATAAACCAATCCCCAAAACCCAAAGGCTGATTGTTCTGTCTAATATGCAGATACAAATTCAGAATAAGGTGGGGGGCTAGGGAAATAGAGGTATTTTGTATTAGGCAGAGGGGAGTGAAGAGAAGGGAGGGGATGTGGGAGTAGGAAGGATAGTAGAATGAATCAGACATTGATACCCTATGTGCATACATGATTATATGACCAGCGTAATTCTACATCATGTACAACCAGAAGAATGAGAAGTTACTCCGTTTATGTATGATGTGTCAAAAAGAAATTCTAATTAGTATAACTAATTAGAACAAATAAAAAATCTATGTCTTAAAAAAAGAATATTATATCTAGCCTTTAGATCTTTGCTATATTTCAATCTTTCACCAAGCCAGCTATTCTCTTTACCAATATTTCTTTCCTCTGTTTGTTAATTGAAACTAGGTCTTTGTAATAATTATGCACATCTTCCCTACAGTATTCTAAAATAGTTTTTTTTTAATTCCTGAAATTCAAGAGATAGGATCAGTGCTCTATTCTCCATAGCTAATTCTAAATGTAATAATTCCTTGACATCTAATGGAGATTGGATTCGGTTTTGGAGTTCCCAGGGGACACCAAAACTTATGGATGCTTAAGTCCCTTATATAAAATGTGTGGGTTTTTTTTTTTTTTTGCAAATAACCTATGTTCATCCTACCATACACTTTAAATCATCTCTAGATTACTTACAGTACCTAATACAACATAAATAATTGTAAATAGTTGGTATAGGATATTTTTAGAGAATAATGACAAGAGGAAAGGTATCTATATATCTATATGGATGCAATTTTTTTTCTGAATACTTTTTGACCAGTGGTTGGTTGAATATAAAGATGCAAAACCCATGGACTCTAATTTTATAATTTTTTAAAAAGTCCCCTCTCCCTTATTGTTCAAAGAATTTATCTATATTAGTATTTCCAGATGAAATTATTTGTATATGACATCACTATTTTTGACATATTTCATACCACCATTATTACTGTTAAATTTTATCCTTGAAATTATTGTAATTGTTTTGCCTAAACTTATTTTAAACAGGTACCAATCTAGACACTAATATCTGTGAAGTCCATGAGACATACTCAATATGTTAATTATTTTTAATTTAAATTTTTCAAGTAACCAAGTATTAAATTTTTGAACTTTGGATTCTGAAAATTGGACAATACACAGAGCATAACCTTTTAAATATAATTGAAAACCCCCCCTAAAAACAGAAAAAGTAAACTTAAGTCACACAGAAAATATCTACAAGAAATTAAATAACAACATATCCCCTTTAATGGGTGGGGACAAAGCACTAGACCAGTATGGTACTAGCAACTTTGCAGAAAGAAACAGGAAAGTCAACTATGCCTCTGAAGGACTTTGGAACTAGATAACCATGCCCCCAATCTCCAAGTAACAGATAATCCCTGGAAATAGAGTCAGATTAATATGAAAATCATAGTAGAAAAGGAGAAGGGAATTTGGAGGTTCCCTATCATCAGTCAGTGTCTTCAAGGGAAACAGGAAAAGTGTTCCCAGTGCTGGAGCAAAAGAGGCTTCTCAGGATGCCACTTGTGCTGACAAGACATCCTTAGGAATTGAATCAAACTTAAATCCATCAGGGCTGGGGTTGTGGCTTAGAGGAAGAGCTCTTGTCTAGCATGTGTGAGGCACTGAGTTCAATCCTCAGCACCACATAAAAGTAAAATAAAGGTATTGTGTTCACCTACAACTAAAAAATAAAGTTTAACAAAAATTAAATGGATCAGATCCAATAGAAGAGATCAAAGGAGCCATTTAGATTAAAGTGTGAGGGGTATAAGCAAAGGAAGTACAATCAGAAAGTACAGTGGCATACTATTTGTCTTGAAAATATCAGAAGAGGAGGCTCTAGACACACAGAAGTTCCTAGAAAAGCTATCTTGGTCTACATTTCCATGATAATAGTGAAAATGCACTTAACTTAAACATGAACAATAGAAAGGAATGAAGTAGAACCATCTATAAAGCTACTGTAAGATGCCAGAAGCAGTGATAATCCTAACTGTAATCCCAGTTACTTGGAGGCTGAGCCAGGAGGATTGCAAATTTGTAGCTGGCCTGGTAATTTAGGTAGACCTTATCCCAAAATAAAAAGGGCAGGTAAAGTAGCTCAGTGGTAGAGTACCACAATCAATCCATCAATAGGTCTCCTATAAGAAAAAAAAAGATAGAGAACAAAATAACATTTGGAAAACAATGAGAACATATTAGCAGATAAGATCACAAAATAAAGTTATAGCCTTGTCATCCAAAATGAACTAAAATTTAAAAACTGATGTGTGCTATGCAAAACCTTTGGAAAGGTCAATCAGTGAGTCCACTGGAAAAAGAATATTTGCAACAGATGGCTGTGTTAGTCAGCTTTCCATTGCTGTGACAAAATAACTGAGAAAAACAACATAGAGGAGGAAAGAGTTATTTTGGATCACTGTTTCAGTTCATAGTCCCTTGACCCCATCTTTATCTACTTGTGGTGAGGCAGAACTTCATGGCAGGGAAGGTGTGGTGGAGCAAAGTCACTCATCTCATAGAAGCCAGGACCAGAGAAAATAAGCAAGGAAGAGTCCAGGGACTAGATATATCCTTCCATGGTACAGCTTCAGTGATTTATTCTTCCAGCTAGGCCCACCTCCTCTAGATTTCACTACCTCCTAATAGTCCTTTGAGTTATGAAACTATCAACGGATTAACTCTTTGATGAGATCTGAGCCCTCATTACCCATTACTTTCCTAAAGTCCCATCTCGGAGCATTGCACTGGGGAACCAATCCTTCAAAACAAGTGTCTTTGTCGGACATTCCAGACCTAAACCACACTAATAGATGAAACAACTCAGAAAATGATTGGAAATAGTAATTTTTAAAAATCATTCCAGAAAGGAAGATAAAAGTAGAGCAAAATAAAACCGTAAACACAAAAGTTAATGCATTAGTATAAATGAAAAGATAGAATAAGGGAAATGTCTAAATTAATTAATGATAACTAATTTTTAAAGAAATGAAAAAGATTTGAAGAAAATTTTATGCAAAGATAAATCATATGTATATAGAAGGCACTGAAGGAAAAAATTAAAGCACAGAACAACAAATGATTTCAAAAATTTTTAAATAAGAAATGCCTAAAAATACATATTAAAAGATTTTATCTCAAAAGTAAGTTTTTTCAGTTCTTTGTATATTCTGGAGATTAATGCTTTATCTGAGGTGCAGGTGGTAAAGATTTTCTCTCATTCTGTATGCTCTGTTCATGTTCTTGATTGTTTTTTTTGCTGTGAAGAAGTAAAAAGTAAGAAACAGAATAAAAAAGTAAGAAACAGAATAAAAAACATTAACCATATTCTTTTGAAAGAATTGAATGAATTCAACTACAGGGAAAAAATTGGATAGTTGTTAGTTTTTGACTAACAATTCTATGTCCAGAAAATAATAGAGTAACATTTAATACACTCAAGGAAAGAAAATGTGAGTCAAAGATTTTAAATTTAGCAAAATTAACCTCTTAATGCATTGACTACAGAAAAATGTGAGGATCATACAAGACTCAGGGAAATATTGCTTCTGTATGTACTTCCTAAGGATTCTTTAATAGAAAACATTTTCCATTGAAGAGGCTTTACATAAAGGCTGGTGATAAGTGTTGATCATGCATTTATGTTTAACACTAAGAAAAAATGTTATAAGAAGGGTTGCTTTGGCCATTCTAGGCCTCTTATTTTTCCAAATGAATTTAATGACTGCTTTTTCTATTTCTAGGAAGAACATCATTGGAATTTTAAATAGGAACCGCATTAAATCTGTATAGCACCTTTCGTAGTAAGGCCATTTTTACAATATCAATTCTGCCTATCCAAGAACATGGGTGATATTTCCATTTTCTTCTTCAATTTCTTTCTTTAGTGTTCTGTGGTTCTCATTGTAGAGGTCTTTCACCTATTTTGTTAGGTTGATTTCCAAGTTTTTTATTGTTTTTGAGGCTATTATGAATGGGGTAGTATTCCTTATTTCTCTTTCAGATGATATGTCATTTATATAGTGGTGCCAGGAAAACTCGAAATCTATATGCAGCAGAATGAATTGAAACCCTATCTCTCACCCCACACAAAACTCAATTCAAAGTGGATCAAGGACCTAGGTATTAGAACAGAGACCCTGTGCTTACTAGAAGAAAATGTAGGCCCAACTCTCTATTATGTTGGTGTAAGAACTGACTTCCTCAGTAAGACTCCTAAAGTGCAAGAAGTAAAATCAAGAATCAGTAAATGGGATGGTATAAAACTAAAATGCTTCTTCACAGCAAAGAAAACAATCAAGAACATGAACAGAGCATACAGAATGAGAGAAAAATCTTTACCACCTGCACCTCAGATAAAGCATCAATCTCTAGAATATACAAAGAACTGAAAAAACACCAAAAAAGAAAATAACCCAATCAATAAATGGGCAAAGGAACTGACCAGGCACTTCACAGAAGAAGACGTATGAATGGCTAACAAATATGTGAAAAAATGTTCAATGTCTCTAGCAATTAGACAAACACAAATTAAAACTGTACTACGATTTCATCTCACTTCAGTCAGAATGGCAATTATCAAGAATACAAGCAACAATAAATGTTGGTGAGGATGTGGGGAAAAAGGTACACTCAGACATTACTTGTGGGACTGCAAATTGGTGCAACCACTGTTGAAAGTAATATGAAGATTCTTCAGAAAACTTGGAATGGAACCATCACTTGACACAGCTATCCCACTCCTAGGTCTATACCCAAAGGACTAAAAATCAGCATACTCCAGTGACATGGCCACATCAATGTTTACAGCAGTTCAATTCATAATAGCCAAGCTATGGAACCAACTTAGTTTTCTTCAACAGATGAATGGATAAAGAAAATGTGGCATATATACACAATGTAATATTACTTGGTCATAAAGAAGAATGAAATTATGGCATTTGCTGGTAAATGGATAGAAGTAGAGAACATCATGGTAAGTGAAAAAAGCCAATATCAAAAAACCAAAGGCCAAATGTTCTCTCTGATATGTGGATACTAACCCAAAACAAGGAAGGGCAGGGAAGGGAAGAATAGAAGTTCATTGGATTGGACAAAGGAGAATGAAGGGAAGGGAGGGGGAGGGCAATAGGAAGGACAGAAGAATTAATCAGACATAATTTTCATATCCTTATATTTGGATACATGACTGGGGTAACTCTGTTTCATGTACAACCACAAGAACAGGATCTTAATTAGAATAAATTATACTTTATGTATGTATAAATGCCAAAATACATTCTACTGTCAAGTACATCTAAAGAGAATAAAAATATTATATGGAGGGGAATAGTAATTAACATGTTTTAAAATAAAGATATGATGTAAGTATCAAAATGAAGAGGGCATTTTTGGTAATGGGGGAATAAAGAGGTTAGTGAGAATAAGTACAAAACTGGGCAAAGGTGTTGAAGCAACCATTTCACAGTTCTGAAATTGACCAAAGACAACATCAAATTCAGATGAATTTCTTCTTGAAAAAATTGTAGGGATTTGATAAAAACAGTAGGACCCTTCAGTCTTCCAGTCAATGGCTCCTTTATTTATTTCCACAGATTGGTCATTGAGAAATACAGTTTGACCAGCATGGGACTGTGTGGAAATCCAGGTCTTCTTCCAAAAGGGGCAGACTTCTTTCCAGAGGTACAACCAAAGAGCCCTGGCCAGATGCCCAGTGACTCTTTCTGGACTTCACAGCCTCCAGAACTGTGAGATGATCAATTTCTGTTCTTTATAAACCACTCAGTCCCTACACAAAATGAACTATGCAGTAGTAAACCAGGTAGCTATTTGCAGGGAGATCCTGTAAATTAGATAGTGATAGGATGGCTGAAATAAGTTCTTCACACATTCTGAAAGACTGGAAAAACACTTACCTGAGTAGGGAAGACCTGAGAGAGCCTAGCAAAATGGAGAAGCCAGAGGAGTAGGGATAAATGAGTGCAAATTTAAAGTACCCTGCAACACCCCCCGCCCACCCACCGCCCCAAACTATGTGCAGAGGATAGAAGCCTAATGGGCTTAAAATGTTGGAGAACAAATTTTGCCAAAATCATTAGTGGATAACAAAGGTGCTTTGGCAATGAAGGGAGAACTCCTCAGAGCCCAAAGTAAAAAAATTAGAATTAGTATAAAAAGCTAAGCAGAGATGTCAGTGGCCACACACTGAAAAGGAGACAGATACACAGTTCAATTCATGTAAGTTACTAAAATTGAAAAAACAAAACAAAAACTAGTATCTCTCTCTCTAATATTGTAAATATATTGTATGCATACTCAACATATGTATTATATAATACATATATTGTATGTATTGTGTATATATAGTATATATAAATGTTATTATATATAATTATATATTGTATATATTATATATTACATATAATTTTATTTATATATGTGTGTTATTATATAGCTCTGTCTGTGTGTATATGTATGTATATCTCTATATATATACCCACAATTTCCAGTTTTCAACCAAAAATTTATTAGACATGAAATAAATAGGAAATTGTGACCCATACTCAGGAAAAAAGCAGCTAATTGCAACTGAATCAGTGTTCCCAGACATTGGATTTAACAGACTTCAAAACACTTATTCTAAGTATGTTCAAAGAATTAAAGAAGGACTAAAGAAAAATATAATGACTATGACTCAATGAATAGGTCATCTTAGGGAAGAAATACAAGCTATAAACTGAACCAAATATTCTAGAGCTGGAAAAGTCAATAACAAAAATGAAAAATTCCCTAGAGGTGCTCAACAGCAAATCTGAAGAAGAATCAGTGCCTGTGAAAACTGACTGATATAAGTGATCTAATATGAAGAACAGGGAAGAAAAAATGACTGAAGGAAAATGAACAGTTTCAAAGTAATATAGGACATTACCAAATAAACTAACATATTTATATCAGGAATCATAGAAAAAAGAGGTGAAAGAGTGAGGGAAAAGAACAAATTCTTGAGGAAACAAAAACCAAAAGTTTCACACATTTTATTACTTTAAAAAAGCTTCCCCACCATTAATCTTCACAATCAAAATCTCATCAAACCTGAATAGGGTATACACAAAGAGACACCCACCTAGACACATCACAATCATACTGTGGAAAGCCAAAGACGAAAAAATATATATATAAAAGCAGCAATTAATCAAGTAAAACAAAGTGAAATAAAAATAAATAGAAAATAGCAACTCATCCCATGTAGGAGACCAATATAGCTCAGTAGGTAGAGTGCTTGCCTCTCATGCACAAAGCCCCAACACTACAAACACCCCGCCCCCCTCAATACTAAAAGAAAACATAGCCCACCAAGAATTCTACACACAGTGAAATTATTCATCAAATTAAAAAAACCCTGAGATAATCCATTTTAAGCAGAGTTTCTCTACATGAATACCATGGTTTGAATATCTCTTCAGAAACTCATGTTGAAACTTAATTCTCCAATTCATATGTTGATGGTACATGAATGTGTGGCCTTTTAGAGGCAAATGAAATTAGATGAGATCATCAGAGTGTGATCCTAATGATAGATCTTGGTGGCTTTGTAAAAAGAGGAAGAGAAATCTGAGCTGACATGTGTTTGCTCTGGCTCACCATGGGTTACCCTCTGCCATGTTATGATGCAACAAGAAGCCCTTCACCACATCCCAGAGACTGGTACAATGATCTTGAACTTCTCAGCCTCTAGAATAATGTGTCAAATAACTCTTTTTTTAAAAAAAAATAAATAAATTATCCAGTCTGAGGTATCCAGTTATAGCAACAGAACACAGACTAAGACAACAAATACTCAACTAAGTTGTTCAGGCTGAAAGGAAATGATATCCAACAGTGACTCCAGTTTATGAGATGAAATGGAGAGAATAGGAAGTGGGAAATATGTGAGTAAATATAAAAGACTATTCACAAATACATTTCTTTTTTCTTAATTTGTTTAAAGTTCATGAAATTCTATTGGTAGCACTCTACTATTTGGATTATTATACATATTATAATATGTAAGTGCAGTTTACTATTACATGTTATATGTAATATGCTTTGAAAAAATTAAGTAATTCCTCTCTCTCCCAATTTATCCTCTAATCCAAAAGTTCTAAAACTATGGCCTGTGGGCTAAATCTGACTTTTTGCCTGATTTTGTAAATAAAGGTTTATTGTAACCATCAAGCCCACTCATTTC
This sequence comes from Callospermophilus lateralis, assembly GCF_048772815.1. Lineage (NCBI taxonomy): Eukaryota > Metazoa > Chordata > Mammalia > Rodentia > Sciuridae > Callospermophilus > Callospermophilus lateralis. Next base: position 65,948,205 of record NC_135314.1, read on the forward strand.
CATATTGTCTAGAGATGCTTTCATAAGACAATGGTAGACCTGAGTAGTTGTGGAAGAGACTGTATGGACCCAAAGCCTAAAACACTTAATATGGGGTTTTTCAGAGAAAAATATTATTGACTCTAGCTCTAATCTCCCAATCATCCTCCATTATTCTTTGAAAATGTTGTCATCACAATTGCAATATTTTTTTTAGCTCAAACCCTGATACAATCCTGGATGATTTCAGTTGTATCTTGATGACTTACCCATACCTGACTTCTCAGTTGTCCCATCATAATCTCCATTAATGGTCTCCATCCCATTTCAGCCACCTATTCTTATAATCACATCTTGGATTATGTCACCACATATAACTGCTCTCTCTTCCTACAAAAATCACGCATTCGAACCTGCAAACATTCCCCCGACCCTACCTCCAGTTTGTGCAACTAGAGTTATCTCCACTGTTCTCTGACCTCCTGGGATCTTTTAATAAGTTGATCTCTCTACTGTCTCCCAATCAGGTGTCAACTATATTTTTTCTTTGCTCTCCTCACTATCCAGCTAAGATTCATAGTTCTTCACTTCAGTGATATTCTAGTTAATATCCCAGATCTCATGCCTCTTTTTGTTAGTAATCTAAAAAGGCTGACCAAAATATGCATTTGTGTGTGTGTGTGTGTGTGTGTGTGTGTGTGTGTGTGTGTGCTGGGGATTGAACTCAGGACCTCACACACACACTGGGTAAGTGCTGTGTCCAATGTACAATTAGCTACACCCCAGCCCCCATCTATTCACCTTTTTGTTGTTGTTGTTGTTGTTGTTACTGGGGATTAAGCCCCAGGATGCTGAATAATTGAACCACATCCCTGGCCCTTTTTGTATTTCATTTTAAGACAGGGTCTCACTAAGTTGTTGAGGCTGGCTTTGAACTCTTGATCCTTGGCCTTCCAAGTTGCTGGGATTATAGACCAGAGCCCCTATGCCTGGCCAACTATGTACTTTTTAATGCCCAGTTCCAAGAAGCCAGGTACTGCTGGAGAAAGTCACAGTGCAAATTGTTCCACTACAGTTTCAATACCATACTCCAATTGTTTTTTCACTACTGTGACTAAAAGATCCGACCAGAACAATTGCAGAGGAGGACAAGATTATTTGAGGGCTCACAGTTTCAGAGGTCTTAGTCCATAGAAGGCTGGGTTCATTCCTTGGGGCTTGAGGTGAGGCAGAGCATCATGCCAGAGGAGTGTGGCAGAGCAAACAGCTCACACAATAATCAGAAAGCAAGGGGGCGAGGAGGACTCCCCTTGCCAGATACAAAATATATACCCCATAGCCACACCCTCAATGAACCACTTCCTCCAGCCATAGCCCACGTGTCTCCAGTCACCTCTCAATTAATTAATCAGGGATTAATTCACTGATTAGGCTAAGGCTATAACCCAATCATTTCTCCTCCAAACCTTCTAGTGTTTTTTTTTTTTTTCTGTCTCAGAATAGTCCTACTACCTATGCTGTAGGTCTCATTGCCTCCCTCTTCTCAGACACCTCAGGTTTTTTACTTTACCTTCTCTATGGTGTAAACTTCTTTTCAATTGGATCCTGCCCACTGGCTTTGACATAGAATCAAGTGTCTTGCATTAATTCAAACCATCACCATCACAGCACCAACAAGGTCCCTCATTTGAACATGCATACTCCTTCTATCACTGCTGACCAGTTTCTTAAAAGTCATGTCAATATTTGCTTTCCATATTTTCTTGCTTCTTACTCACTTCTCTTCTCCCTCCAGTCTGAATTCTTTCTGTTCCATAATGCCACACATCACAGTTCCTATTAGGTGATTAATACCTTTCATGATCCTAAATACAGTCTAATGTCCATTTATCTTCTCAGAAACACTAGAGACGATAGCTACTGCTTTTGTGCAATTACCTTCCTAGGTTTCTGAGACCCGATTCTCTGATTTTATTCCTTCTTCCTAGTTATTCTTCTCCAGCATTTGAAGACTCACCTTTTTCCACTTATTACCATGGACTGTTGAAATCCCACATTGCTTTTTTTACTTGATTTTTCTCTTCCCAGATGATTTCTTTCTCTGTCAGAACAATAGTTAACATTCATACTCAGATGACTCACCACTTGTGCCTTCAACCTAAGCCTCTCTGCCAGATCACAAGATGTATATCCAGCTGCTTACCTGCCATCACCTGTATGCCTCAACTTCACACCTAGTTCAACATGTACAAATTTAAACTCAAAATTCATCTTGACACAATCTGAATATATATATAAAAATCAGCATTCCCTAATGCAATGACCAATTCGCTCATTGTGAATCCTTGCCTCTTCTTTTTATTTCTCATTCCATATGTGCAATTCACCACCAAATCCTGTTGGGTGAATCTTCTAAACATATTCCTAATAAGGACATTCCTCTCCATCTATCTCATTGCCACTGTACTCAATGTTAGCAGCATTCTTCCTGGAGATTTCTGCTATTATCTTTTCATTTGGTCATAAATACACTCTTTTGTGTATTTGACTACAAATACACATTATCAAATTGCAAGGAAAAAAGAAATTAAATAAAACAATAGCCTTTCAATTAGTTCCCACTTTTCTTGGAATAAAGACAAATATCCTCACCTGGACCAATCAGGCTCTCCAGTTTCATGTTCAGTTGCCTCCCCCACCATTCCCTTTGCTCCAACCATAATTTTTTAAAAAATCCCCCACAGCTGACATAACCCTTTACTACCACAGTCTTTGCACAGACTATTCTGTTTACTACCATAAAGTTCTGTGTTCTCCACCTTCACCTGGTTAGCCCTTTTCTCCAGGAAATCTTCCTGATCTCCTGTTATACCCTCTCATACACTGTCTGCATCCTCACTATGAGAATACTCCTCACTGTTGCAATTTGACATTTGTTCACTTTTTTGATTGATGTCTTTCTTTTCCTATTGGACTTTGTGATTCTTAAAGACAGGGTCATCCTAGTTCTTTTGCTAATGTTACTGCTTCCAATAACAGCATTAACAATCCCTAAAACATTTCATCATAATTATGTAAATTAGAGTCGCTTTTTATTCTTATAATTCACCTAATTACTACACATTTTTAAATATTTCTGTGTTAGATTTTTGAAATTGTGACCAAATCACTGACAGGAACAACTTTGAGGGGGAAAGATTTATGTGGGCTCATAGTTTCAGGGGATTTAACCAAGGTCAGCCAGTTCTGAGGCAGAAATATTATGGTAGAAGAAGGCGGCTCAACTCATGGCATCCTGGAAGGGGAGAGAGAAGGAGAAAGAGAGAGAGAGGGGGGGAGAAAGAGAGAGAGAGAGAGAGAGAGAGAGAGAGAGAGAGAGAGAGAGAGAGAGAAAGAAGAAGAAGAAGAAGAAGAAGGAGGAGGAGGAGGAGGAGGAGGAGGAGGAGGAGGAGGAGGAGGAGACAATGATGAAGATGACTATGACCAGAGGACTACGCCACAGAGAGGAGGAGGGAGGAAGGGGGGAGGGGAAAGAGGAAGGTGCTGGGTGAAGAAAAATCCTTTAAGAGTTCACCCCCAGTAACCTATTTTCTCTAACTAGATCCAACCACCTAGTAGTCCATCCAGCTATCAATTGCTTAATCCATCAACTGGATTAATCCACTGGTGAGGTCAGAGTCCTCGTGATCCATCATTGCCTAAAAGCCCCCATGTCTGGATTTTGCTGCATTGAGAATCATGATTTCAACACATAAATTTCCGTGGATATTCCACATTCAAACCACAAAAGCATCCAAATCTTACATTCTGTAGTACTCTAGGATCCAATAGCATTCAAATTCAGGAAATGGGGGTTACAACAGTCCAAGACTTAACTCGGAGTACTGTGTTTCTTGGAATAACTCAAAACTTCTAACCTAGGAAGAAACCCTGTCAAATGAAAATGAAAAAAAAAAAAAACCGAAGGCCACACTGTTTATTTCCATACCCATTTGCAGTCTCAGCCAACTGAGGCACACATAGGGAAAAAATATTGTGAAAAGAGAAGGGAATCCCTTCCCAGCTAACCCGTCAGGGGACTTGAGAACTGGATGTAGGTGCACACTGCTTTGTGAGCAGACAAGGAAGGATGACTCAGATGAGGACAGGAAGGAAACAGGAAGAGGCAATTAATCCAATCACCTCGGGTACCTCAACATTTTCATATTTAGATTCTTGTACACCACTTCAATTTGCATTTGTTTATGCACTTCAAAAGAGTTCGCACTTTATGAGCACTCTGCTTTCCCAACTAGCTTATAGACATGCATATCTCAGAGGAGATTAGGAAGAAAATGGTACAAGTGAGAGGAGGAGAAGCAGGAGAGCATAAAAGAATAAAGGGGGAGGATGATGGCTAATGGGTGGCGACTTGGTGGTGGCTGTCTCCTGTGTTAAGTGCCTTTTTAAGGATAGCTCCATATGAAGCTTGTTGCTCTATGGTGAAAGGTTTTGTTTGTTTGTTTGTTTATTTTATCCCCTTATAGTTTGATTTTTTTTTCTATTTTGAATTTTTGGTACCCAAATACACCATATCAGAATCATTTCTGTAACACTGAGGCCACTACTTTTCATTTAATCTAGTGGATCAACAGCAAAGCTACAATAAGATTGGAAATTTTCCAATCACAGAGTGTGTAGATACAGCTCTGACTCTCCAGTGACTTGCAATCTTTGGTAGCTCTAAGTTTAACTCCCTGGGTTGCCCTTTATTTTTTAAAATATGCTTTCCTTAAAGCTAATATCACCCTCCTTTCTGGATACTACCTTTTCACTTAGGTCATCCCATATCCTATTTTATACAGAGTACAACCATCCTTGTTGCTATTTCTCAAAGGAGTACAGATCAGGAATTCAGATATGCAATAATATAGTCTACTAGGATAGGCAAAAGGTGCACAGTCCAAGTCTGAAGCCAAGGTCAATGTGTACTCTTGCTAATGTGTGATGAATGTCCTATTGGAATCCAAGTAGACCAGTATAAAAAGAGAAGGCTCCGTTCTAATTAGAATTAAGAAAGAAATTTCACTCAGAATTATTATTTCTCTTAATAAAATCTACCATTTACCAAACTCTTACTTCTAGGCAGCAATTGTGATAAGAGCTTTTCATAGATTATTTTACTTAATCTTAAAACAATGATATCCATGAATGAGGAACTATAATTGCCTGTACTTGTGATGTAAGAAAACAAAAAAACTGAGAGACATGAAATAACTTGGCAATGATGATCTGAATAGTAAGTGACACAGCCAATGTTCAAATATAGTCTCCTGACTTCAATGTGTGTGTAGATAAATGTTGCTCTGTACAGGTCTTCTGTTTTTCTCTATTTCAACCCCACTCACCCACCTACCTGGGTCCTAATTAAACTGAGGTTTTGCTTTTTTTTTTTTCTCTCAGAAAACAGCAAGAGAACAAGGCATTGTAAAGCAGTAGTTGGTGGAAGCCTAGCCTACAGGTCATCTCTTTCAATATCATGGTCTTGGAGCAGCTAAGAGACAAGGGATGGAGAGGAGATGATAGAGCCTTAACAGTTACTTGTCCTGGAAAGCCCCATGCCTCCTTCAGCATGGTCTTCATGAGTTAATTTTATAGATTTTTTTTTTCTTATATTACCAGGTTATTTTATTCCTGAGTTTAAAGCCTTACATTTCCAGTACATTTTCCATTTGTTGGCTTTTATTTTCATTCTTTTCCATTAGTAGAAATGGAAATCATTTACTTTAGGACTAGGTAATTTAGAGCAGGTGTTATCATAATTTTCCAAATAGGCTCAGAGAATCTACATGACAGACCCTCAGTCAAATTCATTACTAGCCAGAAAGGAGGTAGAACTTAAACCTAGGATTTCCATTTCCAAATGCAGACCCCTGAAGCATGTACTATGTGAATGAATGCTTTAGGTCCAGTAGCTTCCTTAGGCCCTATGCCTGCTCGATAGTAAATATATCCAAAGTCATTTTTACAAATTCTCTTCTAAACTGAGTCTACTTCCTTTGTCTTCCATCCCAGTGACTGGCCCCACCGTGTGGATGTGCATGCCACTCATGTTGCCTTTTTCTTTTATGACCTAGTCATATCTGTTCTATGCCCAATACATAAAATGTGTAATTTTATTTATATCTACTAAACCACCACTATCTGAGACCAGGATGGTCTCCGAACTTGTTCCCATTTTTTCACTTTTGTCCCCTTTTATATCATTCTCATATCGAAGCTAGCATCATCTTTTGATAATACAAATACAATCAAGCCATAAATTCATACCACCCTTTCATTAATACTTCAATGTACTTCCATGAATAAAACCTTGAATATGGCTAACAAAGTCCAACATGATCTGGTCTTTACATTATCTCCAGCCTCATCCATTAATCTCTGCACTGTAGTCTCTCTGGCATTGTACCATGTCCTCCAACAATGCAAAGCCCTTCACACAGCTGTTTCCTTTCTCAGGATCACTCATAACTTTTGCCCTTCTTATACTGTTAATGCCTACTCCTTCTTCAGACTTCAGCTCAGGGACAAATTCCCTGGGCCTCTATCACAGACTCTTCCAAAGAACTGTTATAGCTCTTATTATTAACACATCGCTGTTGCAATTTTACCTTCATTTATGAAATTATTTGATCCATTTCTGTCTTCCTTGCCAGCCAATACCTCTTTCTGCTCAACTTTCACACACTCAGCACTATGCCTAGCATGTGGTTGGGTACACAATTGCCTGTTTATTGAATGAACGAGAGCTGAATATAAGCATAAGCTTCCTTCCCTCTACCAGTTACACTTACCAGGTGTCTGAATCAGAAGGTTATAGGTTTTAGTCCAAATGCCTTCTGGAAAGAGAGTAAAGCTACACTCATACTTTCCACTGAGTGAGGAAGATACATTTCTTAAGAGCAGAGTCCATATCGTTATGTTCTCCGGAATTTGTCTGAAATCCACCAGTGACTTGCAGGAATGCCCGTGGGCACAGTGGATGCCATATTCGGGATGACGAAGGGCAATGAGGTCCATCTTATTGGTGACCTTTGACCACTGCATCTGTACCAACAAGCCTTTCAGCTGTGTTTGGCAAGTCATGTTGACATCAGAGCCAGGAACAGCATAAACATCTTCTCCTGCATTAAGTTCCTTTTCCCATACTCCTGAAAAGAAGACATGAGCCATCAGTTTGCATGATTCACATGGAGTGACTCTTAATTAAAACCCCAGCAACTTTAGTAAGATTGGGCAATAATTCAGGAATTTTCTCTCTGGCTAACTGTGTGTGTTAGTTTTTAATCAATGTGATCAAAATTCTGGACAAGAATAACCTAGAGGAGTTAAAGTTTATTTTGACTCATGGTTTCAGAGCATCAGTCCATGGTCAACTGACTCCATTGCTCTGGGCTCTAGGCAAAGCCAAAGTCATGGTAGAAGCACATGAAGGAAAGCACATGAAGGAAAGCACATGGCTGCCAGAAAGCAGAGAGAGAGAGAGAGAGAGAGAAGCTAGGGAAAAAATACAATTCCCAAGGGCACACCTCCAGAGACCCACCTGCTCAAGCCATGCCATGTCACCACTCAGTAAAAACATTCAAATTATTAATTCATCAAATGGGTGAATCCACTGATTATCTTACAGCCCTCATAATCTAATCATTTCACCTCTGAACATTTCTGCATTGCCAGCTTTTTAGGGGACATCTCATATCTAAACCATAATACTGTCTTAGAGACAGAAAACAGCTACAGAGAGAGAAGCATAGAACTCAATGCGAATGAAGAGACATTTACTTAAGAAACTATTGATTTATGACTATTTTTTTGTCAGTTTGTCCCAAAATGAATTTTTAAGTTCTCTGATGACTTGTCGATAAAATTAAGCCTATCTAAAAACTAAAGTGCATCAGCAAATTTAGTGTACAAGTATTCTTACATTTAGTAAAATTGACCTTTTGTGGTTATAGCCACATATAACACAGTAGTGAAGCTCTACAAAACTGCAAAAATAACTAATATATGTATAGCATTTAAAAATATACATCTACAACAGACATTTATGGACTAAATCTGTTTAACGCTTTCACATTATAAGGGTGATATGATGAACCCCTTTTTTGAGGAGGAAATGGAAGCACTAAGAGATTGAGTGGTTTTCTCAAAGCCACACACACTAGAAAAAGAACATGAATTCGGTTGGTCTTCTTATAACCTTCATAACCCTCAAATTGCCTCCCAAATTCAATCTGACTGGGTAGGCTAAGAAATTTGATTTTGCATATATGAGGATGGAAAAGACCTTCATCTTCATGAAGTTAGGTCTCCTGAAGAGAGATGGGGAGAAGACACCTCAGACTCTACACAGCATAATGTCTAATCACTTCCCTGAAATGCTAGTCATGAAAGAAGATTTTCTCTCCCATCAGTAACCTGACCAAATGGTACAGGGTGCTTAAAATGGATTGATATTGGGTCTTTGATTTGACTTGTCTTCAGAAATGTTTGCCTCAGTTTTAAAATTAGCTTGGTATATTGTCACAGAAATAATATATTATTATGACAAGTCCCACTGAAGCTCACAAAGGGAAATGATAAAACGGTGACAAGCAGCTGAGAAGAAACAAGACTCTCAAAGATAATTGACAAACAGGAATTACTACACTTTGTGGATACAAAAATTTGGGTAGACAGAGATGAGTACTGTTCAATGTAACTCCTTATGAATAGCATTTAATAGGAGTGTGCCTCCATCCAATCTGCAGCATTATATTCCAAAGCATCCTTTGATTCAGAAACTCTTAAAATATTCATAGCTATACCTAAAAAGCACAGTTAATTTGTAAGACAGAGTAACTATAATACCCTCACACTGTGGAATGCAAAACCAATCTTCCTTTCCTCCACTTTTGAATTGGCTGGTTAGTTTCTGGCTGTCACTGTCCTAAGGACTCTGCTTTGCCTCCTAGGGCCATATCTATATGACTCAGTAAAATTCAACATGTGTCTATGTCCAACTCCAAAGGCCTTAGTCTAATACCTAAAAGAAAAGAGGTACTTGAGAGATTAAAAAGTAATTGAGCAAAGGTCTCTGAGCATGGATCAGTTCGTGACTTGCCTCTTTTCTTCTTTTCTTTTTTAGCTTTCTGGCATTGTTCTATCATTTAGAGAGCATTTCGTTTCCAAGAAACACAATTTCCCAATTACTCCAGCAATCCTCTTAAGAGGGAAATGGGAGAAATTGCGCCACAGCAGTGGCACCACAAACCACCAGATCCCTTCATGTTTTCAGTGTTCATGAGGAATCCTTTCTAGACTCTGCATCTCCCTGATAACTGCCACTTAAATACATAACTGAAAACTTCAGTAACGATTTGCCCTTTGATGATCAATTTCAGCAACAGTCACAGGCATTTTAAATGAACAGAAGCCCCTAAAGCAGCCGATCTGACAAGAAAGGACAAGCAGAAGTCTTACCCCTGACAAACTGTATCTGGATGATGGAGTAGACAGCACAGTATGTCCATTTCTTCTCCATTGTCTCCTGAAGAGCTTACACCAGCATTTCCTTAACGATCACAGAATCAATTGATGTCTTTAACTAAGCACACTCCAGCCACCCTGTTCGTGCTCACAAACCCCAAATCTACCACAGGCCTGAGTCTGTTTATCACTTGGCAAAACTCCAGGAAATGAAACGTAGACAGGAAAGTAGTGTGGTTCAGGGCCAGGTTTGACCTTCAACAGAACAATGCTGAAATTGTTCTCTGAAATCACCTTCTTCAGAAGACTTTCCATATCCAAAAGATTGTCTCCTTTAGGATCCCTGTCAGTCAAGCTGCTTCTAAAATCCAAACAAAGGAAACCATGCAGAGCAGTTCCCAATGCTCTTTTTGTACATTTCTTTTCAAGAACACAAAGCCATTTAACAAAAATGTGAGCTTGGTGTCTTTCATTATAGGTTTTCTGCTTCATCTTAAGGTATATTTTCTTTCTAGAATTGCTCCAGGGTGAAAGTGCAAAGAATTAACATGTTTAATTTTAATAAAATCTGAAAAGTAACAGGGTTTTGTGTCAGATATAAGAATTTTACTTTTCCTCTTTTTGCAGGGGAATCCACATTTCCTGGGAGGGGAGAAGTGAGGCCTCCTTGTCCACCCCTTTTCTGGAATATGCTGCAGGTGCCATAGGGAAGCTAACCACTATGGCTGGAAGCCTTTATTGTTGATGGCAGAAGAGCTTATCTGTGCCTAAACTAGAAGCCACACAGAGCAAGACTGTTACAATCAGAATCCACAGGCACAGACTATCGCTTCAACCAGCTACCAGGCCTGTTCCATCCCCCCAATTACTTCCATTTACAAAGGATCCCAGTGGGGTTGCAGGGAAGTGACCCCTTGGTAAAATTCTTGGCTTATTCATGAAAGAAAATGAAGGCTAGTCCTTGCCAGGTATGGTTGTATTTGCTTAATATCTTGGGATCAAATTGACTGTCTTCACTTTCCAACATTAAGCCCATGGAGTAGGCTGACATGAACAGAGAAAAATAGTAAACTAATTATGCATCTCTGTCTAGCCATATGATAGGTGCAATGTTTGGTGACCCCAATCTCATTACTGGAATATAGGCACCACCTAGCAAGACTGAAAACAGATTAGATGGCTTATTATGTTTCTCAAATAGAGGTCAAATGGAGATAGTTTTGGCCAGCCTGTCACCGTGTATATATAATCTCTCACAAAGGCTTGCAGGGAATATGGATGATGCTGACATGAAGAATCACCCTGATCATTCAGATGTTAGACTTTAGGTAGGAGAAGAGAATTTGCATGTCAAAAATCAATGGCGACAATCTTCTTGGATATCCCAGCTGTCAATGCTGCCACTGCCAATACTTGCCCCAACAAATGTCCTACTCATTGCTACTCAGCTAATGTTACCCACAAAAACCAAGAGACAGAATTATTTATTTTTAGGGATACCCTAACCTGTGTTCTCAATATCTCCCATCTTCCTACAAGATTCTGATCAATGGGGATATTGGGTTAGGCTGTGCTCACAGTGATTTTTTCCAAGGAGGGTTAGAGAGTTCAGAGTCTTTGAATGAAGAGCAAGAAAAAAGCATAACTCCTCTGGGTGCCATTATCTCTACCTTTTTTTCCTCTGGAAAAAACCAGGAACTCAAAGTGAACATAGCAGCAAAAACAGGCCAGGAGGTGAACTAGAAGATCCTAATCTTTAAATTGGTATTTCTACTAGATTAGAACACGTGAAGACCTGGAGAAGGGATTCTGTAACCTCACTCAATTTGCAACAGTAAGCGGGAATTTACCTAACTAGAAACCCAATAAAAATCCAAATTTAATGAATTCTCTCAGGATACCCTTTGCAGTATTTAAAAGTTTTCTATCTCTTATTGCATTACAGTGAAGCACCACTTCAAAAGAAAAAAGACCAAAAAAAATTTTTTAAATACTCCTGAAAGGGAAATTGTCATTTATTTTCCATAGCTACAGACTCACTTTTAATAGAATCCTGGCCTCTCATTAATGTAGGGTTACTGGACGTACTCTTTCAGAAGCTACTGAGCAAATCTGCTCTCCCTAACTGTTTTAAATATCCTGATTCTGGTTGTTATGTCTAGAAATTTTTCTAGCCTGAATACATCAGATTTGGCTAATTTTCCTTTGGGATCCACCTAGCCTCTTAAAGAAGAACTATTTCAGATGTCCACAGAATCTTAATTGACTGGCATTTTACAGCTGCAAGACCCATGTGGCAGCCCCTCCATAGCTGTTCACATGCAGCAGGTGGCAGCAACGCCCTGCAGACCAGCCCCACTACCCCAGGTGAAGGGAAGTGCCCCCACTGCTTTTTAATCCTGGCAAAACCTCCTAAGGGCCCTTTCAGCATGGGACAGGCATTCTCTATACTTAAAAATAACTCTTCTATGGAAGTCATGTCAATCTTTTCTATTATCCTCCCTACTCACCAAATCCCAATTGTACAGCATTTCTTCTGCCTTATATTATAGTCTGCTACATATAAAAAGAAAACAGAGCAGCCAGTTTCATACACAAAAAGAAATTTTGAACTTCTTGAACTTCAGAGGCAAATTCAATTATTTACAAAGGGAAGCAAGAACACACATTATTTCTGCTAGCGGCAAGACATGATTGTGTGTTTTGGACAAACTTTTTAAATGCTCTATCTAAACACACTCAATGAGAAAAGGACATTTTCAGAAATAGGAAATTGAATAATAGTTAAACTTATTTTTGCAGTTTCCATAGTGGTTAACTCAGATATTACTGACATGGCTTGGATTTTATTCTTTGACTAGTTACATAAAAAAATGAAAATATGGAATGTTATACTTCTATACATGTTTTCCAGAATGCTTAGAAAGCACAATGCTTGAGGTTTCAGATGTTTTAAAAATATTTTTGAGTGTCAACTTTTAAGGGATTATTGAAAAGGCAGAGCTCTAGGTGATTCGAACATAGAAATGATAAAAGATGGCTGGCCCTTGCTCCTAAGGCACTTGTCATTGAGCTGGGGGGAGAGTATCTATGTGCTGAAGTCAAGCAGCAAAAAGGACCACCCAAGTGAATAGATGGCACAGGACTTTAGAAGAGGAGATAGGATGGAGTGGGCCAAGAACATCTGAAGTGTCAAATCTGAACTTGGCCTTATTATATAAGTCAGCCTGGTAGAAACCACAAGCTAAGTCATTACAGGCAGAGGAAACTGGAAGAGCCAACACTCGGGAGGGTTAAAGTTCAAGGCTGATTCAGTGTGTAGGTTGCTCTGGTGGAGTGAAAGGTGTATATAAAAAGTCCAAGAGGCAAGCTTAGATTATGGAGGTTTTTTGTTTCATGTTGAAGAGTTACTATAGAGTTTTCAGCATCAGAGTAACTAACGTAACATTGCTTTAGCAGAAAGAAACATTTTAAAAGGATGAACTGGGTAAACATGTGTAAGTTGAATGAGAGAAAAGAATAGAGGAAGGCAGAAGATCGGTTAGGAGTTTTATGTTTCCCTAGGCAGTTGAGAAAGAAAGCCCCTTATTGGCAGTCATTATGGTAAAGTGTCATGGCAGGATGGAACATAGATGTAGGGCATTGTTTTAGTTAGCTTCTTCACTGTGACCAAGAAACCTAACAAGAACAATTTTAGAGGAGGAAAAGTTTATTTGGTGCTTAAAAATTTCAGGCCATAGACAGGTAGTTCCTTTGCTCTGTGCCCAAGATGAAGCAGAACCCTCCTGGTAGAAGGGTGTGGAGGAGGAAAGCAGCTCATAACAAGAAACCAGGAGAGAGAGAGAAAGAGAGAGAGAGAGAGAGAGAGAGAGAGAGAGAGAGAGAGAGAGAGAGATTCCAGACAAAATATGTATCCCAAAGGTTCACCCCTTAATAACCCATCTGCTCCAGCCACACTCTACCTGCCTACAGTTACCACCCAATTAATCCTTATCAGGGGATCAATGCAACGATTAGGCTAAGGTTACTATAACCCAGTCATTCCTTTTGAACACTTTCTTGCATTGTCTCCCACATGAACTTTTGTGGGACACTTCATATGTAAATCATAACAGGTATGGTGTACACCTTGATATGGAATGGAAATCTGCTTTTCAGTTCACACCTCAGAATTAGACGAAGAAAAACCAACAAGTTGGATTCCTGCTGGAAGAACCGTCCTTCTTGGGTAGCAATTGTCAATTGACTTTGGGTGGAAGTGAAAGATAATCTATTATAATCAACCTAGAGTTTTGATTTTTCTTTTGATGTTCACTCAATTTTTATAAGTTCTATGAATTGCTATGTAATGAAAAAATAATAATTTTGTGAGACTTACAGAGTAATCTGTTTTATTACTACTATTTCTGCCAGGCTTAATTCCATCCACAAAAGACTAATTTTAGTTTAATGCGTGTTTTCAGTTACTTCAATATCTGCTCATTACAAGAAAACATTTTAAAGTGATAACAGAGAAAATAAAAAACAGAATTCGAACTACTTAAAGACTATCACAACTTATACGAGGTATATTTTTCTAGATTTTTATGTCATCATATATATATGTATAAAACTGATTTTTACCGCATGCACACTAACCTGAACTTTGTTCCTTTATAACATATTATAGATGCTTTACATGTTATAAAACAAAGATTTACTTCTTCCTTTAAAAATAATCACATAATATTTTATTGTATGGGTATATAGAAACTATTTATAAGTAAGATAAATATAAAATTTCATCCTATTCTACTTTGAGAAATAGAATTGTAAAATCCAGTCAAACAATTATAGTGAGTAAACTCCGAATGTTTCTTGAGGGAAAAGAGCTATAGATAGAGCTAGAGAGTGCCCAAGAGAGCAAAAGGGAGAAGAGAAAGAGATTTTGATTTAGTCAAAATCCTGGTAATCTAATGCTTACTTAACACTAACTTAATAATGTTGAACTTTTCATAAATATACTTAAGAAAACATTAATATTTCCAGAATTAAGATAATATAGCCAGAATTAAAAGAAACATTAAAATTGTAAATTCTACCTGGTTTCCAAGCACTGATATTTATTTAGAATGTCTCTTCATATCTAATGGAGAAAGAACACTTTGGAAAACTGAGACATGTTTCAGTTTATTTTATGGGTCACATAGTATGAAGCAAAATCACACAGTGTGGTCCTTTCGTATACTTGCTACAACAATATTCTTAACTACATTACATATTCACAACTTTAATCCACATAGACTATGGTTCTATACTATATATATAAGAAATGTAACCTTTTTGAGATTTGCCTCTTTTGTGAAAGAGTCAAAAACAGAGGTATGAACGTGTTTGCAGAGAGATTGTCTATTTCCTGCCATGACCTACAGCATACTGAAGTGAGAAGAAACTGTGTGTATCATTGAGAATAGACAGAGCCTGTCATTTTACAGATGAAGAAACTAAGACCCTGAAAGGTAAGAGCGTCTTGCTCATGATGACAGAGTTCCTTATGAAGAATTCTGTACTACTGCTCAGTCTCCTCTTACAGGAGGAGGCAATTTATTGAGCTACATAACATTCAACAATCACAACCAACCATTCTCCAAATTAAATGCAAATGGCCTCTAGTATCTTTTTTTTACACCTTTATTTTACTTACTTATTTTTATGTGGTGCTGAGGATCGAACCCAGTGTCTCACATGTGCTAAGTAAGCACTACACCACTAAGCCAAAACCCCAGCGCCCCCCTCCGCCCCCCACCGACCTCCAGTATCTTGACAAGTAAGAATCAATCTAGAAAGCGTATGTGCTTTGTATTTCTATGACATTTGGCTCAACGAGTCTGAACCTCTGTTTCACTAAGGAAACAATACTAACGTATACATACATTTATATATGTTAACATATATAATATATATTTATTATATGTATAAACATATATACAATAAACATGCTATATATTTTGGGAAATTCCTGTTTGCCTATTTGTCTGATCTCTTGCTTCCTTTTAAATTGAGTTGCCTGGAGGAATTATGACCAACTTTTGTGGAACCAGGCATGCTATTTTTTTTTAATTAAAAGTATTGAATTAGCCCTATCTCATGTTATATAACTTGGCACCAATTTTATTTTATTTTCCTTGTTATTTGTTATGTATTATTTCCTTCAGTTTTGCTCAGAAAAGACAAGGTAGGAATCCAACTTATTCTTCCAAACAGTTCTCTTCTCTTCTTGATTCTTCTCTATTCCCATTTCCCACCACTGCTGGCTTAATGGAAAGTTGCTCTATTTACCTGGCACCTCGTTGGGATTCTAGGGGAGCTAGGCAATGATGGAAACACGGGGTACAGAGACCTCTTAAGCAAGCTGAAGATTCTCAAAGTTGTGTTTTACTTTTTTTAAAAGAACAAAATCATGCTTGTTGCTTCTGAGAGAGTAGAATCTACATGGCATTTGGAGTACCTGTATCATGCTTTAACTAAATTATGGAACCAGGTAACTTTAGGAGAATCAATTCTCTTATTTTATCAATGAGAAATCTGTTGCTCAGTGAAGGGAAATGATCCTGAGGGCAGAGTTATTTATACCAAAAAAAATTAATAAGAAAAAAGAAAAAGAATTGAGGTGTTTGGCCATTAACCAATCTTCCTCCCCAGTGGAGCCATTCACTGGTATTCACAATTCAAATGTGTAACTTGGTGAAGTAAAATGTCAAAGAACATGCATCAGGACCCTGAAAGTTACATGTTGGATGTGCAAACCTCAAATGTCAACTCTGCAAATTTTCAAGATGTGCCTCCTTTGTCACATTTTTAAAGCATATCCAGTTTAGGAGGACCTGGCTGCCTTATGGACCCTGGCCACCTCTCCTTGCTCTCCGTGGACCTGCACCCTCTTTGCTCTCTGTCAGTTGTCCCTGTTCATCCAATCCCAGGACCTTTGCACTTTCTCTACTTGGAATGCTCATTTACAGACCTATGTGTTCTGGGGTCTTTCAAATGTCATCATCTCCTGATTGCTGATTGTCTAAAGGAGCCCTGTCATGAGTCTTGGTGACACCAACAACTCCATTTTCTTCCTGGTGCTTATCATTAAAAGAAGGTAAGTTTCTTGTGTTCTTATTGCTACAGTGTCACTTTCCTTTAGGATGTAGCTTGTAAAGAATAAAAGCTTTGTGTAAAATTCACCTCTTTTGCCTTTTCATTCTTACTCTCAACCCACAAAGACAGGGAAAAAAAACCCACATTTTATTCTTGCACATTCAACATTTCACACATTTCCCCACACACCAAGCAATTCTTCAGTTCCTCAGTGGACAATCACTGGGTGTCTTGTAATTTAATGCAGTTCTACACTGTTCACCTAGAGACAGCATCAGATCCCACACTACCGTACCTCTCCTTCAGAAGCCATTCTAAGCCCCAGGTTGTGACCTGTGTTTCTAAGCAACCCCTCTTCATGCAAGAGTGGCTCATAGAATTCAGGTAATTAGTTTACTTGTATTTACTCATTTATTATAAAGGATAATAACATGGATACAGATGAAGAGCCAGATGGAGGAGATGCATAGGGCAACATAACTGGGAAGGAGCTCAGAGCTTTCATACCCTCTCTAGGAATGTCACCCCCTAGGAATCTAGAGGTTAGCAATCCAGAATTTTCATGAACCTGGCCCTTTGGGGTTTTAATGGAGACTTCTATTAAATATACACAATTGGTTGAATCATTGGCTTCATTTCACTCCTTCAGTTCTACACATGCACTCAAGAGCTAATACCCTGTTGTGCAGTCTTTGACCCATGGCGAGCAGGATTTTCCATTTCTGTGACCCAGATGAAGATTCTAGGGTGCATTCTACATGGCTCCTTAAGGAAGTGCCCAGAGGATCAAGGCACAGTTGGCCCTAGTATAAGCTGCTTGATGTGCCCTAGCATAAGCTGCTTTGCTCCCCCTCCTTCCCTGTTTTGCTCTTTTCAGTCCCTTACACCTGTTTCTAGGGACTGTATCTCAAAGTAACCATAGGAGAGCCCTGATCTTGGCTGTGCTGTTACAGGGAATGCATGCTAAGGCTGTTTTCTTACTGCTTTATCTCCAGTTCCCAGAATGGTATTAGGCACATAATAGGTATTATCTGAATAATTGGTGGTGAAACTCTAACATTGTTTCCCATTAATTGAATCATACTGATTGTACAAGGTTTGCAAAATTGAAATAAAACAGAAAGAATCCTAAAAATAAGATAAGTCCTTCATTTCACTGTTCATATGAATGAATACAGGTACCCTCCTACATGTCAGTCTTTAGGATTGCATAGAGGAGAGACAAAGATAAAGAACCTCTCTTCTCCTGATATTATTTTAGCATTATCAAGAAGAAAACTGCCCATGGTAAGTATGAGTAGTTCAAGGACCCTCATTGGATCTGCCACTAATTATGACCTTCAGTTCTCCTGTAGATATGTAAGACCAAGGGAATTAGCAGCTCATGGAAGAGCAGATAATATGTACCTGTACACAGTGAATATAAATTTTAAGGTATTTTATAACTGGTTTTCCAAATACTCAAATCAACTGTAGAAAATAAGAACCTTTGTTGTATGAGCCATGGAATTCAATACCAATTAAAATAGACAGAAATAATGACAACGAACCTATCTCTACCAATAACAAGATACTTTTCTCAGAAAACAGAATTTAGGGCCTAATGATATACTATCGGAAAATGCACATTGTAAAATCTAGATCTCTTACATCTAGGCACATGATATTAACATAAGAATAAACACGATATGACTTTTGTGATCATTAGTGGCTTAGAATTTACTCAAGTTATCACTTCTTGGAAGCCAAATTATTCCAGGATTGAAATGCCAATCGAGTCCTAGAAGGAAACAGAAGGCGTACTCAAAAGGGATAATTGTGTTGAGTTTAATGTGGGGCTTATTGATAAAGATGTTGGGTTTAGGAGAAACAACCAGGGATGGCATAGTTCTTAAGGGGTATCCACCCTGAGAAGCTGTCTCCTCCCTAGGACTTAGGGACCTGGGAGAGGGCCACCAGAGACAATAGCTGCAAGGAGAAAGCCCCCTGTCAGGAGGTATAGAAGTAACTGCCAAGCCCTGAAAACCCCTCAGAGAGGTAGTCGGGGTCATAAATATCTTGATGTCACTCTCCTTTTTACTAAGGTTTTAAAATTCCTTATGTAAAGATTAAATGGTTGTATGAGCTTTCTAGGGTTCCATCATAACTTACCACCAAATTTGGTGACTTTACACATGGAGATTTACTTTCCCAAATCAATGTGTTGGCAGGACAGTTCTGTCTTGCTCGCTCTCTCTCTCTCTTTCTCTCTCTCTTTCTCTCTCTCTCTCTCTCTCTCTCTCTCTCTCTCTCTCTCTCTCTCTCTCAAAACTCCAGAAGACAATCTGTTCCCAGGCTCTATGGGTTTCTGGGTATAATCGGTATGACTCCAATCTCTACTTCAGCCTTCAATGGCCTCCTCCTCTCCCTGTGTCCTCTCTTCTGTCTCTAATAAGGATATTAGTTATTGGATTTGGGGCCCTCCTTGTTTTTCTAGGGTGATCCCATCTAAATATTCTTTACTTATTTATACTTTCAAATATCCTTTTTCCAGATTAGATTCGATTTCCAGGTATTGGGACTTGCGTATATCTTTGAAGGACCACCATTCAACCCACTAAAAATATGAAGAAAGGTTATTTTAATAAACAAAGCCTGCTTTCAGCCTGAGAAAACTGAAGCCTTGTAGTGGATTCTGCGGAGTGTTGCCCAGCTCCCTGCATCAGGCCGGAAGTGTTCATTTCTGTGGCTCTTCTGCAGCTGCAGCAGCCCTGAGTTGCCCTTTGATGTCCCGTAGCCGAGTCTTTCTTCAAGAATTTCCTTCATCTGAAGAGAACTGCCTTCCAAAATCTGACTCCTCCCTGCAAGCAGCCTGCAAGTAGTAGGTGCATGAGGACAGGAGAACAAGGGCCTGATTCTTTGCCTCAATTTTGGATAATTTTGAAGGACTTTCCTAGCTCCTAAGTTACTTTGTCGGATGGGACTAGGTCTTTGTTACAACCTCATGACAATTAAATTTTTTCCTTCTGTGCCATCCCACACTCCCTTGAAAGAATGCTTCCAAGAACAGCCTCTAGGATGCCCCCCTTGTCTCACCCCAAGACCTGCCTTGGCCTGAGACAAATGGAGATATTCTGAGTAACTCAAGGGGAGGCTTTAGGAGAACTGCTCTCTCAGTGGACTGAGAGAAAAGTAAAAGAAGTCCTTAACCTTTATTGTAGGGGTCCTCTACCCTGTTATTGCCCTTGTCATTAGGAACATGAGATGAAAAACAGAAATATGAGAAGGATGAAAAACTTTTCAAAATAGAGTTAATATTTTTCAAAAGTTGGACAGAAGTTAAGTAGATGGTGAGAAGATACTATTAGTCAGAGTTTTAAACCCAAATCTTATCTAATAAAATATTAACAAATATGCTTTTAAACATAGCTTTATTGACATATAGTATTTATGGTGTTCAGTGTGACATTTATGTATATGTATACAATGTATAGCGATCAGGTTAGGTAACTGGCATAGCCATCACCTTAGGCATATATCATTTCTTTGTGTGGGAACATTCAAAATCTCCTCTGCAAGCTCTTTTGAAATATTCAATTAGTTACTCTCATCCATAGCTGTCCTAATGTGCTTTAGAACATGAGCAGTTATTTTCCTTAATACAAATTCACCCCTGTTCCTGTTAACCATCCTCTCTCCACCCATTTCAGGAATATATTTTTAAATAGAAAATGAAAGTAAAAGGCCCTGGATACTGAAGGCAGAACATAAGAAAAACAAAACCAAGCCAGCAACAACAACAAAAGTAAATGCGGTAAAGAAAAAGGAGAAAGGGCTAAAAGCAAAGAAGTAATGAGTTCCTAACGACCTTGAGATGGACCGCATTTCCCAGTCCTGTGTTTCTCCTGTGTTGTGACAGTGGAGACCTGCAGGGTGGGGTCCTGCTCCTCTCTGTCAGCACCATCCACAGTCAGCCTTTCACAATGGCTGGTCTCCCAGTGCTGACCACCGAGGAGGTGAGGCCAAGCTACATCCTGCTCTCAAGAGAAGTATTTGGCAGAATTTCATCAGAAAATTTTCAACCAGAGATCATTTTAAATGTTAAACTCTTAAGCTATTTATGAAAACTACATCTACCCCTGTGTGCAGATATCAAGAAAATGACCTGTACTGTATTCATTTGGTTGTTAATATAGAGTGGAACAATGTGGCGTAGAACACAGGCTCTAAGCTGAATTGGAGCTGCTTCAGTCAGTTCTTGGCTCTACTGTTTTATGATCTAACCTTAAACAAGATGCTTAATCTCCCTGAGCCACTGTGCTCTTCCTTCTGTACATTGAGGCACATGAGAAGATTGAAGACACAGAAAGTACCAGGTACTAACCAAGTCAGTTGCAAAACCCACTACTATCAACATGAAATACGTGGGACTTTTTGTTGTTTTCCTAATGTGTGTGTGTGTGTATTTTTGCAGAAGATGTTAGTTCATAATTATTGCTTGATTCTTTCTTCAATGAAAGCAAATAAGCATCTACAGTTGTCTCCTATGTCAACTGTATAGATAAAGAGAGAGAGAGAGAGAGAGAGAGAGAGAGAGAGAGAGAGAGAGATGGTTGGTGCCATCCATTATTTACTAAAGTTCTCAGCTCTGTTTTGGATCCCTAAACACAGACAATGATATATGGAGCAAAAAGTAGTCAAAGAGACTGATTTTCAGAAAAGGGTTTGAGTTTGGGCCATGAACAATTTAGTAAATCACCATCTGCCCTAAGAAAGACATTGAAGAAATGGGAAAAGTGAGAGACAACATTTCAAAGGCATCTTTCTAAGCAATGTTTTGCCTAAGGCACGGTGTGGAGCCTAGAGTTTGAAGTGAAACAAGCTAGTTCAAAATCCGGGCCACACCGAGCTATTAGTTGAATGACCTTGGTTCAGTAACTTGTTTGAGCTTTAATTTTCTTACATATAGTAGGAGGATCAGGACGATGCTTATCCTTCAAGGTTGCTGACAACATTCAATGAGATCACGTATGGAGACCAATACGTACAGAGCCTGGCCTCTGGTGTAGATAATGATACCACAAGGATGCTCATAAAAGTAAGAAGCAAAGAGCAGCAGCAAAGAGAAGGAAGAGGGCTTCTCGACATACCTCTTTCCCAGATCAGTGCTATCAGACAGAGAGCTCATTTAACTTTTCTGGGCTTGCATTTCCTCATTAATAAAATAGTAAACTGCTAAAGATGACATAAATGAAAATAGCTTTCTAGTTCATTGATTCAAGACAGGTTTCATGGTCATCACTAAATAACTTGGCCTGCCATGAAGATCTAAAATACAAGATTTCCATGAAATATACAGAAGATGATAGGCTGTGTAAATCATAGGAAATTATAATAAATTATATGGGTGAGTATCTTAGTTCTCGCAGATGCAGCCTATAATCCCTAACTGTGTTTTTTCCTCCTGAATGAAGACCTTTTCTCTGATCCTTAAAAATCAATGCTACAGTACATTAATCATAGCCTGCTGTAGTGATTGGATTAAAGAAAAGATCTTGCTAGGACTTACATAAAAACCTAAAGTAAACAGTCACCCAATATACAGGCCTACTGGTTTGGACACGGGGACACTATAAAGACATTTAAAATTGAATTAATAAATCCATCTGCTTTAAAAGAACCTGTCTTAAATAAAAGAAACTTGAGATGCCAGATTCTCTCTCTCTCTCTCTCTCTCTCTCTCTCTTTTTGTCCTCTTAGCCGTTTTGCTCAATCAAATTTTGTCTTATCAAAACTGTAGATTCCTTGGGAGTTATAGGCAAGTTAGCCAATATACCTGTCCCAATGGCTGCCTGGAATGGGATTGGTTTGGGATTTTAATGTGGATCAAAAGAATGTCTATGTTTCCATCAACTTCACTTCTTTCACTTGTGAATCTAAATTAGCCCCAGATCCTTCTTCAACAATCAAATCATTTTGGCTAAACTCAAGAAAGTCTTTGAAGCTTTCACTGTGATAGAAAGCAGGTATAGCTAAAAACTGAGTTTTTCTAATTTAGAATGTTTGGCATAAATGTTCATGGAGTGATGAGTCAATATGTACTCAGAGGTTGCCATAATGTTCTGATTGATCATGTTTCACTTTCCTCACAAAGCAGGTGACAAAATGAGAATAAACCAAAATGAATCTATTCTTATTAGATTGGGCCCACAATCTCATATTGGGTTTAGATATTGGATTTCTTGCCAGCTTCCTGTATTGTCTGCTTATTGCTTTCAAGGGGAGCCAGCAGTGGCCTGGGATAACTGTGTCTGTGGCATGAGACATCGTAAATGGATGACTCAATTTCCCTGGGCTTTGCTGCCCGTGGAGTTCCCTAAGCAAGTTAGTGTTTATGTGGCAGTGATGCTTGAGGGCTTGAGGGAGACCAGACAGGAATGGTCCTTACCTAGAATGATGATATCATAAAAGAAAGTGGGAACACCAAGATGAATATTCTTATGGGTGATATTTACTCAGGGACAGTATTGTCTTTCTGAGTGAAGAACTGTTTCCTTTTGGCTGAGAGAAAAGCTCAAGGATTCATTTTGCAGTGATTTCATCTCTCATTTCCTCTTAGATTGTTACTGAGTACAGTTGCCTCTTACATTTCCCTTATTCTCAATTGTGGGATATTCCTCTTTCCCACATCAAATTTGACATATAACGCCCTGCACCACCACCACTACACACACTCACAAGTCCAAATGTTGTAGAGTGGTATTTTGATATTTTCTGACATAAACTTGCACTGTCTGCAGTGTGAAACAATAAAGCCACTTTCTCTCATTTGAATTATCCTTGAGACAGTCTGGCTTTTCTTCTTATAACTGTAAGTTTAATGAGAGGTCTTGAAGTTTGCTGATGGAGTGAAGACTCAGAATATTTTCTATTACTTGAAACAAAGAAATGCAATATCTGACACAGGTGCTGAGAGAAGTTCAGAGAGTCTCAAAAAAAACAAAAAAAAAAAACAAACAAAACAAAAAAACAAACAACTAGGAATCACAGGTCTTATATTCAGGGTCCAGAGAATGAGGGAGCAGAACATCAAAGAATAACTTGGCCTGAGCCTTTTTTTTTTTTTTTTTTTTTTTTCATGTTGCGTTTTACAAAGTTATCTGACGTTTCAGGTAAAGAAATGATCAGGAAATTCTGTCTCACCCCTGACCCAGGATCATGCCAGAGTTCAATTAGGAACTGAGAACCTGTGGGAGGGAAATCAACTACTTAGAGTAAGACAATCCTCCTCACCCAAGTGAAAATGGTGCCAGCCCTCAATTGCCTCTTTGTCTTTGGACGGCTGCCAAGTTTCATCTCAGGAGGTCTTTATTTTCTTTCAAGAGACCAAAAATCAATCACTTAATTCTTGGTGAGGTTAAGGTAGAAGATTAGAATGGATTAGAGTTGATTATAAACACAATCTCTCCTGTCATGCTTCCTGGGGACCCACAGAGCCTGTCAGACCCCTCATTAAAACAATTACTCTCACAAGCCGGTGATATGATACCTGTTTTATTGACCAGCCCCGAGTCCACACCGAAACCAAACCAGAGAAATTAAGAGAGCATACTAGGTATTAATATTAGACCCCCACATTCCAAACTAGAAGAAATGAAAAAACAATGATGGTGGTGAACGGTGAAAGGGAACTGAAAGTTAAGGAAATGGCCAAGGACAGACCCAAGGCTAGAAAACACTGTTGGCGCCTCTGCACACCACAAGAAAAGACTTGGCCTTGGCCTTGGCCTTGACCTTTGCACACTGCCTGACTGCCTCCTCTGCCACAGATTTCAGGAGGCATTTCTATTACCAAAAGGATGGCTTAAGTGGTTCACAGATGTACTGTTGAAGTATTGGCCAGATGCCAAGTATGAGTTACACAAACAAAACCTGACAAGCTAAAGTCCCTACTGTGTGACCTCACTGTCATTTTCAGGTGTTTTTACATCTTTCATGAGTGTTAAATTGAGCCAATAAAAACGTGGTGTAATTCTTTTTAACATTTTAAGTTTTTGTATTGATGCTTCCTTTTTAAAGAACCTTTTATAAAATAGGAGTGAAATGGTTGAAATTCATGTAGTGCCAAAATTGAAAAGAAGAAAACGTAAAGGCATGACTCCCTGTGCTATGACAATCTAATGTCCTAGAAAATATTTAATTTTTTTCATTAGCATGTGTAGTATTAATTCCTTCTCTGCTGGCACAGTGAGTTCTGCTATGTTTGTCTTGGGATTTTAAACTTGGGATTTCTCCTGGCATTTACATGATTAAAAACATGGCATAAATTTTTGCCTTACTATTTAGCTGTGCTTTATTTTTTTTTTTTTTTTGTATTTAAGAAACAGGAGTTACTGAGAACAGAATGGGGACAGGGACATTCATTTGGTAACTCACAAGAGACTGAGTTGTTGATGTAAGACTTGCAGTCCCTGAAGGAAAGTATGAAATTAAGAACAAAAAATGTTCTTCTGTATCCATAGTCATTCTCCACTGAAGTAGACCAATCAACCTGATAATTTTCAGAGAAGACCCCACCCCACAGGACTATAATTGAATTTGAGCTGGTAAGAATACTGATTTGAGAGTCACAAAACCTAACATGAGCCCTAACTCTACCAGTTAGTTCGGTGAACTTCAGGCAGTTATTTTACTCTTCAAGTCTTCTGTCTTATCAAATTTCCAGGGTCTTTTTAACTATAACAAGAACTTTCTTGTTTTTTTTTTTTAAATATGTAATTTTATTTTTGGTACCTAGGGGCACTTAACTACTAAGCCACATTCCCAGTCATTTTATTTTTTTATTTTGAGACAAGGTCTTGATAAGTTATTTTGGGCCTCGCTAAGTTGTTGAGGCTGGCTTTGAATTTGCAACCCTCCTGCCTCAGCCTCCTAGACTGTTGGGATTACAGGCATGTGCCACCATGCCCAGGTTGCCTGGCTTTTATAAGAATTAAACTGACTCACAAAGGTAGACACACTCAACACAATGCTTGGTACTGTGGGCACCAAATAAATATTTGACTATTTTCTCCTTCCCCATTTTAATTCATGAAGAATGACTTGTAAAAGCTGTCTGGAAGTCACATTTCTAACACTCCAGACATAGGCAGAGACATCTGTGTAAATCATTTTATAACAATTTCCAAAGTATGATTCCAGTGAAAAGGGATCTGACTTTGAGAATCTCCTTGCTCACTTCTTTCATTTTGTAGATAAGGAAATTGAATTACAGAGGTTAAATGAAACACCCAAGGTCACACAGATACATTGTGGCCCTGTCAGGAGTTGAAACTAGCTCTCTTGCCTTGAGTCCAGAGATCCCCTCCCTTATCATGTGGGTGCCATTGCTGCTGTGCCTATTAAGGGCATCTGGAAAGTCTGAAAGTCTGGGGACTTTTGTGAGTTTACAGTGAGCCCATCGGTTTGAGAAAGTGGCTGAACCTGGCATGTACTCAAAATCACAACAAAGAAAAGAACACTTAATGTGATTGACAGATAAATACTTCCAGGAATGTATGGAGGAGCAGAAAACTTAGCTAACCCAGTTCCGGCCTCACACACTTACCCACATGGCCCATAGTGGTCTGACTGACTGTGTCTTAAATAGCTCTCCCGGATGGTGGCAAATGAGAGTCTAGACATAACGGATGGGATCAAAATAGACTTGGGGAACTTCCAAGTATCACATACGCCACCTTTGTTGCAGGCATTTCTTCTTCAGATTGGGCTCGCAGCCCAAATCTTTAAAATAGATAATGTTATGTGGTACACACAGGGAATACTTGCCCAGACCCATTGATGGGGTTTTGTTTGAGGTCATGTGGAGCAATGGTTCCCAGAGGCCAGTCTGAAAGATCTTGCTGCGCTGGCTCACTGTACATCTAGGAAGTTCTCTGTGTTTTAGGAGAGTGCTTTAGAGACTCCCGGATGGGCTCTGGAGATCCTCTTTCAATCAGCCTGTGGTGAGGCTTGAACATCTCTATATTTCCAAAATGTCTCAAATGCTTTGATTCCCAACCAACACACTAACTCAAGGAGGGAAGGGTCAGGGGAGGATAGAAGGGACTGGTACAAATGGTGTCAGCTCTCCATATGGCATGGATGTTGGGATGTGCAAGAGAGTGGTTAAGTGTCCTCACCTGTTTTTCTCTTCCACAATCTATTCCTCCCTCCACAGTCAAACTGAATTGCCCTTCCATCAGAATCCAAGCATATACCTTGAGTGCATCTCTCTTTAGTTTTTTTTATTCTGTCTGGTATGGGTACCTGTCTATCCTCTTTACTAGGAGTGGGCATCTTGTGTCAAGAACAGGAGACTGCACATATTGTTCAGTGACCCTTGTGTCTAGGACTGTGCCTGCTGTGGTAGGAATACAACGAACACTAGAAACACAAACATAGGTTCCTTATTGTCAAACTGGCAGCATCTCTGGTTTGGCGTTAAGAGGATGTTGACGTGCCTGGGGAGAAAGAAGCTCATGTCACAGAGAACTCAGATTTTGTTTTGTTTTTTGAAAGAACTGCTAGACTCAATCCTTGAGCTCAATTTCCATGAGATAAAAATCCTAACCTGAAGAGCAATATAAACACTCACAGTGTCACTTCAGGAGATGAGCCATGTGGCCCCTGGGCCTTCTAAATGGCTTTGGTGAATCTCAGAGTGATTCAGGCAGTGGCTGTTAAACAAACACAGATGCTAATCTGGGAAGCAAAAATGAGGGTAAAAGCTATGAGCCCATAAGTCTTCAATAAATCAGCCCCTAAATCAATTGGGATACTTTGGGAAGCATGTAATCTTTTGAAGCAGATTCGTCTTCAACTGCTTTAAATTAATTTTGGGACTTATAACCCTGGGGTGTGGGAATGAGGGAGCAATGAAAGTGTCAACTTATCCTGGCACCCAAATAACTCAATGCATGAGTAGGAGTTACAGACCATGATACATGAGACCATCCCAATTTTTGTTGAAAATGAGAAAAGAGAGGGTCCCAATCAAGGATAAATTCTGTTCCCTCTTAGTTGTTACTCAACAAGACTGCACAACTCTAGCACACCTAGGAGTGGGTCTACTAGAAGATCATGGGGCTAAGAAGTAGTCTTGGGGAAAATTCATCCTGGGGAAGGAGAGAGAAAAATCAGGCTTGAATTTGTAGTGAAACCTCAGCTGTAGGAGGCCATGGAGATTCTCTACATCTTGTTGTCTCTCCATCATATTTTTCTCCTGACCTAGTCCTTACAAACTCCTGTCTTGGCCTGTGGGAGTCGGGGAGATGAATATAGTAAGGATAGGGTGCTGTTCAGAATATAACTCCTGAAATATGTAAGTAGCGCATATGAAGTTGTACCCAGTCCAGACCAAAATATAAGATTTGACTTCTTTTATCTCCCAAGCATTATGCAAGTAGAGAGACTTGTAGTTCATAGCTACTCTAATGAAAACCTTCTGTTCTCTCCAAATTTTTAACATTCTCATATTCTCATAAGTCCTTCATTCCTTCATAATAACAGAATTATCCCATCTGTTTCAGTCTGCTTTTTCACTGCTGGGACAGAAAGACCCGACCAGAACAGATGTAGAGAAGGACAGGTTTATTTAGGGGCTCAGGTTTCAGAGCCATCCATAAGAAGATAGCTCCACTTTTGGGGGCTCGAGGAAAGGCGGGACATCATGGCAGAAGAGTGTGGCAGAGGGAAGTGGCTTACATGACAATTGGTCAACGCAGAGATACTCCACTTGCCAGATGCAAATATATACCCCAAAGCCATGCCCCCAATGGACCACTTCCTCCAGCCACACCCCAGCCTTCAGTTACCACTCAGTTAATCCCTGACAGTGATTAATTCACTGATTGGGGTAAGGCTCTCGTAACCCAATAATTTCTTCTCTGAACTTTCTTGCATTTTCTCACACATGAGCTTTTGGGGAACATCTCACATCCGAACCATTACACCATCTATGTAGCTTTGTCTTCACCATTCTGGTCTTTCAGGTCCCCTCTGCTCCACTCAGAATATACAGAACATACATTATGTATGAATAGTCTGCATTACCCTGGAAGACCCCATGCCTCCTTCTCCTTCATTCAGAAAAGTGGTTCTTTTTTCCTTAATTGCTTTACTCAAATGAATCCATCCACTTAAACTTTGTCCACTAGATCTTTTGATGAGAGGGTGACAAAGAAGCTAAATGGTGATGGTGGGGGGGGGACAAAGGAACAAAGCTATGAACACTATATGTTAATAACACTATTTGTTAATAATTTTATCACAGCCATTTCAATAAGAACTCTATAGAGCATGGGACCCAAACATCCTTTTTAGATGTCTCAGTAAAGAGAAGAACACAAGACTGAGAAAAGGGATATTTACAGTTTTCACAGAGCCTCATGCAACTTTGGAAAAGGTTCCTTTACTAAAACAGCCCCAATGCAAGTGAAGATAAGTGGCAGGAGAACATTGAGATGAGAGTGGTATATTTTTGCAGAGGCACCTGACAGCGGTCTCTGTGGGAAGCAGTGCCAGGGAGAAGCAGAGGTCATGATGAGGGGCAGCATCAGTGCCTTGTGGAGGTCATGGTGATATACATGAAAACGTGACAGAGAGAATCTCTGTGGGCTCTGCCAGCTGAAGCAGGACTCCTTCATATGGTCCACATGTGCTGGAGGCCTGGGAAAGAGACATACGTGAATGGATGTGGAACAGAAATACAAGAAAATGACTTGCTCTCTGTGGTCAATCAAAGAGTTACTTGAAGTATGTGAGATTGAGATTCCCTAAAGAGCTAGGTGATCAGTGTGGGAGCTGGTGATACTCTAAAGCAAACCGCAGGAAGAACCCATATATAGCATTTTACTAAAAGTCACTGTGTGTAACCCAGTCAATAAACGGGCTAAGGAAATGAACAGACACTTCTCAGAAGAAGATATACAATCGATCAACAAATCTATGAAAAAAATGTTCAACTTCACTAGTAATTAGAGGAATGCTAATCAAAACTACTCAAAGATTTCATCTCACTCCAATCAGAATGGCAATTATCAAGAATATAAGCACCAATTGTTGGCGAGGACATGGAAAAAAGGTATACTCATGCACTGCTGGTGGTACTGCAAATTGGTGCAGCCAATATAGAAAGAAGTATGGAGATTCCTTAGAAAACTTGAAACAGAACCACCATTTGACCTAGCTATCCCACTCTTCAGTCTATACCCAAAGGACTTAAAATCGGCATACTATAGTGATGCAGCCACATCAATGTTTATGGTAGTTCAATTCACAATAGCTAAGTTGTGGAAACACCCTAGGTGCCCTTCAATAGAAGAATGGAAACGGTGATACACACACACAAACACACACACACACACACACACACACACACACACACACACAGTGGAATATCACTTAGTCTTAAAGAAGAATGAAATTATGGCATTTATGGGTAAATGGACAGAGTTGGAGAATATCATGCTAAAGCAGAGTAAGCCAATATCCAAAAAACCAAAGGCCAGATATTTTCTCTGGTAAGTGGATGCTGATTAATAATTGGGGGATGGGGGGCAAGGGAAGAATGGAGGAACTTTGGATTGAGCAGTGGGGAGGGAGAGGAGAGGAGGGTGTGTATGTGGCGGGGAAGGAAGGTGGACATTATTACCCCTATGTATGGGTATGATTGTATGAAGAGTGTGACTCGACATCATGTACAACCAGAGAAATGAAAAACTGTGATCCATTTATGTAAAAAATTAAATTAAATTAATTAAATAAAAACTATATAATCACAAATAGGCATCTAGCATTAGCCTATAGTTCTTTGGCTAAAGATGGATGAACATATGGAGTAATGAATGTATACTTGTATGTTCTAATACTCTATAACATCTATAAATTACCTGATAACCTAGACTTAGCCTTTGGAAGGATAGTTTCTCAGTCTTCATTCTTTGAGTATTGCTGACATCGTAGAACAAAAAGGAAGCATATTGTAACATAAATCACTGAGCCTTTATTTGCAATTCACCATGTGCCCTCGATGTGTCTCTTCATTTCTCCCCAGCTCAACTTTCTCCTCCATATAACCAGAGAATTGGATTACCTTGTTCCTTAAATCTATTTTAGCTCTAAATTTTATTGTTTCTGCTTTTGTTCTGTTGCTCTAAACAGGGTAGAGCAATACCCATTTTGAGCAATACCCAGTTTCCAACTTCTCCAGGCTGTGGTGTTATTAATTCCTAACCTATGGACTAACCCTAACATATAAACCAAACAAAGGCAGAAATTCTGTTGATGAAATTTGGGTGTCGGTTGGATTTTACAATTCCTCCATACTCTCCTGAACATTTCTGGCCCCGTGAATCTTCCACGCCAAATCTTGAATGCAACCTGAGACCGGGGTGCCAGTGAGTCTGGTTAGGGTAGGAGTCGACTCAGAAAAACATCAGAGTTTCAGAGAAGTACCTGATAGGAGAGAGGAGAGGACCAAATCCACACACACACACACACACACAAAAAAAAAAAAAAAAACCAATTTTATTTTCTCTATGATTTCAGGAGCAAATTGTGTAAAACATTTATGTCAACTTCACACTCCTTAAAAGATGAGGACTCCAGGCAGAGCATCCCTGGAGGAGTTTTGGACAGACAACCTTAAATCAGACTCAGAGAAACAAAACTGCATTTTAAATCATATCATGTAGCTTGATGCAATGTCACATCAATAACAAGTGCCTGTGGCCACGTTTTTAAGTGGTGGCTTGGAGTTTATCCCTTGTGCCCTCTTCCATCTCTTTCAAAATAATTGGCAAATAAGGTTGAGTGAGAAGTGTCTTCTATGTTTTTTTCCCACTCTTCTTCCATTCAATTTAGACATTGAAATGATGATGTTTTGTTTTGGTCACCTTTTGTTAGGTTCCTAACTGCAATCTGTCATGTCCTCTAAAAATATTACCAATTCCTTTTGACCTAGTAGAAAACAGTGAGTTTTCAATTGACTCCCTGACGGGGGTAAGTGATAGACCATATCACTTTTCAGCTCTCTTAGGTAAAACCTGTTCTTGACATAACTCTGATGGATGGTAGCAAAAGACACAATGGACACAAGGAAAGAGGAGTCAATGAGAAAAAGTAGTCACGATAGTTCTCCCACCTTCCTCTCCACATACCTCCCCACAAGAGGTATGTCAGAGAGACCTTCACCATGAAATTTATAATTATTCTTTTATTTAGCACAGCTCAAGGCTGTTTTATCAAGGGCTGTTCAGGGAAACTTGTTGAAACAGACATTGAAAGCAAAAGACAAAGAACATTTAAAAAGCTCCACTTTTCTAGGTGATTTCATTTCCTGCAAATGAGTTACCATCCATTTATTCCTTAACTATCTTTAGTTTATCCCATCTTCTCTTCAACATTATCAGGCTGTATTAATTTATATTTCAAATAAAAATTTCTCCTTAGTGAAAAATAAAAACTCAAAGATTTCTGTGAATAACATTTTTGTTTGTTCACCTCAAATCAATTCTGATTTATTAAGAATTTATGAGGTTCCTCTTTTCTAAGCACTGTTAAATGCTAGAGAGAAAATGAGAGTAAGACATTAAAATCACAGCATGAGTATAGATAGAGAAGTTTTTAAATCAACTTGTTCTTAACAGGAAACTAAAAGTCAAATTGAGATTTTTAGTTAGGAACTTATTAGCAGGAAATACAGGGAGAAAAAAAATCAGCTAATTCTTGGTTTCCTATTTTAGCTCAGATACTTATCTTCATGCTCCCCCATTCACTCCTAGCTCATCTGAATTGGAGATGAAATGCTATTGTAGCAGAACAGAGTTTCTCTTGTCATAATAATAGCAGACACAAATAGCAATTTGAATACCAACAGCTCACCAGTCTTTTTTCTCTTGACCTAAAGTTGTATAAGATCTCAACCTACAATTTGAAATAAAACAAATTATGTAATATGGGAATTAGGAGGAAAGATGGCAGAAGAGAGGCCTTTTCCAGCCACCCTATGGCATAGGATTTGGGAGGTAAGAGTACAGCCTTCCAGTCACAGGGGGGAACAGAGGAAATTCACAGAAGTTCATTGTTAGACAATAAAACAATCGTAGAGCAAAGAAAGTGAGGTATTTGAACACTGGACAAGAAAGAGGACTTTGGAGCCAGGCTGGTGACACAGGAAGCTTCATTTTACCAGAGAAGAGTGGGTGACACAGACAGAAAGAGAAACGCAGCAAACACATATGGCACAGGAGAACCTGTGGAACAGAGAGATGGTCTGATCCTAACTGAGCCAGAGGTTATGCTATGAGCTGGTGTTTGAATCCTGCACGTTTCCCGGCTGCTGAATAGACAGCTGAGGCAGGAAGTCATTTTGAAATGACCACATTGCAGCTTTCTGCTGCAGGAGATTCTGGTGTCTTGAAAGTAGTGCCAGACTCCCTGAACACACTTGCCCTGGGCCCTAGAGAGTCCCTGTGGGGCACAACGGTAATGGTGCAGAAGATAGTGCCCAGGAGAATTCAGCTTGGGGATACACAGGGGAGTATGGGGTGCCAGTGGAGGAGGAGTGAAGCTCGTAGGACTTGTGTGTGGTGTGGTGTGTGTGTGTGTGTTGAGCTGATCCATTCACAAATGTCTATGTAACTATCCACATAGAGAGAAAGACACATTTTAATTTTTACCTGTTTGTTATTTTGCCTTGTTTTGTCTTTAGAGAGTTAGGGTTATTTGTTTGGGTTGGATATTTTGTCTGTTTTTCCTTTTAATTCTGTTTCTCTTTTTTTCCCTCTTTCCCCCTCTATAATAGTCAAATTCTCTTGTTCTCTCTTTATTTAATTTGCCTATTTCAGTTCTTTTTTCCCTCCTCACTTGCTGCTTTCTTCTGCTTTCTTCCTGTCCACATTTTGAATATCTTTGACTTTCTTTTACCATCCTGCCCTGTTTTCTTTTTCCTTGATGAACTGTAAGTGTATTATCTTTTGGGATTATTTCATTATAAATTTCTTCCTACTCCATTCATGTTATTAGTGGTGGTTAGTACTGTGGATGGCGTCGTTGACACCTGCTCTTGTTTTTGATGCCGTTTCTAGTCTGAAGCAGTTTATTATTGCTGTTGGTAATTTCTGACTCTGAAACTTCTCTTTTTGTGGCCATTAGTGTTGTAGATGTCATAGTAGGCAGTGGCATTTGTTTTACTTGGGAAGCAACTTAACAAAAGAGATGAAAGGGCTATACAATGAAACTACAGAATCCTAAAGAAAGAAATCAAAGAAGACCTTAGAATATGGAAAGATCTACCTTGCTCTTGGATAGGCAAAATTAATATTATCAAAATGACCATACTACCAAAAGCACTATACAGATTTAATACAATTCTGATAAAACTCCCAACAGCATTCCTCATAGAAATAGAAAAAGCAATCATGAAATTCATCTGGAAAAATAAAAGACCCAGAATAGCTAAAGCAATCCTTAGCAGGAAGAGTGAAGCAGGTGGCATCACTATACCAGACCTTAAACTATACTACAGAGCAATAGTAACAAAAACAGCATGGTATTGGCACCAAACATACTGGTAGACCAATGGTACAGAATAGAGGACACAGAGACTAACCCAGAAAATAACAATTATCTTATATTAGACAAAGGTGCCAAGAACATGCACTGGAGAAAGATAGCCTCTTCAACAAATGGTGCTGGGAAAATTGGAAATCCATATGCAACAAAATGAAATTAAACCCTATCTCTTACCATGCACAAAACTCAACTTAAAGTGGATCAAGGACCTAGGAATTAAACCAGAGACTCTCCATCTAAGAGAAGAAAAAGTAGGCCCTAATCTTCATCATGTGGGATTAGGTCCCAACTTTTTTAATATGACTCCTATAGCATAAGAATTAAAACCAAGAATCAATAAATGGGATGGATTCAAACTAAAAAGTTTCTTATCAGCAAAAGAAACAATCTGTGAGGTAAATAGAGAGCTTACATCCTGGGAGCAAATTTTTACCCCTCACACATCAGATAGAGCACTAATCTCTAGGGTATATAAAGAACTCAAAAATCTAAAACCAAAAAATAATAATAATAATAACCCAATCAATAAATGGGCCAAGGACATGAACAGAAACTTCTCAGAAGAGAATATACAATCAATCAACAAATATATGAAAAAAAATATTTATCACCTCTGGCAATTAGAGAAATGCAAATAAAAACTACTCTAAGATGCCATCTCACTCCAGTCAGAATGGCAGCTATTATGAAGACAAACAATAATAAGTGTTGGCAAGGATGAGGGGAAAAAGGTGCACTTATACATTGCTGGTGGGACTGCAAATTGCTGCAACCAGTATGGAAAACAGTATGGAGATTCCTTGGAAAACTTGGAATGGAACCACCATTTGACCCAGCTAACCCTCTCTTTGGTCTATACCCAAAGGACTTTAAAACAGCATCCTACAAGGACACAGCCACATCAATGTTTATAGCAGCACAATTCACAATAGCTAAACTGTAGAACCAACCTATATGCCCTTCAGTACATGAATGGATTAAAACAATGTGCATATATACACAATGGAATATTACTCAGCAATAAAAGAGAATAAAATCATGGCATTTGCAGGTAAATAGATGCAGTTGGAGAAGATAATGCTAAGTGAACTTAGCCAATCCCACAAAAAAAAATGGTGAATGTTTTCTCTGATATAAGGTGACTGACTCATAGCTGGGTAGGGAGAGGAAGCATGGGAGGAATTGATGAACTCTAGATAGGGCAAAGGGGTGGGAGAAGAAGGGAGGTGGCAGGGCATTAGCAATGATGTTGGAATGTGATGGTCATCATTATCCAAAGTACATGTATGAAGACACAAATTGGTGTGAACATACTTTATATATAGATATGAAAAATTGTATTCTATATGTGTAGTAAAAATTGTGATTCATTACACTGTCATGTATTTAAAAAATAAAAGCAATTAAAAAAAAGAAACCAGTATCAGTCTAATGCTAAATCTTTTGAAAAAGACACATCAGGAAAATTACAGACCAATATCCCTGATGAACACAGACTGCCACAGTCTGGCTGGGCACAAATCACGAGTCACTCAAGCAGGAACAAACTTTATTTCTGAACTCCACCATCACACTCTACACACACTCCCTGGGAACTCTCCCAAATGCCACCCACACGGCTCTCCCAGGAACACCACACACCAACCGGAACTCCCACCACCGGAACTTCTCCAACCAATGCAAACTCTTCAGGAATCCCTGTGAGAGCTCAATTGGAACTCAACGGGAACTCCGCGAGAATTCAAAAGTCATCATCTTAATGGGGCTTACTGGCGTCACCTCTCAACCACTACTTCTGGCAAAAATGCCATGCGTCATCCCGACTTGGCCGTGCCTGTCTTAGGTTGTCCAATACTACATATGGTTCTTACCCATCATCGGATGAGCTGACTTCAAGGTGTCAGCCTCCTGTCTTAGGTTGGTACCATTGCAATTGGATCTTAACCGTCACTGACTACCAGTCCAGCATACAGCCACACCTGTGGATAGGCCTATGCACCAGTGAGGGGGTGAGGTTCTTTGCCTCACCTCTGTTGGCCCCCAAATTTGGCCTTTGCACCAGTGGGGGTTGAGGTTCTTTGCCTCACCTCTGTTGGCCCCCAATTTGGCCTTTGCACCATTGGGGGGGTAAAGTTCTTTGCCTCATCTCTGTTGGCCCCCAAATTTGGCTTTGGTGCCAGTTGGAGGGTGAAGTTCTTTGCCTCACCTCTGTTGGCCCCCAAATTTTAGACCATCACAAGCAGAAAGGAGGAGGATGCAAAATGCCACAACACCAAGACAAATGACGGCTCTTTTTGGAAAAATTATACCACTGATGATACCATCTGCAAAGATATACCAGCACTACCACAATTCACTGCACCAACAGATAGTTCACAATGCATACAAGTGATACACAGTCCAGGCAAGTTCTGCAAGCAGTTCAAAGCAGAGGAATCCATCAATATGTCCATTTCCTCCCAAAGTAAATCGACTCCTTGATTGAGCATTACTTGTTGAGTTATTATTCATTGATGCATCAGTTTATACAGTTTGTTGTAATAGCTATCATAGAAGCTGTAGTTTGGTTTTATCTTTGTCTTCACTGGCACTGGGATGAACTTAGAAATTCTGGCAATGATGCCTAAAAAAAAATTATGTAACATTCCAACAGGTACTAAGAAAACAATTTTCTGAACAATTTACATTATCCTGAACAGAATTATTAAATATAATGAAAAGGAAAGGTGAAAGTAAACAAACAGATCTGTTAACCTCCTTTTTTGTTCACATATTAAAACAATCCTCAACAGCTGTTTACCCAATTTAAATTAAACCATTTAAATCACGTGAATAAAAAAAATATTTGGATCCATTTTATCATGAGCACTCCTCATATATGATATATGACATATGCACATACAGACATACAACACAAAACAGAAGTGTGCACACATAACACAATACATACAACACATAACATAATAGTAAAGGCCTTGTAGCTTTTCACAGGTGAAATCTCCATTGCAATGTTTAAAAAGTTCACAGTCAAAAAAATAGAACTGATCAGAAAAACATTAACCTAGGTCTGTATGAGCTCAAAAAATAAAATAGAACTTCATGATGTGGGAAAAGGCAATAATAAAATAGATATTGAAAAAAGCATCCTGGTTACCACCTGGGTTTGACTCTTATTTGGATATCCCATCCTTTTTCCTGTAACTTGCATATGGGTCTAAAGGTATTCCCACAAGCAAGCCTCAAGGTTTTTTACATTTGAAATAGGCCTTAATGGTGTTCATTATTCATTAGACTCCAGGTGTGGGAGAATCACTGTCGCAGATGTAAGAATAGCCAAGCTGGAGCTCTGGATATCAGCTGTTATGGATTTGAGTCAAATCATCTTCTTTTGGTCTGTAGAAATCGCTTTGGTTAGTCTCTCTGGAATCCAAATTGGCTGCTATTCTCCCTATGGAAACACACAAACAGAACCCCGACTCCAGACAATCACTGGGTCAGGACCTTTCCATTGTCCTGTTAGAATATCCTTCCAAAGTACTTTGGGCTTATGTACATTTTTTGGATAGATATGCCTTTGCACAGCATTAAGCCCTGATGAATCCAAATTTAAAAAGTTTAGAGTAAAAAGCATTATTTTAAGTTTATCTTTGGAGGATATATACCCCTTTCCAATTCCCTCTTTTTGCTTTAATAAGTATATTTTAATAGTTTGATGAGCTCTTTCAACTATGCCTTGTCCCTGTGGATTGTATGGAATTCCTGTTATATGAATAATGCCAAATAATGAGCAAAATTGTTTAAAAGAGGTAGAGGTATAGCCAGGGGCACTATCTGTTTTTAACTGTTTTGGAACGCCCACAGTGGCAAAATTTTGTAAGCAATTAGCTATAATATCTTTAGTTTTTTCTCCAGCATGAAGGGAGCCCATCAAAAATCTGGAAGAAGAATCAACTGTAACATGCAAATATTTTAATTTTCCAAATTCTGGCAAGTGTGTGACGTCCATCTGCCAAATACGGTTAGGTATCAGTCCTCTAGGATTAACTCCAAGATTAACTTGTGGTAAAAAGGTCACACAATTTTGACATTGTTTTATTATTTGTCTAGCTTATTCCTTAGTTATTTTAAAATGCTTTTGTAAAGTATTAGTATTGACATGGAACCTTTTATGAAAATTTGTAGATTCTTCTAGCGTAGAAAAAATATGTATGTCATGTGTAGTTTTATCTGCTAAATCATTGCCCAAACTAAGGGCTCCAGGCAATCCTGTATGTGCCCTGATATGTCCTATAAATAATGGATCTTTTCTGTCCCAGATTAGACTTTGTATAGTGGAAAACAAAGAGAAAACAGTAGAGGAAGGAGAAATCCTACCAGCATCTTCAAGGGATACTATAGCATTAACTACATACTATCAGAAAATAAATTAAATACAGAATCTTTAAACATCAGAAAAGCTTGTAATACTGCATTAAGCTCTACCTTTTGAGCTGATTGTTTGGGTACTAAAAATGTAAAAGTTTGATCAGGGGTAACTACTGCTGCTGTACCATTATTTGACCCATCAGTGAATATATTTGGAGCATTCATGATAGGTGTTTTTCTTGTCATTTTTGGAAAAACTACAGGATGCAAATACCAAAAAGACAATAAAGGATTAGATGGTAAGTGGTTATCAAATGAAACATTAGATTTACACATGATTATTGCGCAAGTATTTAACTCATTAGCTAACTCATCAATTTGATCCATAGTATATGGAGTAATAATTTTATTGGGAGAAATTCCAAACACTCCCTTTGCTGCTTTTATTCCTTTGAGTATTAATTGTCCTACAGCCTCAGGATATCTGGTAAGAATAGTGTAGGAGAATAAGATAAATGTATCCACAATAATGGACCTTCTTGCCAAAACTACTGTAGGAATATTTTTTGTTGGTATTACAATAAATAATAAAGGCAAACTTATGTCAATTCTATCCAAATGCATATTTTCCATATATGTTTCAATAATTTTTAATGCCTTTCTTGCTTCAGGCGTTAACATGCAGGGTGAATTTGGATCTGATGGACCTTTTAGGATATCAAATAAAGGTCCCAACTCTCCTGTTGGTATGCCTAGATAAGGCCTTATCCAATTTATGTCTCCTAATAACTTTTGAAAGTCGTTAAGTGATTTGAGTTGATCTACTCATATTTGAATTTTTGGTGGACAGACCATGGTTGAGGATAATAGAATTCTTAAATAATTAATTGGAAAATTTAATTGTACTTTATCTATTGCTATCTCTAGATTATAATTTTTAATAAGTTTGTAAGTGTGGCATAACATTCTAGCAATGTGTTTTTATCTTTGTGTGCTAACAATACATCATCCATATAGTGAAATATTTGTAGTTCAGGATTTTGATTTCTAAGTGGCTGGATTGCTTTGTTAACATAAATTTGACACATAGTTGGGCTATTAGCCATCCCTTAAGGGAGTACTTTCCATTCATAACTCTGATCAGGATCTTCATGATTCAGTGCAGGGAAAGTAAATGCAAAACGTGGACTATCCTCAGGATGAATTGGAATTGAAAAAAAAAAAACAATCTTTAATATCTATAGCTAAAACATACCAGGTTTTTGGCAAATCAGACAATTGAGGAATTCCTGATTGAGCAGGTCCCATAATAACCATCTCATTATTAATGGCTCTTAAATCTTGCAATAATCTCCATTTACCAGATTTCTTTTTAATGACAAAAATGGGAGTATTATGGGGAGATATGGAAGGTTGTATATGTCCCTCCGCTAATTGTTGTTTGACCAGATCATGGGCTGCTTGTATCTTTTCTTTAGTCAGGGGCCATTGAGGAACCCATACTGGTCTCTCTGATTTCCAAGTAATTTTTATTGTCTCAGTGACCCCTTCTGAAAACCCAATCC
Source organism: Callospermophilus lateralis (assembly GCF_048772815.1). Classification (NCBI taxonomy): domain Eukaryota; kingdom Metazoa; phylum Chordata; class Mammalia; order Rodentia; family Sciuridae; genus Callospermophilus; species Callospermophilus lateralis. The sequence continues at coordinate 65,988,341 of NC_135314.1, forward strand.
ATGTCTACTATTCCTTGATCTATTTGAATTGGTGCTGCTATACCTTGTTCTTGTTCTCCTAATCTTTTTTCTTTCCTAAAACCTTGTCTAGCCCTAATAGTGGGCGCATTTGGATTGATGTTATTTGTTAATGTTAAACCTAACTGATCTAGGACATCTTGTCCCCATAAATTTATAGGAAGATGATCCTATACATATGACTGTATAGTTCCTTCACATCCTTCAGGATCCTTCCAATCTAATACCATTGCACTTCTATGGGGATTAGTTGCTACTCCTAGGCCTTGAAGCGTTTGAGTGGCCTGTTATAATGGCCAATGTTTCGACCATTCTTGATGAGAGATGATGCTAAGGACTGCACCTGTGTCCAGTAGCCCATTAAATTCATATGCTTGAATATTTAGTTTTAGCATTGGGTGAGAATCTAAATTTAAGGACAGCATAGCCAAATCTACACCTGTGGAGCCTAATGCCCTGGAACCTCTTTCTATAGTACGGCTGGAAAATTTATCATGCAGGCTGGGTATTATTAATAACTGTGCTATTCTGTCTCCTGGTGAAATTACTGATATACCCCTTGGAGAACTAGCTATAATTTTTATTTCACCTTCATTATCAGGATCAATTACCCCAGGACTTATCATAAGTCCTTTTAGAGTAGAAGATCTGCGTCCCAATAATAAACCTACTGTTTTTTGGGGAAGAGGTCCTTTTACCCCTGTGGGAATGATTTGAACTCCAATCTCTGGAGTTAGTACTGCTCTGGCGGAGGTGCAGATGTCCAATCCTGTACTTCCTCTGGTTTGTCTGATGAGAGATCTAATAGACAATGTGTCCTGGGCACCACCCTGATGGTGTTGCTGGGTTCCTCCAGAACCCCGTATATTTGGGGTCGTGGGCCCCCCTGTCCATTTTTTGGCAATGGAGCCCGATGCTTTTCTCCATGATATTGTGGGTAAACACCTGATCCTTGTCCGTTTTTTGATAACAGAGTACCCTCTATAGTGGTTTGAGAATGGCATTCATTAGCCCAATGTCTCCCTCTATGGCATCGTGGGCAAATACCTGGTATTCTACTCCTTTGATATCTAGCTTTGTTAAACCCTCCTCCTATGGGGCAACTCCTTTTAAAATGTCCTGTTTGTTAACAATTTTAGCATGTTTTCAGCCTGGCATCTAAAGCCTGTTGTACTGCAGCTGCCAAGACTTGCCCTTGTTCATTAATGTGTCTGTATAACTTAATATATATCTCCATGTTTCCATGGTCTAATGGCCTCCTTGCACCATCTGCTTGTTTGCTCAAAGGCTAGCTGTTTAATTAATGGCATTGCTTCTTCTGTGTCCCCCAAAACTCTGGTAGCTGTTTGAATAAGCCTATCTACAAATTAAGCGTAAGGTTCATTAGCTCCTTGTATTATCTTAGATAATTGACCTTGTAAATCTCCATGTCCTTGTAAAGTCTTCCATGCCCTAACTGCATCTGCAGCAATTTGTGAATATATAGCAGGATCATATTCAATTTGTTGCTGTTGACCCTCATAAGGTCCTTTTCCTAACAACATATCTAAATTTCTTTGAGGGTAACCAGCTGCTGCATTTTGCCTAGCTGTCTCCATGCAAAATTCCTCATTGGCAACTTTCCATAACAAATATTGCCCTCCATTTAGCACAGCTTTATGCTAGCCCAGTCTGCTGGTGTCATGTCCAAGTTGGTAATGGATTCGACCATGCTTACAGTGAAGGGTGCTTGGGGACCATAGGTTGTTACAGCCTCCTTTAACTTCTTCACTGTTTTGAAATCTAAGGCATGGTGAATTCATTGCCCTCCTGCCTGCTCAAGTACAGGGCATGCTAATCTTTGAGGTCCTGTCTCAGGATCCCATCTATCAACTACGGGGGTTGGGAGCCCCATAGCATATGTTGTCTCTATAGATGGAGCTGTTGGTTGGACACTTATGCCCTCTGGTGATAGAAAGGTGTTAGTAGCAGCCTTCTGTTGTAATTTTTTCCCTGATAGTTCTTCCTCCTTTAAATTTTCTTCCTCTGTCTGACTAGCTCGAGAGACCTTCTCTTTTACTTGACCTAAAATGTCTTTCTCCATGGTCTGAACCTCTAAAAATTTACTTAACACTCTTTTGGTTTGTTTTTTACTAATTTCTAACCTACTATAAAGATAACACAATCCAACAAGATAACACAAATCAAAACCGAAAGAGAATGAAACAAAAACAGAACAAAAAATCATTGTATCAATTTTCCTATTTTCTTGAAATGTATTTTCATGGTCTATCTCTATCTCTTCCTCAGGGCCAAAAAACTTCAAACCTTGAGCCAACCATTTTTCCCAGTTTGCCTGAGAAAGTTCTAAGGATAGGCAGCTTGAAACAAAAACAAAACAAATCAAAACAAGAACACATTATTTTTTGAAATGGTCACCCATTCTCTCACCTTCCCTCAGGGTCGAGCAATTTCACTTTCTTCCGAGCTTCAGGCGTTCCTCACATGGGCCACCAAATGCCGCAGTCTGGCTGGGCACAAATCACAAGTCACTCAAGCAGGAACAAACTATTTCTGAACTCCACCATCACACTCCACACACACTCCCTGGGAACTCTCCCAAATGCCACCCACGCGGCTCCTCCAGGAACACCACACACCAACCGGAACTCCCACCACCGGAACTTCACCAACCAATGGAAACTCTTCAGGAATCCCTGCAAGAGCTCAACTGGAACTCAATGGGAACTCCGTGAGAACTCAAAAGTCATCATTTTAATGGCTCACTGGCGTTACCTCTCAACCACTACTTCTGGCAAAAATGCCATGTGTCATCTCAACTCGGCTGTGGCCCTCAACAACAGACACAAAACATATTTTATAAAATAGTAGAAAGCCACATTCAAAAAAACATTAAGAAGATAGTGTATCATGTTTAAATGTGTTTCATCACAGGGACGCAAGATTGTTTCAACATATGCAAATCAATAAATTCACCATATAGAATTCAGAATATCAAACATATGATCATTTAAATAGATGAACAAAAATTATTTTGACAAAATACAACACCTGTTCATGTTAAGAATGCTGGAGAAACTAGAGATTAAAGAAATTTACCTTGACATTGTAAAGGCTATTGATGACAAACCCAAAGCCAACATCATATTGAATGGAGAAAAACTGAAAGCATTTCTTCAATCATCAGAAGGAAGACCAGAATATCCACTCTTATTACTCTTTTGTTTTTAGAGTCACACACTATTATTATCATTTTAATTAGTTATATATGATAGCAGAATGGACTCCTAAAGAGAATGAAATAAAATAAAGAATTAATAAATGAAATGGACTCAAAAAGCTTCTTCTCAGCAAACAAAACAATCAATGAGGTGAATAGAGAGCCTACATTTTGGGAGCAAATTTTTGCCACACACATATCAGATAGAGCACTAATCTCCAGTATATAGGAAGAACTCAAAAAACGTAACACTCTTATTACTCTTATTCATAATAGTTCTTGAGACTCTAGCCAGAACCATTAGACAAGAGAAAGGAATTAAGGGGATACGAATAGGGAAAGAATAGGGAAAACTACATCTGTTTTTTGATTAATTGATCCTTTACTTAAAGGCCCAAATATTCCACTTGGAATTTATAAATCTGATAAAAAAAATTAGTAAAGTTTCAAGATACAAGATCAACACATAAAAGTTGATACCTTTCCTGAAATCCAATAACAAATTTTATGAGAAATAAATCAAGAAAACAGTTTCATACTTTGCATGAGCATTATCTGTCCTGATGCCTAGTTTTTCATTGTTGTTTTGTTTTCCTGTAGAGAATAAATTATTTCATAAAACATCATCAACAACAACAGTTTTATTGAGGTACAATTTGCATGCTATAACACTCCTCCATTTTAAGTGTATAATTAAATTATGTTTGAGTAATTCATTGAGTTGTATAATCTCCAGCACAATTGTTTCAGAACATCTTTAATCCCTCATAAGGACCCTCCATTCTCATTTGAAGTTGAACCCATTCATATTTGTACCTTTGGGCAAATCACTAGTATAATTTTTGTCTTTATATATTTGCCTATTCTTGATATTTATATAAGTGAATCAAATAATATTTGGTCTCTTGTGATGGACTTTTTTCAGTTAGCATAATATTTTCATGTTCATCCATGTTGTAGATTGTATCTACTTTTCATTGATTTTAACTGCCCAATGATATTCTAACATATGCCTATACACATTTGCTTATTCATTTATCAGTTGGTGGACATGTAGGGTGTTTCCTCTTTGAGGCTATTATGAATATTCACAAGGTAGATGTGTTTCTATTTCCATTTGGTTGATATTTAGCGGTGAAACTCCTGGGATATATGGTAAGTTTATGTTTAAATATTTAAGAAACTACCAAATTATTTCTCAAATATTCTTTAACACTTTAGATTATCAGCAATGTATGAGGGTTTCCATTATCCCACATAAATGCCAACATTTGTTTATTTCTGCCTTTTTAAAATTAGAGTCATGCTCTGTTTGTAAAGTATTACCTCATTGTGATCCAGTACTTGATTCTGTAAACAAAGTTTTATTGGAACACAACAAGACTAATTTGTTTAAGTTTTGCCTGTGGTTGCTTTCATTCTACAATGGCATACTTGAGTAGTTGTAATAAAGAACACATTGTCTACAGAGCTTAACATTTAACATTTGGCTGTCTGCAGAAAGTTTGCTGATTCCTGGAAATGGGACAAGAAAATTGACAAACTTCTAACTAGACCAATGAAGAACAAAAAAAAAAAAAAAAAAAAAAAAAAGAAAGAAAGAAAGAAAGAAAATACATGAATAATCATTGTAAGGCATAAAAAAGGAGGTTATCAAATCAGCACTGAAAAAATCATAACATGAAATTGATAAATATCCTTAAATATGAACTTCCCAAAGTTGGTACAATAAGAAAGTTTGAAAAGCCCTATATGTAATTTTAAAAATTAAATGTATTTAAAAAACATTTATAGATTAAAAATTTCAGACCCACGCAGTTTTATTAATGAGTCTTTTCAAATCTTCAAGAAAGAAAAAGCATGAATCTCATACAAGTTTTGCAGAACTTCTAAATTTATGTGTAACAATAAATGAGAAATAATAAGAGAACACTAAGCAAAGCAATAAGGCATGACTAGCCCTATCAGAAATTAAAGCATATCCCCAAATCTCTGTAATTAAAACAGATGGTACTCCCATATGGCTAGCCAACCAGACTATTAGAACAGAACACAGAATCCAGAAATAGATTCAAACACATCTGAAAACAGTATAGGAATAGGTGGCATCTCAATTCACTTAAAGATGAACTATTTAATAAACTGTGAGAAGAACTGAACAGCCCTTTTGAAAACAGATGAAAAATGACTCTATACCTCAAATCACACACTAAGATGAGCCTCAAATGGTTCACATCTCTGAAATAAACCATTTACATTTTTAATATAGTAGATTTATGAGTTACTTTTTAATTTGGGTGTGATTCAAATTTTCTCAATATGATTGAAAAACTAAATACAAGATACAATAAGATTCAAGTTTATGAATTTAATTACATAAAATTATTATTAAGCCTCAAAATAAAGCTAAAATGTAAATGATAAACAGTTAAGAATCAATATATATCTCAGATAAAAACTGATAGATTAATTTAAGAAATGAAAATTTGGGAAACTTCTGGTTTCTGATCTAACATGTTAAGAATTTGGAAGCCACTACTTAATTCTCAGAATAAGGAAGAAACAAACAAACTAAAAATCAATAATTTTTCATAGA